>NC_135802.1:161476624-161832249 GCF_964213995.1 Mustelus asterias
TCATGAGATCCGGCTGGCTTATTTTTCCATTAAGTTTTGCATACATACTGAACTGGAACTTTTTAATAAATTCTAACTCTGTTGTGACCAACCTTAGGAATGGAAAAGAGAGGAATTTATTCACCTCTTTGGACCCCTCACATCCCCTCAACCCACTCCCTATGTCCATACATGACAACTCATGCTAGCCCATGCCCCACATGGCCACTTATAGCCCTTACGTCAACTTAATGCCAACTCATGTCAATTCACTACCACCCCCCACCCCCACTCATTCTCATGGCTCTTTAGAATCTCTATGCCAACTTAGTGCCAATTTATGACCCCTACCCATTCCTATGGCTCCTATAGTGCCTGTGCCCACTTAGTGACAATTTATGCCAACTCATTCCCCTATGCAACACCCTTTGCCCATATACCCTCGAGGCCAACACACCCAGTATCTACCAGAAGCAAACTTAAGAGCCAAGCTAAGATGAAATAAAATTCTAAATATCTATTATAGACTTCACTATGTAAAACATACTTCCACTCATAAAAGCCCATTCAATATATATTTAAATCCCCCTCAAGGACTTAATACCCTATAAAAATCAAACACTTGTATTTATAACCCCACATAAAAGATGGGCGGCCTTTAATAACCACTTTGAGTTCAAATCAACTGTGAACTTACAACTACCCGCTGCCCCCTCCTCTTACATACTGTTATAATGATAGGTTGTGGAAAGCAGCCAAGCATTCATAATGCTTTAATGAAAGCACTTAAGATTATTTCAAACGGCAATTGAAATTGCTGGAACAGAACTTTTCAACAATTACAGACACAAGCAAGTGTTATTTTTTTCAACTTTTAAAGGGCTGACCATTTAAATAACTTGATTGCTTTACAATTCAACTATCCTTATCCAATCTTCAAGAGCATTTATGATTGCTCTCAAAATCAGTCACGCCCACACCATGGGTAAAAGCCCTTGTTCTAGTGAAAATGGGGTCAGCACTGAGTCCAAATGGGTCTGCTGAGTTCAGGTTTGCCACGTGTGGGAGTCACGTTTTGTTCCTGTGAACACCTGTCTCCCCAACAGCACCACCCCCCCCTCCACCCCAACCACCTCCCATTCCCACCCCCTTTCTCTACCCAGTCCAGTGAAAATTGGCTCTGTTAGAAATGGGGCCGACTTCTGGATCGGGGTCCTGCCTGCTTGTGTTAAAAGTCTCTCGGAGTCCCCGTAACTCTGAGAAAATCAGGCTCATTCATATTTTCCCAATACGATTCTTCACTATCTGTGATCAACTTTACTGGTGATCACTGGGGTGGCCAGACCGGTTTCGATTTCAGTATAAGTTCCAATATACTTAGAGAGCATGGCAAAAATCTTCAGAAAAGTTTATTGAGATTCAGCATTCTGCTCACAGTGCAAGGCTGTATTAATACCAAACACAGTGGCTGACTTCACACTCTAATGGGTCCGGTAATGAAAAGTGTATAAATAATTAGAGGCGGCAAAGCATTAACTGGAACTCATTTCTAATAGTTGTAATGGAGCATGTGGAAAATACATCCCAAATGATTTATTGACCAGTGCATTTCAGATTCAGTTAGCTTAATATTAGGATGTGTAAACTTGGCTGCATACTATTTTGGTAATTATGCTCCACAACATCCAGTCTCACTCTCCCTGACACTCAATCATGTGGGAAATATAATAATGTGAATGGAAGAGTTTCTCTGGTTGTTGTATGTGGCTGCATTGCAAATGAGCCTGGGCGACATGGTGGCACAGTGGTTAGCACTACTGCCTCACAGCTCCAGGGACCCGGGTTCAATTCCGGCCTCGGGTCACTGTCTGAGTGGAGTTTACACGTTCTCCCCGTGTCTGCGTGGGTTTCCTCCGGATGCTCCAGTTTCCTCCCGCACTCCAAAGATGTGCGGGTTAGGTTGATGCTAAAATGACCCTTAGTGTCAAGGGTACTAGCTAGGGTAAATACGTGGGGTTACAGGGATAGAGCCTGGATGGGATTGTGGTTGGTGCAGCCTCAAAGGGCCAAGTGGCCTCCTTCTGCACTGTAGGGATTCTATGACAATCAGTTCCCTTCTCAGTTTCCAAGTACAATTCTGATTGCATTCTTTTGGAATCTGCATATCTGGAATTAGAAAACAGACTCAACTTTCAAAAAATACAACCATGGTGGCTCAGTGGTTAGCATTGCCACCTCACAGCGCCAGGGTCCCTGGTTCGATTCCAGTCTCGGGTCACTGTCTGTGTGGAGTTTGCACATTCTCCCTGTGTCTGGGTGGGTTTTCTCTGAGTGCTCCAGTTTCCTCACACAGTCCAAAAATGTGTGGGTTAGGTTGATTGGCCATGCTAAATTGCCCCTTAGTGTCCAAAGATGTGTAGGTTAGGGGGGATTAGCAGGGCAAATATGTGGGGTTACTGGAATAGGGCCTGGATGGGTCGCTCTGTTGGGAGGTCAATGCAGACTTGCTGGGCTGAATGGCCTCCTTCTGCACTGTAAGGATTCTATGAAATAAATTTACAATGCCATTGGACACATCTCCTGACTGTGTGTAGCACAAAACAGCTGATCATGAATAAGGTCAGTTATCTGAAGAGAGTACCCCTGAAGTGTAGTCACTGTTGTAATGTAGGAATTGCAACAGCCAATTTGTGCACAGCAAGATCCCATATACAGCACTGTGACAATGACGCAATAGTCTGTGTTTAGGGATGTTGATGGAGGGATAGATACTGGGCATAACTCCTCAGGTCTTCTTCAAAGTAGCACCATGGGGTGGTTAATGTCCACCTAATAAGGTATAAAGGGTCTCAGTTTAGCATTGCAGCCAGAAAGCAGCAGCCCCCGAAATCTCCAATCTCATACTGCTGCCAGCGAGAATGGAGAGTTGCCAGCGTTGGACTGGGGTAGGCACAGTAAGTAGTCTCACAGCATTAGGTTAAAGTCCAACAGGTTTATTTGGTAGCACGAGCTTTCGGAGCACTGCTCCTTCACCAGGCTCCGAAAGCTCGCACTACCAAATAAAGCTGTTGGACTTTAATCTGGTGTTGTGAGACTACTTACAGCGAGAATGGAAAGTTTGACACTCAGCCAAATCCCAATTCGCAGCAATGGGACCAGAGAGACCTAGCCACAGAGTTCAGAGAATCAAGGCTGGCTCCTCCAACAGAGGTCAGTTTCAATCATTCATTTCTTTCAGCAATGGTATCAAAAATCTTACTAGTATTGAGTATTATAATTGAGTAACACATACACTGGAATTTTACCACCTCGCTCGCCCCGAGCCCCGGGTGGGCGTGCCGGTAAACTTCTGGCCATAGTCTCCTCCAACAACAGGAGGACCTATCAGATGTAATCAATGATGAAATCTTCCTCAAGTGAAATATTCCATCAGTCTTTATGACATCGAGCTTTTCCAATATAACTTTGTTCGTTATTGAGGCTTTCTTTTTCTTAAAAAAGATTAAAATCTCTAACTTCTTTGAATTCTGAGAAAAGTTAACTGTTACTCCCTCTTCAAAGAGGCTACCCAAGCTCCTGAGGGCATGATCTTACCAGCCGTTCATGCCATGCTCCCGCTGCAGCGAGGTCGGAGAATTTGGCGCTCAGCCACATCTCTGGTCCACTGCAGTGGGATGGGAAAATCCTGCCAGTGTGAATATTCCGGCCTGAGTATTTCCACAGTTTTCAACATTAATTTTGGATTTCCAGCAACTTCAGTACAACCTCAGAGTTCATACTTTTTCCAATAGAATCCCTACAATGCGGAAGGAGGCCATTCGGCCCACCGAGCCTGCACCGACAACAATCCCACCTGGGCCCTATCCCTGTAACCCCATGTATTTACTCTGCTAAGCCCCTGACACTTGGAAATTTAGCAATGGCCAATCAACCTAACCCGCACATCTTTGGACTGTGGGTGGGAACCGGAGCACCCGGAGGAAACCCACGCAGACATGGGGAGAATGTGCAGACTCCACACAGTCATTATAAACTGGCACCTTTCGCAAAACACAAGGTAGGTTTAATTTGATACAAATATGGGTTTATATTGGACAGTGATGATTTGGTAAATATCTTTAGTTTATGTTATAATGAAGGGGGTAATGGTAGCTGTTCTGAATTCTGCCTGACAACAGGCTTGGAGAGTTGCTGTAAGGTTTTAAAGTTTATTAATTAGTGTCACAAGTAGGCTTACATTCACACTGCAATGAAGTTACTGTGAAAATCCCCTAGTCGCCACACTCTGGCGCCTGTTCGGGTACACTGAGGGGGAATTTAGCACAGCCAATGCACATAACCCACACATCTTTCAGACTGTGGGAGGAAACCGGAGCACCCGGAGGAAACTCACACAGACACAGGGAGAACGTGCAAACTCCACACAGACAGTGACCCAAGCCGGGAATCGAACCTGGGTCCCTGGCACTGTGAGGCAGCAGTGCTAACCACTGCGTCACTGTGCCAACCTTGAAGACAATGGCAGCAGCATTTATGTTTACAGTGATTAGGTTGCAGGCTTCCAAAGTCCCAGGAAGGTGTTGAGATGTCTGGTTGCAAACTGTGTCAAATACAGGGGTGAGTGAGAACTGAAACCCCAGTTTCCTTACTTTGTCAATAGCTAGTGGACGGAATTCTCCCATCCCATGGGAATTGTAGCGGGCAAGACAGGAACTACAAAGGTCCGTTGACCTCGAGGGGGATTTTCTTGGGGCAAGCGCGGCCAAAAAATCTCATCCAGTGTGCTTTTGAAAAGAAAGATGTGAGTGTTTCTTAACCTCTGAGTGTATGTCCAGTTGTAATAGCCAGCAGCACGCTTCTTATGGATTTAAAGATAGAGGAT
The DNA here is from genome assembly GCF_964213995.1 of Mustelus asterias. Taxonomy (NCBI): domain Eukaryota; kingdom Metazoa; phylum Chordata; class Chondrichthyes; order Carcharhiniformes; family Triakidae; genus Mustelus; species Mustelus asterias. The sequence continues at coordinate 161,481,486 of NC_135802.1, forward strand.
TATTTATTCATTGTCAGAATCATACTGAAAGTCTATCTTACATCACTCATGCACCATTCACACACTCAGACTCAAGAAAGAATACCATTCAAGAGGATAGCGCACTTTTACAAATTACAAACAGTTTGTAAGTCAGGTGATTTTGTTTCCTTGGGTACAGGCAGGCCTGTTTTCATGCCTGAGGTTGGGTAGATTCAATGGTCAATAATGGGAGATGAGATGAATCCCATCCACTTATTAAGATTTGAAAGCAAATTGAAAACCCCTTAGAAAAATAAAATTCCATCCAGTTAATCGGTCCGATTAGTGTAATGAAAGAGAAATTACATTATATTACAATGGTGACTGCACTTCAAATGTACTTCATTGGCTGGAAAACCCTTTGGGATTGTAGATAGCGTCAACTAGCATTAAACTAGAAAGAGTGCAGAGTGCAGAAGAGATTTACTAGGGTTCTACCAGGACTTGATGGTTTGAGTTATAAGGAGAGGCTGGATAGACTGGGACTTTTTTCCCTGAAGCGTAGGAGGCTGAGGGGTGATCTTATAGAGGTCTATAAAAACAATGAGAAGCATAGATCAGCTAGATAGTCAATATCTTTTCCCAAAGGTAGGGGAGTCTAAAACTAGAGGGCATAGGTTTAAGGTGAGAGGGGAGAGATACAAAAGGGTCCAGAGGGGCAATTTTTTCACACAGAGGGTGGTGGGTGTCTGGAACAAGCTGCCAGAGGCAGTAGTAGAGGCGGGTACAATTTTGACTTTTAAAAAGCATTTAGACAGTTACATGGGTAAGATGGGTATAGAGGCATCTGGGCCAAACATGGGCAATTGGGACTAGCTTGGGGGGTTTGAAAACAAAAAAGGGACAGCATGGACAAGTTGGGCTGAAGGGCCTGTTTCCATGCTGCAAACCTCTATGACTCTCTAACTAAATGCAACCTCCCTTTCTGGTATCATAGGCCGTTTTAACAGTATCAAAAAAGGGACAACCCTATTAGCAAGTGGAAATTAACAAAATGTTAGCATTCAGACAAGAAGCATTGAGGAGCCTGTTCCTTCTGGAAGGTCAAATGAATCATGACCAAGTTATTGAATTTACACTAAAATGTCACTTCTCTCTAACTTATCCTCTTCTTCAATTTAATTTGAGCACCCACTGCACTTTGCTTTTGTGTCAACACAGGTGGCCTTATATTAGATTACTTAAGTTCCTAGCCAGCCTTTTGAAATGTGGTGCAGCCCACGATATATGATCATGGATTCACTGTAGAGATCACTGCAATGAAATAGAAAATGCTGGAAGTACTCAGCATTTAGGCAGCATCTGGATTTAGGAGAGAGAGAGAGAAACAGAGTTAATGTTTCGGGTCAATGAATTGGGAAGTGTTAGGGATGTGATAGGCTTCAAATGAGTGAAAGGGAGCGGAGTGGGAAAAGGCAAAAAAGGGAAGGAGTCGATTCTCCCAGCGTACTGCGCTGCTGCCAGGAATGGAAGCGGGAGTAGGCCATTCGGCCCACCGAGCCTGCTCTGTCATTCAATAAGAAGATGTCTCTCCCTGAGGCTTGCAACAAATTTTACAGGAGGCCACAAACATTGAGGAGCAAGGTGGAGAATTAAGTTTAAAGTTTATTTATTAGTGTCACAACTTAGCTTACATTAACACAGCAATGAAGTCACTGTGAAAATCCCCTTGTCGTCACACTCTGGCACCTGTTTGGGTATACTGAGGGAGAATTTAGCACGGCCAATGCACCTAACCAGCACGTCTTTCAGATTGTGGGAGGAAACCGGAGCACGTGGAGGAAACCCACACAGACACGGGGTGAATTCGGCACAGATAATCACCCAAGCCGGGAATCGAACCTGGGTCCCCACGGTAGCACAGTGGCGGACAGTCAGAAACTTGGGGATAGAGTTGAGCAACATCACATATCTACTTGAAAAAAAAATCACCACGCAACTTAAAGCCACATCTAGTAATGTTTTTCAGTTCCACGTGGCGAACCATAATGGGAGATAAAATTACTCTCTGCAGTGAGCATGGACTGAGTGCGTTAATGTGCAGTAATTTGGGTTCATCTGTATTCAGCAAAGTAATTGGTGCTTCTTTGTCCTACTTCCCAAAATATTACTCCTGGGACAAAGCCAGTTCCATTTCCGTCTACCTTTGATTTTTTTTTTGGCTTCAATAATTTCGATAGAGGAGGCGTTGCTTTTTTCTTGGCTACTTCAATCACAGATAAAAGCAAATGTGGGATTTGTGCATATTCGCCTTGCAACCTCCATAATAACAGAACAATTTACTCCCTACAAAAATGCAGAGTGGAACAGAGTGAGGATTAACTCTACCGCTCCATCACATATTGTAGCACGGTGTGGTGAACCATAGATGGTTAGCACTATGGGTACTGAACCATAGATGGTTAGCACTATGGGTACTTGTACATATGTTACTGTTGTCACTGTTGGGGTTAGGGTTGGGGTGTTCTACCTGTTGGTATTGTTCTGTGGTACACTCCGGTTGGCTCCGCCTACCTGTAGGAGTATAAAGGTCACTGCACTGCCTGGTGACCCTTTAGTCTGGGATTGTATTGTTATGCAGTATGCTCCATTCTTGTTACTAATAAAAGCCTTCATTTCCCGGGTACGATCCAGCCTCCCGAGTGATTTAATCATGCATCACACGGATCCCCTCAAAATGTTTCACTTTGCTGGAACAACCAGCGTGGAGGGGAAGGTGAGAAGCAGACCATGTATTAACTTATCAAAATTCGCTAAAGGACAAAGAGTTCAAATAATACCTGCTATTCTAAAAAGCAATTTCTAATTGGAGATGAAAATTAGTGCGAGTGTGTAAAGATTTGACAGTATTCAGATGTTCTTGCTGATTTCTGAATTCAATGTTGGGTTTGTCACAGTCACGTTGCTGGCTCAATGTCTTTTCTGCTTGAAACTTGGTTCACATCACTGCTGCACAACCCTTGTGATTCCAAACCAAAAACATGCGCCGACGCACAGCCAAGAAGCAGGTAGGATAAATTAGAGATTTGGGATAATTAAATGTTCAGATCAGATTGGGAGCACCCTGTGGCACAGTGGCACAGTGGTTAGCACTGCTACCTCACAGTGCCAGGGACTCGGGTTCGATTCCCAGCTTGGGTCGTTGCCTGTGCAGAATCTGCACATTCTCCCCGTGGCTGCGTAGGTTTCCTCCGGATGCCCTGATTTCCTCCCACAGTCCGAAAGATACGCAAGGTAGGTGCATTGGCCATGCTAAATTCTCCCTCACTGTACCCGAACAGGCGCCGGAGTGTGGCGATCAGGGAGTTTTCACAGTAACTTCATTGCAGTGTGAATGCAAGCCTACTTGTGACACTAATAAAATAAACTTTAAAATTAACAGTCCTTAGAAAGGATTGGCTGGACAACATTGACAGACCAGGTGTTGAGCAGAAGGCATACCTGTGTGTTAGAACAATAGTAACAACAGGCCACCACCTAATGGGAGGAGACAGAGAATAGCATTGAAATGTGACACTGAGCAGAAACTAGCTCGATAAACAATCTGAGATTGATGATTACGCTAGGCATGAGTATGGAGAGATATGAAGCTAAGGTGAGTGATGGAGTTAAGATACAGATCAGCCTGAGCAAAGTGAATGACGGAACAGCCTCGAGGGACTGAATGGCCTCCTCCTATTCAGCAGTGACTGTAAGTGGCAGTAAATGTTTATCAGGCAATGCACGAGCAGGTTTCTCCTCTTCTCCCTAAGTCCTGGCTTGATATTTGAAATGGTTTTTTTGAACACGTGAACAACCATTCTTCTGTTTCTGTGGAAACAATTTCTTTCTAAAGTAAACAATGGATGTAAAGCTTAAACTGATGTGTTGTGGATTTCTGCTTGTGGTTTTATTTCCACTCATTTGTTCAATGCATCTCTCCACCTTGGTGAAGAGTTGATGAACAGTCTGACACTCTGGGTTTGTGTAATTACAATCTGACACCTCTTCTGTCAATGTTTATCCAGAAGCTGGGAAGGGAATATTGAGGCTCCTCCACTTACACCAGCTGCATCGAGACAACATTGACGTGAGATAATAGGTGGCACATTTCACAGCACAACATGGGTGCCATGGCAACTCTACTGCTACATTATGTATGATTGGGGGCTGGGGGGGGGTGAGGTTGGGGGGGGGGGGGGGGGGCTGGTGGCGGAACAGGAAAGGCTTCCTTGAGTTGGTCACCCTAGTGCAACATGTAACGAACCCAGACATTGCTGCCTGCCCGCCAGGATTAATTCACTCTGTCTCGCTTTATTGTCTCAATCGCTTTGAAGGTCAGCTGTTGCCACTTTTTCTAATGCAGAGTAAAAAGTCTCACAACACCAGGTTAAAGTCCAACAGGTTTATTTGGAATCACCAGCTTTCACCTGATGAAGGAGCAGCACTCTGAAAGCTCGTGATTCCAAATAAACCTGTTGGACTTTAACCTGGTGTTGTGAGACTTCTTACTGTGCCCACAACAATCAAATGCCGGCATCTCCACAACATTTTTAATGCAGGAAAGTGACTGGTGCAAACCTGAGAGCCACGCACCCAGTCCATCCACACCTCTCTCTGAACCCACGTCTCACTTTAGGACATGCAGCCACTTCAGCTCTGAAGAAGAGTAATTTTTGACTCCAAATTTTAACTCTGTTTCTCTCGCTTTCTGATGCTGCCAGATACGCTGAGTTTTACCAGTTATTCTGTTTTAACCTAACGTCTTCAGCTATATGTTTTCAACAGGTCATCAACTTTGTGCCTGATCCCTGCGCAAATCCCTGGGCGGCACGGTGGCACAGTGGTTAGCACTTCTGCCTCACAGCACCAGGGATCCGGGTTCAATTCCGGCCTCGGGTCACTGTCTGTGTGGAGTTTGCACATTCTCCCCGTGTCTGTGTGGGTTTCCACCGGGTGCTCTGGTTTCCTCCCACAGTCAAAGATATGCAGGTTAGGTTAATTGGCCATGTTAAATTGCCCCTTAGTGTCAGGATAAATACATGGGGTTGCAGGAGTAGGGCCTGGGGGGGATTGTTGTCAGTGCAGACACGATGGGCTGAATGGCCTCTTTCTGCACAGTGGGGATTCTATGACTCTATGAAATGTAATATTGAGCCCCTGTCTCTGATTGCTTATTTTAGTTTTGTCTTCCTTTCTGAATACATGCGCCACATTGACCCTGCTTCCAACCTATTGATTACTCTTCAATAACCATTGAGTTTGTCCTGATGATTGTCACAGATTTCATCGTCCCAGCTTATCCAGCACTTCCTGTTTTTATTTCAGATTGGAAGCATCTGCAGTATTTTGCTTTTATTTTAATATTTTTCTCCACAACTTGGAGATTTTCCTATCTGTTCAAGGTAAAATGGCAATATATCAAGAAAACCAGACATATGAGATCAAATCTGTCCCCCAATCAACATCAATGAAATACACACCAGATCATTATCACATTGCTGCTTGTGGGATCTTGCTGTGTGCAAATTAGCTGCCACGTTTCTGACATTTCAGAAAGGACACCATTGGCTGTGATGAGCTTTGGGATGTCCTCAGACTATGACAGATGCCAGAGTGACCAGAAAGTGAAACTGGGGAGTACCTGAAGACAATGTTGCCTGGCAACACCAACAGATTGCCCTTTGTAACTCCTCAGGTGCAGCACCTTCTCATTTTGATCATCGCGCCACAGGGAACAAGTCAAGTGATCGTAAATTGCTGCCTTTTCTCCTTCTCAAAGTCGATTCCCCAGCAAGTCTCAAGGAATCCACACTCTGTGCAAAGCATCACATAGACTGAAAATGAGGCAAAAAGCCTCACCCAAAATGCACCGACCATGACCCCCTCACCCCTCCCTCCCTCCCTCCCTCCTCCAACTGATCTCAAGGCCTGAAATTGCTGCTTGTTTTCCCAACAAGCATGGAGAGCAGGAACTGCAGTGTAATATGATTCAGCACTGTGGAATACATCAAGCGAGCTGTCAGCAGCCCACCGAGATGTGCAGGTGGCACAGATCACAATTCAATCAAGTAACCAATATTGACAAACTCAGCTAGTCAGCTCTGACAATCCATCCAGTTTATCTCTGGATTATCGCTAAGAGTTTTTATATAATTGACCGCGCAGTTATAAACCGGCAGCGACTTTCACAGGAAACAGATGAAGAAATGGATTCAAATGACAGCCTGTCTCTAAATTACATGCTAAATCTCTTCTAATTCTGTTAAATTATTTATATTTATCCTCTTCCAGGAACACAGCTTTGTCAAATAAAAGAAGCTCTTTCTAAAGCTGGTTAATGGAACTAACTCACTTTGTGTTTTCCTTTAAATCTTCAGAAACGAGGTTTCATTCGGTCAGTTTTGTTTTAAGAGCGTGCGGTTGGTCAAAAGGCTATTGGATCTCATCTACCTCTGAACCTAATCAGCCTGACTCTACAAGCTGCCTGTTCCTCACAAGCGAGCGAGGGTGCATGGCATCTCAGTCCGACATCATCTCAACGAGAGATTCTCATCCTTACTTTCTAACCCCTCTGTGTCCTTGCCCTATTCTATACCTTAATTCAAAGCAGTATGGATGCTGCAGGTGCATTGTGGTGGGAGCACTGGAAGTGTTTTTGATTTCATTTAATTTAGTATTGTCACATGTATTGGGATACAATGAAAATTATTATTTCTTGCGCGCTATACATACAAAGCATGCCGTTCATAGAGCACAGAGGAGAGAAGGAAAGGACAGAGTGCAGAATGTGGTGTTACAGTCATAGCTAGGGTGTAGAGAAAGATCAACTTGATGCAAGGTAAGTCCATTCAAAAGTCCGACAGCAGCAGGGAAGAAGCTGTTCTTGAGTCGGTTGGTACGTGATCTCAGACTTTTGTATCTTTTTCCCGATGGAAGAAGGTGGAAGAGAGAATGTCCGGAGTGCGTGTGGTCCTTAATTATGCTGGCTGCTTCGCTGAGGCAGCGGGAAGTGTAGACAGAGCCAATGGATGGGAGGCTGGTTTGCGTGATGGATTGGGCTACATTCACGACATTTTGTAGTTTCTTGTGGTCTTGGTCAATCACAAATTGTTCATGTTTCATTATGTAAAAAGTTCACAGATTTCAGTGGTCACTTCCATGAATTAATCAGGTCTTGCCTGAATAGATACTTGTTTCCATTATCATGAAATCACAATGCCCAATTTTCAAAAAAAGTGTTGCACTGTCATAAACTTTAGCTTCCACATCAGGGCAGTATAGTGGCACAGTGGAGGGTGGCACGGTGGCACAGTGGTTAGCACTGCTGCCTCACAGTGCCAGGGACACAGGTTCAATTCCCGGCTTGGGTCACTGTGTGAAGTTTGCACATTTTCTCCGTGTCTGCATGGGTTTCCTCCGGGTGCTCCGGTTTCCTCCCACAGCCCAAGGATGTGCGGGTTAGGTAGATTGGCCATGCGTGATGGATTGGGTTACATTCACGACTTTCGTAGTTCTTTGCGGTCTTGGGCAGTGCAGGAGCCATACCAAGCTGTGATACAACCGGAAAGAATGCTTTCTATGGTGCATCTGTAAACGTTGGTGAGAGTCGTAGCTGACATGCCAAATTTCCTTAGTCTCCTGAGAAAGTAGAGGCGTTGGTGTGTTTTCTTATCTATAGTGTCAGCATGGGGGGACCAGGACAGGTTGTTGGTGATCTGGACACCTAAAAACTTGAAGCTTTCGACCCTGGATCTGCCAGCATTTATTGCCCATCCCTGAGGACATTTAAAAGTCGACCGCATTGCTGTGGCTCTGGAATCACATTTAGGCTGGACCAGGTAAGGGCGGCAGATTTCCTTCCCTAAAGGACATTAGTGAACCAGATGGATTTTTACGACAATCGACAATTGTTTCATGATCATGAGACTTTTAATTCCAGATTTTTATTGAATTCAAATTTCACCAATTGCTGTGGCGGGATTCGAACCTGGGTCCTCGGTGTACTGGGATCTTTGAATTACCAGTCCAGTGGCAATACGTTACTCCACTGCCTCCCCATGTTGCAGAGGACAATAGCGTGGGCAGCCTTTCTGGGCGTGTAAAAGTGAAAGAGAGTCGGCGATACGATTCCTGTGACCCTGACTGGGGGCCTTTCCCTCATTTTATGTGACACACCATGGGGCATTTCTGCAAAATGAGATCAGATGGCACACAGGTGAAACTCTCCAATGCACTGGCCTGTTCTGTAAATGATAACATTTTATGAGCAGCAAAAGCAGCAGGATAGATGTGTCCCAATCTTTTTTTCACAGTGGGAAACTTTTAAATGCTGTTCCAAATCAGTTCCAATAGCTGCCAGGACTCAGCTTCGACCCTCTCAATTCCCCTCAGAATAGCAACTTTACTTGCTCAAATTTACAGGCATCTAATTTTGGTTCAATTGCTGAGTATTAAGGTGGAAATAATTAATGCCCTTAATTAATTCATGCACAAAGTGCTTATTAACTGTAAGAATTCCCAAATGCAACTGAACAGCCAGAGCACAAATGTGGAGCTAATGTTAATAATAAAATAATATTTACACACATGAACGATTCCTCTCCAATATTTGATGAGGGTCAGATGAGTGTCCAGGGGTAACATGCATTGCAGCCTCCCGGGTTTTGAATGCTTGCAAGTGCACAGGATGGGTATATAATGGGCTGAATTATTATGTGGGTTCTGATGGTGAAAACTGAATTCAATAAAAATCCATAGAATAGAATCCCTGCTGTGTGGAAGGAGGCCATTCGGCCCATTGGCTCTGAATGGACTCTGCTGTTTCACAACGCCAGGGACCCGGGTTTGATTCCGGCCTCAGGGTGGCTGTCCGTATGGCGTTTGTACGTTCTCCTTCAGGTGCTTTGGTTTCCCCCCACATTCCAAAGATGTGGATTAGCCAGGGTAAATGCGTGGGGTTACAAGGATAGTACAGGAGGGTGGGCCTGGTAAGATGCTCTTTCGGAGAGTTGGTTCAGACCTGGTGGGCCGAATGGTCTCCTTCCACACTGCAGGAATTCTTTTCTATGGATTTTTATTGAATTCATTTAACCATTAAGTGGGTTCTGTGTGACCTGAGACACATACATAGAGGGGGGATCCGCGGGTTCAAAGACTAGGATATTCAGATAGAGATGTACTCCATATATTGCAGACACCACATTTGGTTCTAGAAACTTGTACTGTCCTATTTTCTGCTTTGAAATGTGAGGTTCCTGAACCATCGGCACAAATTGGCCCCAAGTAAAGTGATTTCTGAGATGGGCAAGAAGCTTCTTGAGTATTGACAGCTGAAACGTGGAATTGAGTCGGGATTGCTTTAAACTGGAGCTCTCGTGATGTTGCTAAGAATCCAGCTGTTGTTAACATTTAGGGTATTCCCAATCCCAGAAGGGATGCTTGAAATGCCAGTTCCTAACTGTAAATTTGCAATTTGGTACGATATGATGAAAGATGTGAAAAGCAGTGAAGAACGTTCAAGTCTTGTTGCAATAATTTTTAAAAATGCTTATTAAACCGTAAAACACACCACAAAAAAGACAATTAAAAACATACACTTAACTACCTTAATGTCCATACACAATGGTCAGCATTCTCTGGCCATTCACGCGAGCAGGATTCTCTGGTCCTGCCAGCAGTGACTCCCCCCCCCCCCCTCCCCTCCTCCCCCCCACCTCCCGCCCACAGTTTTCCCGGCGATATGGGGTGGCTTCAGTGGGATATCTCATTGATAGCAGCGGAACCAGAGAATCCCGCCACCAGTGAACGGCACGTTGCTGCATCAAAACATGCGACCTGGAGGCCAGAGAATCCAGCCCAATACCTTTAAATTGACCTAATTCCACATCCCTCTATTTCCCTAACCTCAGAACTAAACCTCCCTAAACAACATCCCATAGGTTTCAATACAATAAGCAAAGTCCCAAAAACAGTTACCACGCTTGGCACCTCTATCTTGAAAGGGTTAAAATGATGCAAGTTCAGAAATCACACTATTCTCAAGACTGCACAGACGGAGAGAATCAATGATGAGCCGGCACTTGCCTTAGCTCAGACTGAATACAGATAACAGTCAAGGACCGTTGCTGTGTTAATTATAAGCGATGCTTTATTCATACAATTTGCACACAATAATTTACTTGAACATGGTGCAGCTTATGTGTGTCCATTAAAGCAAGGGCAATGGGCAAAGGAGTTAATACACCGCTGGTCATATATATTCCTATCATATCTATGTCTGGAAATTAGTAGATAAGTAGAGAGAAATACATGCTTGGTAATATTATAATTAAGTAGATGTGCACAAATTGTAATTGGACAATGGTACTCACAGACTATACATTATGTACTCCTAATTATTAGTTGTGAATGGATATAGATAATTTTTAAACACTTTCGATTGGTATATGTTAATTGCTTGTAGTTCAGGCCTGAAGGTATGATTGCCATTAGAAACATAGAAACATAGAAAAACTACAGCACAAAGCAGGCCCTTCAGCCCCACAAGTTGTGCCGAACATATCCCTACCTTTTAGGCCTACCTATAACCCTCCATCCTATTAAGTCCCATGTACTCATCCAGGAGTCTCTTAAAATACCCTATTGAGTTTGCCTCCACCACCCCTGACGGCAGCCGATTCCACTCACCCACCACCCTTTGTGTGAAAAACTTCCCCCTAACATTTCCCCTGTACCTATCCCCCAGCACCTTAAACTTGTGTCCTCTCATAGCAGCCATTTCCATCCTGGGAAAAAGCCTCTGAGAGTCCACCCGATCTATGCCTCTCAACATCTTATATACCTCTATTAGGTCTCCTCTCATCCTACGTCTCTCCAAGGAGAAAAGACCGAGCTCCCTCAGCCTATCCTCATAAGGCATGCCACTCAATCCAGGCAACATCCTTGTAAATCTCCTCTGCACCCTCTCAATCTTTTCCACATCCTTCCTGTAATGAGGCGACCAGAACTGAGCACAGTACTCCAAGTGGGGTCTGACGAGGGTCTTATATAGCTACATCATTATCCCCGGACTCCTAAACTCAATCCCTCAATTGATAAAGGCCAGCACACCATACGCCTTCTTAACCACCTCCTCCACCTGCGGGGTGGACCCCAAGGTCCTTCTGTTCCTCTACAGTACTAAGAGTCTTTCCCTTTATATTGTACTCCTTCATCCCATTTGACCTGCCAAAATGGACCACTACGCATTTATCTGGGTTGAATTCCATCTGCCACTTCTCTGCGCAGTCTTGCATCCTATCAATGTCCCTCTGTAACTTCTGACATCCCTCCAGACTATCCACAACCCCACCAACCTTCGTGTCGTCGGCAAACTTACCAACCCATCCCTCCACTTCCTCATCCAGGTCATTTATGAAAATGACAAACAGCAAGGGTCCCAGAACAGATCCCTGGGGCACACCACTGGTGACCGATCTCCATTTAGAAAAAGACCCATCTATACCCACTCTCTGCCTCTTTTGGGCAAGATGTGGAGATGCCGGCGTTGGACTGGGGTAAGCACAGTAAGAAGTCTCACAACAGTATTCTGTAACTTGATTTCTGTGTCTGTGCACTGTTGGAGAACAGAGACCACTCCATCTGACGAAGGAGCAGCAAGCTCCGAAAGCTTATGGTATTTGCTACCAAATAAACCTGTTGGACTTTAACCTGGTGTTGTGAGACTTCTTACTGTCTTTTGGGCAAGCCAGTTCTGGATCCACAGGGCAACAGCCCCTTGGATCCCATGCCCTCTCGCTTTTTCTAGAAGGCTTGCATGGGGTACCTTATCGAACGCCTTGCTAAAATCCATATAAACCACATCTACCGCTTTCCCTTTGTCAACGTGTTTAGTCACATATTCGAAGAACTCCACCAGGCTCGTAAGGCACGATCTGCCTTTGACAAGGCCATGCTGAGTATTCTTGAGCATACTAAACCTCTCTAAATGCTCATAAATCTTGTCCCTCAGGATCTTCTCCATCAGCTTACCAACCACTGAGGTTAGACTCACCGGTCGGTAATTTCCTGGGCTATCCCTATTCCCCTTCTTGAAAATAGGAACCACATCCGCAATCCTCCAATTCTCCGGCACCTCTCCCGTCTCCATCGCCGACGCAAAGATCATTGCCAGAGGCTCTGCAATCTCTTCCCACGCCTCCCACAGTAACCTAGGGTACATCCCATCCGGACCCGGCGACTTATCTATCTTGATGCCATTCAAAGATTCCAGCACAACCTCTTTGTTAAATTCCACATACTCAATCTTTTCAGTCCACCGCAAGCCCGCAGTACATCCACCCAGGTCCTTCTCCTCTGTGAAAACCGAGGCAAAATACTCATTGAGCACCTCTGCCATTTCTACTGGTTCTGTACAGACTTTCCCACCATTACCTTTTATAGGCCCTATTCCTTCATGTCTCATCCTTTTACTCTTCACATATTTATAGAACGCCTTAGGGTTTTCCTTAATCCTACCTGCCAAGGCCTTCTCGTGACCCCTTCTGGCTCTCCTAACTTCCTTCTTTAGTCCCTTCCTACAAGCCGTATACTCATCTAGATCCCTATCTTCACCAAGCTCTCTGAACCTTTTGTATGCTTTCCTTTTCTTCTCGACTAGGTCCCGCACAGCTTTCGTGCACCACGGTTCCTTTAACCTACCAACACCTCCCTGTCTGCTCGGAACATTGTCCTGTAGAACTCTAGACAGACATTCCTTGAAAAACTGCCACCTCTCTTCAGTACATTTCCCCGAGAAGACCTCCTTCCAATTTACTCCTCTAATTTGCTGCCTTATGTCTTCATATTTCCCCTTACTCCATTGTATTTCTTTGTTCAAGATGTCTGTGAGGACACAATAGATGGCAGGTTTCCTTGGAGAGCATGAATAAAAGCTCTTATACTGGAACTCTAGATGTGGCCTGTTCAGTTATGAGGAGTGAGATACACTAGAGTTGAATGATTGTGAAACCCCTGCTACAGCCTCTTGTGGGGTTTCTTCATGCATATAATAGAGAAAAAATGGCTGCTGAAACAAGATTTTTCCAGGCATTTACTTGTTGGAGGGAACACAATTTCCTGCTGTATGGCTGTGATCTTGGAATCATAAAATCCCTATCGTGCAAAAAGGAGGCCATTCGGGTCATTGAGCCTGCACTGGCAACAATCCCGCCCAGGTCCTTTCCCTATAGCCCCACATATTTACCCTGCTAATCCCGCTAACAATAAGGGGCAATTTAGCATGGCCAATCAACCTAATCCGCACATCTTTGGACTGTGGGAGGAAACCAGAGCACCCGGAAGAAACCCACGCCGACACTGGGAAAACGTGCAACCTCCACACAGTCAAGTCACCCGAGCTAGAATCAAACCCGGGCCCCTGGAGCTGTGTGTGAGGCAGCAGTGCCAACCACTGTACCACCATGCTGCCCATGGCTCTTGGAACAGTTCTGCTTATTAGATGAACTCTCTCACTGATATACAGCTTCTTCTTTTCTTATCTGAACAAGTTTTCTTAGAAGTCCCTCTTAATTATAGTTCTTCTGTAAGCTCACCCTCTCAGAATGCAAGTGTAAAATTCACTCTCATCTTCTCCACCCAATAGGAAGATACAATTCTGACCAGTTAGTCTGTGATGCCGACACAGTTAAAACAAAGGCCAATGGGGCAATTCATGGCTGTTAGAATCAACGAATGTTAGCACGCAGAATAAGGAAGCCGTTCAGGCCATCATGTCTCTCTCTGCTAGTTTATCCTGATCCCAAATAACATTGATGACAAACACTGTTGGCCTGAAAATCTTCCTGTAATGATTTTAATCAGGCAATTGAGGTTGGCCTGCTTGAATAAGAACTCCCTGATTAAGGCCCAAATTGATGGTCCAATCAGGGAGTCCCATGCTCTGTACTTAAACAGGAGTGAACACGGTAAGAGTTTTAACAACACCAGGTTAAAGTCCAACAGGTTTATTTGGTAGCGAATACCATTAGCTTTCGGAGCGCTGCTCCTTCGTCCTTTGTGTCTCTGTGTGCCCTGTTTGAGATCACATTTCCACTCCATCTGACGAAGGAGCTGCGCTCCGAAAGCTAATGCTTTTTGCTACCAAATAAACCTGTTGGACTTTAACCTGGTGTTGTTAAAACTCTTACTGTGTTCACCCCAGTCCAACACCGGCACCTCCACATCTTAAACAGGAGTGCCAGTTCCTCTGGAACTCCGGATTTAGATTGCATACTGAGAGCGCTTTGTATAGTGTCGTTGGATCTTGTAAATAAAGGAATTGTGGTGAGGGGACTTCCGCCTCCGAGGACTTATCACACCTTCCAGCACTGACTGCAAGGATTCTCTTACTAATAATCTCCAGCTGTAATTCCTGAGGAGATTTGGAAGTCAAAACCCTCTGCATATTTTCCCTGGGTACTCCAACTACCTGTGAATAATCCTGGGACCCTCCAGAGAGGGGATGCTCCACGATATGTGTGCATTGGGGAGATGGGTATGTTATCTTCATAAAGGGACTGATTTTTTAAAAACCCAATTTTATTTTCTCCCTTTGATATTTCAGGCAGTTTGATGATAGTGAGGATTATGTTACTGGATTAGTAATCCAGAGACAATGATCCGCAGACTGGAGTTCAAATACTCCCCAGAGCAAATGAACAAATAAATCTGGCTTAAAAGGTTAGTGCCAGTAATGGTGACAATGTAGTTAGCAGACTACATCTGGTTCATTAATGATCTTCAATGCAGGAAATCTGCCGCTCTTACCTGGTCTGGCCTACATGTGACTCAAACCCCACAGCAATGCTGTTGGCAATTAGCTGCCCTGTCAAATGGGGAGTCACATTTCTGTGTCAAAACTGACAGAGGCCGCCCAGAAGGAACAAAGTACATAAAACAGAGATATAAGAATACCGGACGGAACTGTTTTTCCCATCCGGCCTCCAGCGGTTCAAGAAGGCGAATCACCACAAACCTTTCTCAGTGACATTTAGGGATGGGCAATTAATACTGGCCTTGACAATGACACCCACATCCCACGAATAGAAATAACAATTTGGACCAATACTGCATCCTCGGGCAGGTCTGGGGCAGGACGAGGGGGTGTGGGGGGTGAAGATGAATAGGTCAGTAAGAGCCCATCGTATTTCTGTGAAACTCTAGTGGCACGGTGGCACAGGTTCAATGCTGGCCTTGGGTGAATATCTGTGTGGAGTTTGCACGTTCTTCCCTTGGCTGCATGGATTTCCTCCGGGTGCTCTGGTTTCCTCCCACACTCCAAAGATGTGTAGGTTAGGTGGATTAGCCATGGTAAATGCCAGGGGTTACGGGGATAGGGCACGAGGGTGGGTAAGATGCTCTTTCAGAGAACATCTGCAGAGATTCTATTCTATGGATAACATGGAAGCCATTGAGGGAAGAATACCTGCATACTATTTTCCATACGACCATAAGATGTCTGAGCAGAAGTAGGCAAATAAACGTCAAAGTCATGAAGGAAGAGATGGAAATCAGTAACAAAAAGTTTCTTTGGCAAGATGGGCTTCAAGAATTTGGAGAGGTGGCAATTCCAATACACATTATGATGTGTATTCATAAAGCAATTATTTAAGAGAGGTATCTGAGGAAAACTTCAGGCAAGTATCATTAGAACAAGATACTAAAATATTGAAGAAGCAGAAAGTAAAATTATCATTTATAATCCTGGAAATTATGCTGGACAATGTTACCATGTTAATATTTAATGGAAACATTAGATTAGATTAATGTGATGTTAATTTTTTTTTAAATACAGAGGCATTTGACAATTATGCTGAAGTGTTTGAGGGACAATTTAAAATCCCAAATATAGGCAATCACCGGAAACTATTCAGGGAAGGAAAAGGGTTTCTTACTTGTTTGTATCAAACATATCTTTCCAGCTTTTTCAAAACTCTGATGTTTATGAGTGAGCCCGTCAGTGTTGACCACTTGAGTTTATTTTGATGAGAAACGCTTACAGCCGTGAAATTATTTCCTGGGATCCCTGAGCTGCTGCCACATTAGAAGAGAAAATAAGTGAGGAGTGGAGCAAAACCCAAACCACTTAAATGATTTTTCTCTGCTGCATAAAAGGCTGAGGGGTGATCTTATAGAGGTCTATAAAATAATCATAGAATCATAGAAACCCTACAGTGCAGAAAGAGGCCATTTGGCCCATCGAGTCTGCACCGACCACAATCCCACCCAGGCCCTAACCCCATATCCCTATATATTTACCCGCTAATCCCTCTAACCTACGCATCTCAGGACACTAAGGGGCAATTTTAGCATGGCCAATCAACCTAACCCGTACATCTTTGGACTGTGGGAGGAAACCGGGGCAAACCCATGCAGACATGGGGAGAATGTGCAAACTCCACACAGACAGTGACCCAAGCCGGGAATAGAACCCAGGTCCCTAGCGCTGTGAGGCAGCAGTGCTAACCACTGTGGTACTGTACCGCTCACGGTAATGAGGGGCATAGATCAGCAAGATAGTCAATATCTTTTCCCAAAGGCAGGGGAGTCTAAAATTAGAGCGCATAGACTTAGGGTGAGAGAGGAGAGATACAAAAGGGTCCAGAGGGGCAATTGTTTCACACAGAGGGTCGTGGGTGTCTGGAACAAGCTGCCAGAGGTAGTAGTAGAGGCGGGTACAATTTTGTCTTTTAAAAAGCATTTAGACAGTTACATGGGTAAGATGGGTATAAAGGGATATGGGCCAAATGCAGGCATTGGGACTAGTTTAGGAGTTTTTAAAAAAGGGGCAGCGTGGACAAGTTGGGCCAAAGGGCCTGTTTCCCTGCTATAAACCTCTTTGACTCTATATTCTTTTTCTCAGAGGGAGAGATGGAGAAAGAAATAATGCCAGTCTCTATTGTTGCGAAGTTGGTGCTTGTAAAATTATTTTAAAATTGTAAGATGCTAAGGGGTGAAAGTATTGCATAGTTCCTTTGAAAAGGTAATGTTTTTGCTGTGCTTAGAAAGTTAAAAAAAGAGATGCAGGTGCATATGGTGCCAGTACACAGACTGAAACATCATCTCAAAGGCCAGGCAGTGGTGTCACCAAGACAACAGGCTGTTTTTGAATTTTAGCCAATTGGTTTAAATTAGGCACTTAGATACCAGCAACCTATCAGATTTGAAATTGATGTTTTGGTAACCTGGGAGCCAATCATATTGTAGGAAATATTGAGATGTCATCTGGGGTATAAGAGACGGGAAGGGGGAGGGGGGGGGACAGTGAGACAAATGGAAAAGCACCTGCCACCTGTCACCACCCACAGCTGTCAGAGAGAGAGAGAGACTTGCTGGCTCTCAAAGCTGCATTTATGTCTTAAAAGAAAGCCTTATCTGGATAGTGAAGGTAGCAAAAGAAAACAGAGTTTCCAGACAGAAGAAATCAGAAAGAAGACGGAAGACTCCAGAAGACGACAAACCTGGTTGTAATTTAGAGAGTGACTAAAAGTTCTATTTTTTTTGTTAATGAGTGGGAATTGTATTTATCTAAACAGCATTCCATTAGAATAGAATAGTGTTTTATTTGGGTTGTTGATAGTTTAGTTAACCTGCTCACTGTTAGTTAGATAAATAAATTGTTACTTGTTGATTTTGTGTTGCTGAGAGTGTCTCAGGGGGTTATTTTGATTTAACCACAAAAAGTTTCTGAAGAGCAGATCGTACTACTTCTCACACTCACTTTAACAGATTATAGGAGAGGTACTCCTCCTTGAGTGGTTTGGAGTTAGTCCTCAGAGAGGGGTTCAACTTCCACTTCATAACACTATATTGCGGATCAAGGGAACGCTGAATTAAAAAATGGATTCTTCGCCAGTACTTGTTATGTTATCATTTGTTCATGCCAGCTTGGACGATTTAGCATCTATTCCAGTGACTACTGAAATATGGACCAATTGTTTTGCAAATGTAGCTATGTCTTCCAGGCAAATACCAATGAATGTGACTTTATATCTTATTTCTTTTTTCAGTAATGTCTTAATGACAAAGAAAGAAAGATTTGCATTTCTATAGCACCGTGTGTTCTAACTCTCGCCCCAAATGTGGCCTACCCTAGGGTTGGGAGCGCTCCCTCAACAATCACCCTCATCTGAGTTCCAGGCACCAATTTCACACAGACACTTATTTTAGATCTGAGAAAGTGAACCACATCTCCCCCAAGGAAAGTGACTATTAAGATGTATTACCTATTCCCAGATAGCCTATTAAATAATTTGTTGGCCAAGTTAAAACCAACCGGATATAATAAGGATCTAGAGGTCTCTCTTTAAAAATTGTATCTTCCCACTTTCAGAAAATATAAGAGGGTTGGGTTCTATATTGCATGTAGAAGACTACAGGAAATGATATATACTTCACCAACTTATTTATAAGTTTATTACTGAACTATTTAACAGACAATCCACTTCAAGTTTTTAAGTTTTATTTATTAGTGTCACAAGTAGGCTTACATTAACACTGCATTGAAGTTACTGTGAAGATCCCCGAGTTGCAACACTCCGGTGCCTGTTCGGGTACACTGAGGTACAATTTAGCATGGTCAATGCACCTAACCAGCACATCTTTCAGAACTGTGGGAGGAAGTCGGGGCACCCTGGAGGAAACCCACGCAGACACGGGGAGAATGTGCAAACTCCACACAGACAGTGACCCAAGCCGGGAATCGAACCTGGGTCCCTGGCACTGTGAGGCAGCAGTGCTAACCACTGTGCTACCGTGCCGCAAGTGGATAAGTACATCACAACGTTCATGATCATAAAATATTTTAAAAATACACCTTAGTTCTAATACAGAATCCAATAAAACTTTAAAAATAACTAGTCACAGCTAATGTCAATTTAAGGATACTCATCAATATTCAAAGTATCGTTTCACCTGAATCCCTGAGTGATTCAGTTGTTGGGCTGTTGGACAGAAAAGCTCGTTTACAATATCCAACTCCTCAACAACCAGGGAAACATTGATGCTCCCAATACCCTTCTGCAATAATCCTGGTGTTCTAAACCAGATTACATCACTCTTTCGCAACAATGGGTGCCGCCTCTTTGATTAACCCCTCCTCTTTGATGTGTCATTTTTAACAATGATTTAACTGTTAAAATGGTTTTATTATCCACGTTGTGAGCCTATATATGGTCATCATGTTCTTCAATATGTCTTTAATGTCTTCCTGTTTACCTCCAATTATTCCTATTTTACACCGCAGTGATTTTAAACTTTGAAGAGAGGAATACATTTTTTAAAGTCTGTTTTTCTAATTTGCTGATGTGAATTCTAAGTATGACATCTGAATAGATAAAAGCTTTCAAAATCCCTTTGAAAATGACATTAGAGCTTTTTCTTATCTTTCCTTACTGTAAAGAAGATTTTATAGAATCCCTACAGTGCAGAAGGAGGCCATTCGGTCCATCAAGTCTGCACTGACTTTCTGAAACAGCATCTTACCCAGGCCCGCCTCACACCCTATCACAGTGACCCAACATATTTACCCCGCTGATCCCCCTTTCCTACACATCTTTGGACACTAATGGGCAATTTAGAATGACCAAACCTCCTAACCTGTATCCAGGGCGGCTTGGTGACACAGTGGTGAGCACTGCTGCTTCACAGCGCCAGGGACCTGGGTTCGATTCCCGGCTTGGGTCACTGTCTGTGTGGAGTCTACACGTTCTCACCGTGTCTGCGTGGGTTTCCTCCGTGTGCTCCGGTTTCCTCCCACAGTCTGAAAGGTGTGCTGGTTAGGGTGCATTGGCCGTGCTGAATTCTCCCTCAGTGTACCCGAACAGGCGCCAGAGTGCGATGACAAGGGGATTTTCACAGTAACTTCATTGCAGTGTTAATGTAAGCCTACTTGTGACACTAATAAATAAACTTAAAACTTTGTAGTAGGGAGGCCGAGGGGGAGGAAACCCACGCAGACACGGGGAGAATGTGCAAACCCCACACAGAGAGCCACTTGAGGCTGGAATTGAACCCAGGTCCCTGGCACTGTGAAGCAGCAGTGTGCTGCCATGCTGCCCAGGCCCCAGTGTTACTTTATGCATGGCATAGATGAGGTCTGTTTAACACCTGTTGAAACCAAAGCTGTCATCTGCCCATGTACATGCTTGCAGGCTTCTGGGTAAAAATGGCTGCACATGAATATGTGTCCACTTTCCCAATTGTAAAGTATATTATCCTAAATGCGTATGGACGCTATCTATTTATTCATGCATTCCCCTCATAACCTCAGGATATCTCAAAACCCTTTGCAGCCAATGAAGTCCCTGTGAAGTATACTCACGATAGCAATATGGAAAATATGGCAACCAATTTGTGCACAGCAAGCTCCCACAAAAGAAACAAATGACTAGGTCATCTGCTTTGGAGCTGGTGACTGAGGACTAAATAGTGGCCCGAACACAGGGCTAAATTCTTGCTGCTCTTTGCATAGTGTGCTGGGATCTTTAATAGAGGGCAGATAGAGCCTCAGCTTAATATCTCACCAAATAAACGACCCCTCTGATAGTGCAGCACTCCCTCAGTGCTCAGTTGATGACACAGAAATCTTAAAAGTCACAGTAATGCGACATAAGCTGCCAGGTAATAAAAATGACTAGGTCAAAGCAGAGTATCGCCAATGCATACAAAACTCCTAATGTAGCAAGTTTCAGTGACACCAGCTCACAAATCATCTATAGATTACTCCCTCAGTGCCGCATTGCAATTTGTTGTACTTAAGTTTCTGCAATAAGTTTTAACTTTCAAACTCAGAAACCAGTGTAATTTCCACTGAGCCATGCTGGACATCGATTCTACAGTTCAGACTGAATCTTGCACTGCTTCGTGGGGAAGTCGGTGTATTGTGGTGGCACAGTGGTTAGCACTGCTGTCTCACAGCACCAGGAACCTGGGTTCGATTCTGGCCTCGGGGTGACTGTCTGTCTTGAGTTTGCATGTTCTCCCCGTGTCTGTGTGTTTCTTCCGGATGCTCCGGTTTCCTTCCACATTCCAAAAGATGTGTGGGTTAGGTGGATTGGCCATGCTAAATTGCCCCTTCATGTCAGGGGGACTGGCAGGATAAATATTGGAATAGGGACTGAGTGGGATTGTTGTCAGTGCAGGCTCGATGAGCCGTTTGCACTGTAGGGATTTTGTAGGGTTGAGCTTCAATCACACCATGAAATAAGAACCCCATGAGTTCATGACTTCAAAATGAATCAGCATTCTGGTTAAAAATAAAAGCCCTAGAAAATGCTTCAACTTGTGCTCCTGGTATGGACCCTGATGGAGTTGGGTAGGGGGGAGGAACACCTGAGCAATGATTCGGGGGCATATCGACGGCACCCACTCTCCCACTGAGGACCTGTAGGAAATTCAGCTGGTCACCCAGGAAGGTGAACCTGCCCTCCTCCCCCTCCCACTCACATCCTCCCCCTCACATCCTCCACCTCTCCCCTCCCCCTCATTCCACCTTCACTCTTTCCCCAGCGTTTCGATGGATGTTCTGGTGAAAGTGCAAAGTGGGATGGGAAGGGGGAGAGGAATCGGAGAATCCCCACCCGAATTGCTTGGCTGTTGGAGAAGCTGAGGCCTCAGAGCAAAAATCTTTATGAAGACATTAAAAAACTGTGAATACATATAAATAGATGAATCTGATAATGTGATTTTTAAAATTTTATTGAACATAGAACATAGAACAGTACAGCACAGAACAGGCCCTTCGGCCCACGATGTTGTGCCGACCTTCATCTGAAACCAAGATCAAGCTATCCCACTCCCTACCATCCTGGTGTGCTCCATGTGCCTATCCAATAACCGCTTAAATGTTCCTAAAGTGTCTGACTCCACTATCACTGCAGGCAGTCCATTCCACACCCCAACCACTCTCTGCGTGAAGAACCTACCTCTGATATCCTTCCTATATCTCCCACCATGAACCCTATAGTTATGCCCCCTTGTAATAGCTCCATCCACCCGAGGAAATAGTCTTTGAACGTTCACTCAATCTATCCTCTTCATCATTTTATAAACCTCTATTAAGTCTCCCCTCAATCTCCTCCGCTCCAGAGAGAACAGCCCCAGCTCCCTCAACCTTTCCTCATAAGACCGACACTCCAAACCAGGCAGCATCCTGGTAAATCTCCTCTGCACTCTCTCCAGCGCTTCCACATCCTTCTTATAGTGAGGTGACCAGAACTGCACGCAATATTCCAAATGCGGTCTCACCAAGGTCCTGTACAGTTGCAGCATAACCCCACGGCTCTTAAACTCCAACCCCCTGTTAATAAAAGCTAACACACTATATGCCTTCTTCACAGCTCTATCCACTTGAGTGGCAACCTTTAGAGATCTGTGGATATGGACCCCAAGATCTCTCTGTTCCTCCACAGTCTTCAGAACCCTACCTTTGACCCTGTAATCCACATTTAAATTTGTCCGACCAAAATGAATCACCTCACATTTATCAGGGTTAAACTCCATTTGCCATTTTTCAGCCCAGCTTTGCATCCTATCTATGTCTCTTTGCAGCCTACAACACCCCTCCACCACATCCACTACTCCACCAATCTTGGTGTCATCAGCAAATTTACTGATCCACCCTTCAGCCCCCTCCTCTAAGTCATTAATAAAAATCACAAAGAGCAGAGGACCAAGCACCGATCCCTGCGGCACTCCGCTAGCAACCTGCCTCCAGTCCGAAAATTTTCCATCCACCACCACCCTCTGTCTTCGATCAGATAGCCAGTTACCTATCCAATCGGCCAACTTTCCCTCTATCCCACACCTCCTTACTTTCATCATAAGCCGACCATGGGGGACCTTATCAAACGCCTTACTAAAATCCATGTATATGACATCAACCGCCCTACCTTCATCAACACACCTAGTTACCTCCTCAAAAAATTCTATCAAATTTGTGAGGCACGATTTGCCCTTCACAAATCCGTGCTGACTATCCCGGATTAATCCGCATCTTTCTAAATGGTCGTAAATCCCATCCCTAAGGACCTTTTCCATCAATTTACCAACCACCGAAGTCAGACTAACCGGTCTATAATTACCAGGGTCATTTCTATTCCCTTTCTTAAACAGAGGAACAACATTTGCCATTCTCCAGTCCTCTGGCACCATCCCCATGGACAGCGAGGACCCAAAGATCAAAGCCAAAGGCTCTGCAATCTCATCCCTCGCCTCCCAAAGAATCCTAGGATACATTTCATCAGGCCCAGGGGACTTATCGACCTTCAGTTTATTCAAAACTGCCAATACATCCTCCCTCCGAACATCTATTTCCTCCAGCCTATTAGCCTGTAACACCTTCTCTTCCTCAAAAACATGGCCCCTCTCCTTGGTGAACACTGAAGAAAAGTATTCATTCATCACCTCGCCTATCTCTACTGATTCCATACACAAGTTCCCACCACTGTCCTTGACCGGCCCTAACCTCACCCTGGTCATTCTTTTATTCCTCACATAAGAGTAAAAAGCCTTGGGGTTTTCCTTGATCCGACCCGCCAAGGACTTCTCATGTCCCCTCCTAGCTCTCCTCAGCCCCTTTTTCAGCTCATTCCTTGCTAACTTGTAACCCTCAATCGAGCCATCTGAACCTTGTTTCCTCATCAAGAAAGGGAACAGGGACAGCCCGGGAAATTACCGACCGGTGAGTCTAACCTCAGTGGTTGGTAAGTTGATGGAGAGGATCCTGAGAGACAGGATTTATGATCATCTAGAGAAGTTTAGTATGATCAAAAGTAGTCAGCACGGCTTTGTCAGGGGCAGGTCGTGCCTTACGAGCCTGGTTGAGTTCTTTGAAAATGTGACCAAGCACATTGACGAAGGAAGAGCGGTGGATGTGGTCTATATGGACTTCAGCAAAGCGTTCGATAAGGTCCCCCATGCAAGACTTCTTGAGAAAGTGAGAGGGCATGGGATCCAAGGGGCTGTTGCCTTGTGGATCCAGAACTGGCTTGCCTGCAGAAGGCAGAGAGTGGCTGTGGAGGGGTCTTTCTCTGCATGGAGGTCAGTGACCAGTGGAGTGCCCCAGGGATCTGTTCTGGGACCCTTGCTGTTTGTCATTTTCATAAATGACCTGGATGAGGAAGTGGAGGGATGGGTTGGTAAGTTTGCTGACGACACCAAGGTAGGTGGTGTTGTGGATAGTTTGGAGGGATGTCAGAAGTTGCAGCGAGACATAGATAGAATGCAAGACTGGGCGGAGAAGTGGCAGATGGACTTCAACCCGGATAAGTGTGTAGTGATCCATTTTGGCAGATCCAATGGGATGAAGCAGCAGTATAAAATGAAGGGTACCATTCTTAGCAGTGTAGAGGATCAGAAGGACCTTGGGGTCCGGGTCCATAGGACTCTTAAATCGGCCTCGCAGGTGGAGGATGCGGTCAAGAAGGCGTATGGCGTACTGGCCTTCATTAATCGAGGGATTGAGTTTAGGAGTCGGGAGATAATGCTGCAGCTTTATAGGACCCTGGTTAGACCCCACTTGGAGTACTGCGCGCAGTTCTGGTCACCTCATTACAGGAAAGATGTTGAAGCCATTGAAAGGGTGCAGAGGAGATTTACAAGGATGTTGCCTGGATTGGGGGGCATGCCTTATGAGGATAGGTTGAGGGAGCTTGGTCTCTTCTCCCTGGAGAGACGAAGGATGAGAGGTGACCTGATAGAGGTTTACAAGATGTTGAGGGGTCTGGATAGGGTGGACTCTCAGAGGCTATTTCCAAGGGCTGAAATGGTTGCTACGAGAGGACACAGGTTTAAGGTGCTGGGGGGTAGGTACAGGGGGGATGTCAGGGGTAAGTTTTTCACTCAGAGGGTGGTGGGTGAGTGGAATCGGCTGACGTCGGTGGTGGTGGAGGCAAACTCGTTGGGGTCTTTTAAGAGACTTCTGGATGAGTACATGGGATTTAATGGGATTGAGGGCTATAGATAGGCCTAGAGGTGGGGATGTGATCGGCGCAACTTGTGGGCCGAAGGGCCTGTTTGTGCTGTGGCTTTCTATGTTCTATGTTCTATCCCTACATAAGCATTGACTTGTAAATTAAATATTTCAGTGACCGAAAATCTCAATTTTCTCAGTTACTGGGGCATTACAAGAATGATCAGGTTTTGGGCAATTTCTGAGAGTGGAATGTTGTCCAGGTACCAGGTTGGGCAACGTAAAAAAAACACTGATAGCTTTAATAATGCATGATTTTCATTATTCCAAGATGGCACCGGAATGAGGCGACTTCTTGCGACTGTGCTCAGCATCCCTTCCAATTCTATCTTTTACTCTCGTTGTATGCTTCTAAAACTTCATTCTAACTCTTTTAAACTCTCTAACAATACTTTACACCCTAGCTATGACTGTAACACTACATTCTGCGCTCTCTTGTTTCCTTCTCTATGAGCGGTATGTTTTGCCTGTATAGCGCGCAAGAAACAATACTTTTCACTGCATGTTAATACATGTGACAATAATACATCGAATCAAGTCAAAACCAGCATTAAGTAGCTCAGGATCCCGCTTGCAGACTCAAGGGGAGTATTCCACAAAACAGTTACCCGGTATCCACTTGACCTCCCCAGTGTAGTGGAGGCTACATCGTGAACAGCTAATAAGCTATTAAAAGAAGTCCTAAGGTAGTCATTGTTTCATCTGGAACGGTGTTTGGGACAGTGAGAAAGGAGGAGGTACATGGACAGATACGTCCCATTAAAATATAGGATAAAAGCAAATTTATTTATTTTTACTTTCAAAAATATACTTTATTCATAAAAAAAACCTCTCAAATAAAACATTGAAAAACGACAGATCCAAAAGTTACAAATAGTGAAAAAAAAGAATCATTTTAAGCGCAAATTACTGCAGATGCTGGAATCTGAAGCCAAAAGAAAAAATGCAGGAAAATCTCAGCAGATCTGAGAGATCTTGATTCCTCTCGCCCTTCCCATTCTACCTTGTAATTTCACCAAAACATCAAGCTTTGACAAAGGGTCATCTGGACTCGAAACGTCAGCTCCTTTCTCTCCTTACAGATGTTGCCAGACCAGCTGAGATTTTCTAGCATTTTCCCTTTTGGTTTCAGATATGTCCCATTGTCGATCAGCTGATGTGAAGAGTTTTTGTCCACCTTATCTGGACCTGTCACCATCTTGTACATGTCTATCAGACCTCCCCTAGGCAATCTCCTTTGTTCCAAGGAGCACAAGCCCAGCTTCTCCAACCCTAACCTTGTCACTGAAACCTCTCGTCCATTTTTGAAAATATCCTCTGAACTCTCTCACCTACTGTGGTAACCAGAATTAACCGCAATGTGGCCTTCCTTGACTCAACATTCAATTTTTGATTATCTTGGCCCTGGGGAGTTTTTCCACATTTAAAGTTACTTGGGTGGCACGGTAGCACAGTGGTTAGCACTGCTGCTTCACAGCTCCAGGGACCTGGGTTCGATTCCCGGCTTGGGTCACTGTCTGTGTGGAGTTTGCACATTCTCCTCGTGTCTGCGTGGGTTTCCTCCGGGTGCTCCGGTTTCCTCCCACAGTCCAAAGATGTGTGGGTTAGGTTGATTGGCCATGCTAAAATTGCCTGTTAGTGTCCTGAGATGTGTAGGCTAGAGGGATTAGCGGGTAAATATGTAGGGATATGGGGGTAGGGCCTGGGTGGGATTGTGGTCGGTGCAGACTCGATGGGTCGAATGGCCTCCTTCTGCACTGTAGGGGTTCCATGATTCTAATTGTTGTTTTACAAATTAGGAAGTGCAATAAAAGGTGCTCAAAATAAAGAAGAAGTTGAACTGACAAGGACACACGGATATTGGACAAAGTCAACGTGCCAGAAACAAGTGTCCAACATGCTGCAAGTTACTTCAGTAGATTTATTAGAGAGAATGATGCTGACAGCAGACACTGTGCACACAATGCCAGGAATTTTCCGGCTGTTCACACGGCGGGATCTTCCGGCCCTGCTGATGACACACCCCAGCATGGGTTTCCCGGTGGAAAGGGGTGCATTCAACGGGAAATCCCATTGACAACAGCAGATTCAGAAGATCCTGCCGCTGGCCAATGCTCTCTGCCTCCATAACAGCAAAACATGCGACAAGTTGCACGGAAAATCCCGGCCAATGAAATGGACTGTGTGGGAGACCTTGTGTTATCTCTCAAGCTCAACTCTCCCAAATTCCGTGTTACAATAGTGGGTTATTATACCCACAGCCCAAGATTTCTTCCATGATACATCACAATATATCTAACTTTGGAGGGATTGGAGGGGAAATACCATCACCACCTTGCTGTAGAATATGGTGTTGAGGATTAACCAGACAATGCATGGCGAGTGCTCAATCTCCCAAGCTTTATTACCTGCCAGCAAGGAGAACAGACACAGACAACTTCACTATGGTGTTCTAACAGAGCTCCACAAACAGTGTCAGTTATAGCACTGTTTAGCCAATGAGAGAGAACATGCCAGTTAAAACACCAATCGCCTTACAGTTTGGTGTGTACTTTCAACCAATAGAATTTATAATCCTTCATTTGCATACATAACCCACCAACCATAGCATAGCTTTTTGCCCTTCCTTATCCAATAGAAAACCATCTCCTTCATTAGCGTAATATGTCAACATATCTTGTTTTTTTGGTATTTGTCATGGTAACTTGTCTTTGTTTTCATCCTGTGGCCAAGCCCTGGAATGCAGTGTTTATGAAACTGACACAAGGTTAGAACAGTCTCTCATCCTGAGTACACAAGCGCTGGTCTCACTGAAGGCCTTGTTTGCTAATAAGCATTTTCCATTACATGACAGAGTTGTTTGTCATAACTTATTTTCCACAATTGTTGTAACTTAATTTCCACAGTGTCATTATCATGAGGACATTGCTTTACAAATGATATTTAACAAAGTGTCTAAGCAAGACCATTCACATACAGACCAAAGCTCCTTCAACAGCACCTTCCAAACCCACAACCTCTACCAAATAGAAAGACAAGAGCAGCAGATGCATGGGAACGCCACCATCTGCAAGTTGCCCTCCAAGTAACTTATCATCTTGATTTTGGAACTATATTGTCATGGTCGTTGGGTCAAAATCATGGACCTCCCTCCTAACAGCCGCAGGTGCACCTACTCCAGGTTACAGCAGTTCAAGAAGATGGAAATGAGAATAACTTTTCTCTCAGAGGGTTGTTAGTCTGTTGCGCTCAGAAAGTGATGGTGACAGAGTCACTGAATAGCTTTCAGGTTGAATTCAATAAATTATTGATAGACAAGATATACGGATAGGAAGAAAAGTGGCATTGAGGCCACAATAAGATCAGCGACAGCCTTATTGAATGTCAGTACAGGCACAAGGGGCTGAATGACCTACTTCTGCTCCTAATTCATATATTTGTAACCAACTGACTGCCATCTTCTCAAGTGGCAATAAATGCTTGCCTTGCCACTGATGTTCACATCCTATGAATGGATAAAAAACTACTGCCCGTATTTCCATATTGGAGTAGGTTAAAAGACCAGCTCCCATACAAGATCTTCATAAACAAACCTGCCAAATGATGTCATATAGGCAGCGTTTGCTATTTTATTCAGCACCAAGAGAAAAGAAGTTCTGGAAAGTTTCAAATAAAGTCCAACAATTTCATTAGCATGGTCAATGCACCTAACTAGCAGTGTTTGGGAGCAGATTTCTTTATTTTATTCTGGTTTTTCTGCTTCCTTTGTAGGTGGTATATGATGTCCTCAGGTACCTATCCTAAATGTCTCCTCAATGGAAGGATGAACTGAGCTGAATGGCTATTGCGTTTCCATGGAAACAACTGGGGCAACCCTATTACTGATCCTGCTATTCCCAGTTTTTACTTGCCTTACATTTTAACATATCTATTACGGTTATTTTTATCTGGTGTGCATGTACACTGGTCCCTTAAGGTAGCAGGACAGGTGGATAAAGTGGTTAAGAAGACAAATGGTATACTAGCCTTTATTAGCCGAGGCATAGAGTTTACAAGCAGAGAGGTTATGCTGGCACTGTATAAAGGTTGGTTAGGCCACAGCTAGAGTATTGGGTGCAGTTTTAAAGTTTATTTATTAGTGTCACAAGTAGGCTTACATTAACACATCAATGAAGTTATTGTGAAAATCCCCAAGTCGCCACCCTCCGGCACCTGCTTGGATACACTGAGGGAAAATTTAGCATGGTCAATGCACCTAACTAGCATGTCCTTTGGACTGTGGGGGGAAACCAGAGCACCCGGAGGAAACCCACGCAGACACGGACAGGACATGCAGACTCCGCGCAGACAGTGACCCAGGCAGGGAATCGAACCCGGGTCCCTGGTGCTGTGAGGCAGCAGTGCTAACCACTGTGCCACCATGCCACCTTAAGGAAAGGGCAGAAGTGGGAAGTTCTGGAAACCATATTATAGGAGGGATGTGATCGCACTGGAAATGATGCAAAGGAGACTTACCAGGATGTTGCCTGGGCCGGAGAGTTTTAGTTATAAAGAGAGATTGGATAGACTGGGATTGTTTTCCTTGGAGCAGAGGAGACTGAGAGGGGACGTGATTGAGATGTATAAAATTATGAGGGGCATAGATAGAGTAGACAGGAAGAAACTTTTCCCCTTGGTGGAGGGATCAATGACCAGGGGGCAGAGATTTAGGGTAAGGGGTGGGAGGTTGAGAGGGGATGTGAGGAAAAACTTCAATGCCCAGAGGAAGGTGGGAGTCTAGAACTCACTGCTTGAAAGGGTGGTGGAGGGAGGGACCGTCACAACATTTAAGAAGTATTTGGATGTGCTCTTGCGATGCAAAGGCACAGAAGGCTATGGACAAAGTGCTGGAAAATGGGAGCGGAATGATTACGTGGTTGTTTTGACCAGCACAGATGCAACGGACTGAAGGGCTTTCTCTGTGCTGTAGACCTCCATGACTCTAGTTATAATGGTGTAGGTCGTTGGGGGTAGGGGTGAGATAGTCGGGATGTTCAGATAGTCTGGATATGGTATTGACCTGAAAGACAGCAGTTTCATCTGTACAAGCTTCAAGCTTTCTTTTAGTGCTGAGACCTCTCTCAATGACATGGATCAGAACTCACCTCCAAGTGGAAATGAGGGCAGTTCAACAATAGATAATGGTTTTCTCCATCTGATCTAATAGTACATTCAAGCCAGTTGCGAGAGTCTATTCAGGTTGCAGTTGGTACACACTCCACAATATTCTTTTCAGTGGAAAGCCAACTGGTGAAGAACAGCACTGAAGCAAATCTTTACTCAATCTTACATTTATTTACAGAGTAAAACATTACTGGCATACACGCCTTAACGCTCAGCCACACCGCAGTTTCCAGAACTGTCGACTTACACCTCTCTTGATCGGGCTGTCAATAAAGACGAACTACCTGTCCTTTCTGTAAGTGGCATCGTTAATATACTGTGGAAAAATACTTTATAAAGGCTGCTTACTCAATCAGATTAACGTGACTTTATCAGGATTCTTGATGATGCACTTAGGACACCCACTCCCACCCTCCATTGCCCACCCGTCACGAAGAGCTGGAGGTTTACTGGCAGACATTACATTCTCCCTATCCAGGGACACCCGGACAGGGATGGAGCTGTGGAAGGGAGATAGGCTGCATTTGTCTCTTTATATATGTTGAAACAATAACCTAATTAAGGACCACCACCTGCATACAATTAACTATAATTAATATAGAACTAATACAGAACTATGGCAGAAGACCATAAGATGTAGAAGCAGAAGTAGGCCATTCAGCCCATCAAGTCTGCTCTGAAATTCTATGAGATCATGACTGATCTGATGTGATAATCCTCAACTCCACTTTCCCGCTTTGTCCCCATAACTCTCGATTCCCTTACTGATTAAAAATCTGTCCATCTCAGCTTCATTCTATTTTACCAATGCCACGACATTGGTAAAATAGAATGAAGGAAATACCTGCATTTAGGTAGCGCCTTTCATGAGGCCAGAATGACCCAAACGACTTCACAGCCAACGAGATCACCTTTTTACTCATTCGTGGGACATGGGTGTCACTGGCTGCCCAGCATTCATTGTCCATCCCTAGTTACCCGAGGGCAGTTGAGACAGTTGATGTAGCTCTGGAGTCACATGTAGGCCAGACCAGGTAAGGACAACACATTTCCTTCCCTGAAAGACAACAGTGAACCAGATGGGTTTTTCCGACAATCAACAAGGGTTTCATGGGCATCAGTAAATTTGTATTTTCAGATATTTTTTATTGAATTCAAATGCCATCGTCTGCCGTGGTGGGATTCAAACCCAGGTCCCCAGAACATTAGCTGAGTTTCTGGATTAATACCACTAGGCCATCGTCTCCCCTAAATTCCACTCTCCTTGGAATGGAGTTGCTGCTGTGACAGAGTGGAATAAGTGCTGGATATTCCACCTGAGACTCAGCAAGCTGTGTGCGAAGCCACATTACAATTGGACACCTGCTTGAAGTAAGGAATAAGGTTTAATGACACAGCCAGCTGCTAAACTAAGTTGGCAATACTCCCACATCGCCTGTGAGTACCGGGGAAGATCACTTCTGACATTTCACTGCCTTATACTCTAGAAATAACCGGGACCGAATTTCTGAACTCATCACTTTCAAAGCCTTAAGCATGTCTGTTTTAAATAAAACCTTGGCCGGAATTAGATGGAACGAACTCTAATCGGGCGGCACGGTGGCACAGTGGTTAGCACTGCTGCCTCACAGCGCCAGGGACCCGGGTTCGATTCTGGCCTCGGGTGACTGTGTGGAGTTTGTATGTTCTCCCCATGTCTGCGTGATCACTGGAATGATTAAAGTGAGTGAGTTTAAACCCATGGGATTAACGCACTCTCACGTCAATGTGATTTTATCTCTTGCAGAGTTTCTTTGTTTAATGCTATTTGATGAATTGTGTCCTTTGGTGTCCTTTTAATGAAAATAATCTCCATCTAGTAGTGAATCTTATGCAGTCCAAGCAAAGGCAGAAAGATCCCTTGTGAGTCACTGCTGACAAGGGACTTCATTTTAGAACAGCAAGCTTCTCGTTAGCTGCCCAGTGATGATTCATAGATGACTTTAATCAGCGGGGTTTCAAAGGCTGTGGAGTTGTCTCCAGGGTGTAGAAGCTGAAAGGTTATACTTGTGCTCTTTAGGGCTTGAAGCATTTTGAGTGATAAAGAGCAAATCACAATGTGCATTCCAGATAGAATTGGAAGCAAGTAATGAAATATCAACTGGCCTTCCAAAGCACAATGCCCTGCAGAGCAGAAATTGGACTGGATTTTCACCCTCGAGAGGATTTCAGGTGTGGCGGAGAGGGCAAGTGCGAAGATCAGCTGCTGTAAGAGTTTTCAGGCTGGGGTCCTCCAACTACAGCGAGGCCTCGTTACAGGAAGTAATTCAGCGGCGACCATTTCTGCCCCAGATAATGGGAATGGTCTCCAACTCTACTGGCCAGTTTTCTCTCCAGAGTTTGATCCTCATAATGGACATGGTTTACATCATCACTCTGTCAAGGCGGCAACAGGCTTCACTGAGATCAGGGCGCCATCTTTAAAGGGTGCCCGATTGGAACACAAAGCTTATTCCATGCCCCCCCCCCCACCTCTCCCCCTCACCCCCAATGATCATTGCTAGCATCCTCATCGATAGAAAGCATTCTTTCTGGTTGTATCACAGCTTGGTATGGCTCCTGCTCTGTCTAAGACTGCAAGAAACTACAAAAGGTCGTGAATGTAGCCCAATCCATCACGCAGAGCAGCCTCCCATCCATTGACTCTGTCTACACTTCCCGCTGCCTCGGCAAAGCAGCCAGCATGATTAAGGACCCCACGCACCCTGGACACTCTCTCTTCCACCTTCTTCCGTCGGGAAAAAGATACAAAAGTCTGAGATCACGTACCAACCGACTCAAGAACAGCCTCTTCCCTGCTGCTGTCAGACTTTTGAATGGACTTACCTCGCATTAAGTTGATCTTTCTCTACACCCTAGCTATGACTGTAACACTACATTCTGCACTCTCTTGTTTCCTTCTCTATGAACAGTATGCTTTGTCTGCATAGCATACAAGAAACAATACTTTTCACTGTATACTAATACATGTGACAATAATAAATCAAATGATGATCCCCTCCACCCCCCCCTGATCATCACCCACATCCCCATCCCCCTCGTGCCCCCCCATAATCACCACAAGCATCCCCATCCACCTCTCCCCCCCAACCCCCATCATCACTGGAATTCACACACCCCCCTCTGTGCCCACTCTCCCCCGCTATAAATAGATGGGCCCACCCAGTAAGGCTCCCCCTAGCGCCCACTCCTGGCACTCTCCAGCATAGGATGGCACTGCCAGTGTCAACCTGACAGTGCCAACCTGTGCCAGAGGCACTGCCAGGTCATTACCAGGGCACTGCCCGGCCATGTCCCTCTCCCCCTGGGCTATACTGACCTTTGCACCCCCAGAGTGGCCCCCTCGATGGGCCAAACCTGTCGAGAACCTCACCGACGTGACCCCCCCCCTGTTCCTGGAGCCTCTACTGTCACAGGTTTAATGGCATTAATTACTTGGAATAGTTCAGAAATACAAGGCAACAAGCTTATTTACATAAAGATACTAAAGGGGATTGCTGGGGTTTTGGAAGGAGAATGTATTTTTTTAGCCATGTATTCAAGATTTAAAAGATTCTTAGAATCACAGAATTATTACAGCACAGATGGAGGCCATTCAGTCCATCGAGTCTGCACCAAGGTTCTGAATGAACAATTCACCTACAGATAGGGGTCACCTATCTGTAACCCCCACGACTTGCCTGGGCTTGCAAAATCTCACTAACTGTCCTGGCTTGAGACAATACACATCTCTTTAACCTGTGCTTCACCCTCTCTCCACTCACATTGTCTGCACCTGTAAAGACTTGTTTACCTGCTAAGACTCGCATTCCAATCATTATTTTGTAAATTAAGTCTGTGCCTACATATGCCCTATTTGTGAACCCAACTCTTCACTCACCTGATGAAGGGGCAGCGCTCCAAAAGCTTGTGTTACCAAATAAACCTGTTGGATTTTAAGCTAGTGTTGTGAGACTTCTGACTGTGCCTGCCCCTGTCCTACGCCAGCATCTCCACATCATGTTCACATATTTCCTAAAGTGTGGACCCAGAGTTGGACATAGCTTTCCAGCTGAGGTCAAGCTAGCGTCTTGTGCAAGGTCAACATAAACTCTTTGCTCTTGAACTCTATGCCCCGATTAATAAAGCCCAGGATGCCATATGCTGTTTGCCTTTTTCTCTTCTGATTTCTCCCAAACAAGTGGTAGCCATTGTCCCTGATCCAAAGCCATGTAAACTTATCAAGGTTCATATCCACAAGTCCCAGAGTTTCATTGATAATGTCCCAATCCAGAGCTTCATCTGCCAGGGCAAACCTATGGGAAATATCAAGCGTGCACTGCACACATTTGACCTTTAACAAGTGAATGGATTTAACACCCTGAACAGCAGGGGGAAGATGCCGAGTAAAGATGCTGTGTAGGCATGTACACGTGTGCCTACAACTCCAACAGAATTGCAATGTCAATTCTGTCATGTACATTGTGCGACAAAAGAAGTTTAACCGCTTTCCAAAATCAAGTACAGTTTATTTATTCGTCACAAGTAAGGCTTACATTAACACTGCAATGAAGTTACTGTGAAATTCCCCTAGTCACCACAGCCTGGCGCCTGTTTGGGTCAATGCATCTAACCAGCATATCTTTCAGAATGTGGGAGGAAACCAGAACACCCAGAGGAAACTGACGGAGACACGGAGAGAATGTGCAGACTCTGCACAGATAGTGATCCAAGCCGAGAATCGAACCCAGATCCCTGGCACTGTGAAGCAGCTGTGCTAACCACTGTGCCACCGTGCCACCCCAGAGTCTGTACAAAAGTGAAAACTGGAATGTGACCTGAGCAAGATCTTTAAATTGATGAGGTGATTCGATTGGGTAGATGTAGTAATGTTTCTGCTTCAGTTATGAATATGGGATGCTTACTAATAAATCCAACAGGGAATGCAAGAAATCTTCTTTAACCCAGAGTTTGATTAGCTTGTGTAACTCTCGACCACAGCGAGTGGCTAAAGTGAATAGTAGAGGTGGTTTTAAGAGGAAGTTGGATGAGGAGAAAAAAATAAAAGGATACAGTGATAGGGTAAAATGAAGTAAGATGAGAAGAGGTTCATGTGGAGCATAAGCTCATAAGGATGATAGGGAGTGGGATAGCTTGATCTTGGTTTCAGATAAAGCTCGGCACAACATCGTGGGCCGAAGGGCCTGTTCTGTGCTGTACTGTTCTATGTTCTAAGCATCAGAATGAAACAGTCAGGTTGAATATGGGGAGGCGGTATTGATGCTGAATCAGTAATCCAGAGAGCCATTCTCTGGGGACCTGGGCTCAATTCCCACCATGGCAGATGGTCAAATTTCAATCAAAAGTCTAATGTTGACAATGAAAGCACTGCTGATTGTCATAAAACCCCCCAAAACAGAAAATGCTGGAGAACCTCCCCAGGTCTGGCAGCATCCAGATGGGTCATCCAGACTCGAAACGGTGGCTCTATTCTCTCTCCACAGATGCTGTCAGACCTGCTGGGATCTTCCAGCATTTTCTGTTTTTGTTTCAGATTCTTGCATTTGCAATAAGTTGCTTTCTCATAAAGACCTGTCTGGTTCATTAATGCCCTTAAGGGAGGGAAATCTGCTATCCTTGTCTGTCCAACGTATGACTCCTAATGTGGTTGACTCTTAATGAACATTGGTCCAGTGAGCAGTGCCCAAATCCTCTGAAAAAACTGTTACTGTGTTGTAAAATTACACAAAACATGTTTTGCTTAAGGGTTTGACTTCAATTAATATGCAGATATAATTCTGCAATCTGTAATTCATTGATAATTATTCAGTCAGAATTGTATTTTCATTCTAGGAATTTAATTCACAATTTGTTGATTTCAGTTTCCTCCAGTTCCTCCAATTCAACCCCACGCTGAGTGTCATAACCAGTTAAAAGAAACTTAAATGAAATGATTGATCATTTAACCCCAGCATTCTGTTCCTGTCGCTTGAACACCCACTTTACCTACTTCATCAAGGGGAAAGTAAGGCAGCACGGTGGCACAGTGGTTAGCACTGCTGCCTCACAGCGCCAGGGACCCGGGTTCGATCCCTGGCTTGGGTCACTGTCTGTGTGGAGTCTGCACGTTCTCCTCGTGTCTGTGTGGCTTTCCTTCGGGTGCTCCGGTTTCCTCCCACACTCCAAAGATGTGCGGGTTAGGTGGATTGGCCATGCTAAATTGTCCCTTGGTGTCAGGGGAATTAGCTGGGTAAATACATGGGGTTACGGGGATAGGGCCTGGGTGGGATATCAGTGCAGACTCAATGGGCTGAATGGCTTCTGCATTGTCGGGATTCTATGTTAGTTCTAGTACTGGGTTCAAACTCACGATATTGACTCGGGTTGTAAACATTCCCAAGGGAATCAAAGATGTTCGAATTAATCTGAAGCTGCCAAGTAAGGAATTTTCTGGCCATTGCTTCACCTGGGTTCCAGAGTCCAGTTCAAAGTCCAATGAGGTATTGCTTTACAGAGGTCAGTGGGCTGAAAATCAATTTGATATAATTCACTTTTCTGACTGTAATGATGAGATAGGCATCCATTTTGAAAGCGATGGTACAGAATTCCAAGCAGAAACACGACAGATAGGACCAT
The DNA here is from genome assembly GCF_964213995.1 of Mustelus asterias. Taxonomy (NCBI): domain Eukaryota; kingdom Metazoa; phylum Chordata; class Chondrichthyes; order Carcharhiniformes; family Triakidae; genus Mustelus; species Mustelus asterias. Next base: position 161,518,315 of record NC_135802.1, read on the forward strand.
ATGCTCAATATTGGTAGAGATCCTTGTCTGTGAGGCCGCTAGTCAGATGATTAAGAGCAGACTGGGCTATTCAGCTCAGCAAGGCAATATTAACTTGTTCAACAAGCCAGAGGCACATGTCACATGACCTCCTACCTATCCACCCAGTGTCCAGCAAAGGATTTGTATCCATTATTTGAAATCTGGCTGGGTTAAGAAGATTGCTAAATGTCTCAGCCATTATGGATTGAAAGAAAGCGCGCTGGCCTGCAGATGGCCTTTGTATAGCTCTTTTTGAAGTGGTGGTGCTATGCAATCCACAGGTAGTAGTTAGTGGCTCCTCAGAGATAACGAGTTCCCCTGAAACTGCATCATGGCTTATTTTGTTTAGGGGTCACAGACAGACATATATTCAGCTATTTCAAGGATCTCTGTTTAGTTTTTAAAATTTTAGGGCTAGAATCATAGAATTCTACAGTGCAGAAGGAGGCCATTCGGCCCATCAAGTCTGCACTGACCACAATCCCACCCAGACCCTATCCCCATAGCCCCATGCATTTACCCTAGCTAATTCCCCCTGACATTAAGGGGCAATTTAGCATGGTCAATCCAGCTAACCCTCAGCTCTTTGGACTATGGGAGGAAACCGGAGCACCCGGAGGAAACCCACGCAGACACGGGGAGAATGTGCAAACACCACACAGACAGTGACCCAAGCCGGGAACTGAACCTGGGTCCCTGGCGCTGTGAAACAGCAGTGCTAACCACTGTGCCACCGTGCCGCCCCAATTGCCGCTAGCAATGAGAATATATATATTTTATTAAAATGTACAGCATGAGTCTTAGTTCCTCACATATTCCACATGCACACAACCATCATTACACACTAGTTACAGCTACATTTCCTGAATGAATAAAAATAAAACTTGCATCCCCATTATTGGACTATCACCTGGAGTTTGGGGCTGTTAATTACTATTGTACATGTGTCAGTTGTGTGAGTAGGAGTAATGGGACACTTATTGACCAATCTGCGGGAGAGGATGGACATCACTACAGTGTCTTGCCAAGGCAAATGGACTCACAACCCTATCCCAATATTTTAACTTTATCTTTTTAATTACTCTAGATTGAAATATTGCCAGTTTCTTGACAGTAATTAATCCCACTGGCCTCAGAATACTGATCCTTGAATTGCAAATCTCTCCCTTTGCCCTCACCTCATCCCCTTCCTGCCAACATTGGCCCTTTTCAATCTGTGCGTTTGCAGACAGTTTGCATCCTCTTGTGGCCAAGATGCAAACAACAGGATGGAAACAACTGGCAGAGAGAGAGAGGGGGAGAGAGAGAGAGAGATTATCCAGAAGCAGAATAAAACAAACACGCCACAAGGGAGAGAGAGAGAGAGAGAGAGAGGCTTAAAGACAAAATGATAAAAGTTGCAAGACAGACCAAAATATTAATGTAATCCTCACCAAACTGTAAATTACCGGCCAGGTTTATTGACATCTTTTATCTGAGAATTTGATAAACCTGTCCTGACTTTCCCTCAATGATTCATATCAGAGCTTTGCTGCCAAATATATTTCTGCTCTACAGTCATAGAGTCATAGGATCATACAGTGCAGAAAAGGCTCTTCGCCCCATCAAGTCTGTATCGACAATAACTACCACTAAAGTTGCACTAATCCAATTTTCCTGCACTTGTTCTATACCCTTGAATGTTATAATGTTTTCAGTGTTTGTCCAAATACTTTTTAAAGATTGCCATGATGTGGAGATGCCGGTGTTGGACTGGGGTGGGCACAGTAAGTAGTCTCACAACACCAGGTTAAACTCCAACAGGTAATTTGGAATCAGGAACTTTTGGAGCGCTGCCGATGAAGGAGCAGCACCCCAAAAGCTCGTGATTCCAAATAAATCTGTTGGACTTTAACTGGTGTTTTTAAAGATTGTAAGGTTCCCAGCCTCCACTACCTTCCCAGGCAGTGTATTCCAGATTCTCACCACTCTCTGAGTGAAAAGATTTTCTCTCAAACCCCCTCTGAATCTCCTGCCTCTTACCCACAACTATGCCCCCTTGTGACCGACCCCTCAACCAAGGGGAGATGCTGCTTCCTATTCATCCTGTCTGTACCTCTCTTAATCTTATACACCTCAACCATGTCCCCCTTCAGCCTTCTCTGCGCTAGAGAAAACAATCCAAGCCTATACAGTCTCTCCTATAAGACCATAAGACACGGGAGCAGAATTAGGCCACTCGGCCCTTCGAGTCTGCTCTGCCATTCAATCATGGCTGATATTTTTCTCATCCCCATTCTCCTGCATTTTCCCCATTACCCCTGATCCCCTTATTAATCAAGAACCTATCTATCTCTGTCTTAAAGACACTCAGTGACCTGGCCTCCACAGCCTTCTGCGGCAAAGAGTTCCACAGATTCACCACCCTCTGGCTGGAGAAATTCCTCCTCATCTGTTTTAAAGGATCATCCCTTTAGCCTGAGGTTGTGCCCTCTGGTTCTAATTTTTCCTACTAGTGGAAACATCCTTTCCCGTCCACTCTATCCAGGCCTGGCAGTATCCTGTAAGTTTCAATAAAATCCCCCCTCATCCTTCTAAATGAGTACAGACCCAGAGTCCTCAACCGTTCCTCATAGGACAAGCTCCTTATATCTCAAATGCTCCATCCCAGGCAACACCCTACCGAGCCTCCTCTGTACCCCCTTTAAAGAACTGCAAGACCACTGACAAAAATAGACACAACGTTGCACTATAAACTATAAGCATTATTTAACATAATGAAATCCCTTCTGCAACCCTAATTCTGGTGGACCTTTGGATGGGCATTTCCATTTGACAAAGTCACACTGCGTTGCTGGTGCATCAACTGAGGAAACTCACACTTTGTTTGCAACAGGCAGTGAATAGGGGAAAGGTGAACAATAACATGTTGGGGAATCCAGGTGATATCTCAGAGTCAAAGTCACCCATGCCTTAAGATATGTTTACTGCCTTGACCTGTTGCAAAATAAATCACTCACACACAAGGCGATCTTGTGCATCCTCGATCACTCCGCTCTGGGTGTCCGTGCCTCCAGCTGCCTATATCCTCTGCTCTGGAATTAATACCCTAAACCATTTCACCTTTCTACCTCGCTCTCCCCGTCTACAAAACCTACCTCTTCGATTCAGTTTTTGGTCACCTGTCCTAATATCACCTAATATAGCTCATTGTCAAATTTTAGTAAAAGTGGAACACTGCGGGTGCAATGGAGATATCAAATTAAACAGAAAATGCTTGAAAACCCAACTGGTGTGAAAGCAGCTGTGAAGAGAGAAACACCCGTCCACATTTTGAGTCTGATATAGCTCTTCTTCGGAACTCTGTGTCAAATCTGGTTTGAAAATGCTCCTATCCAATGCCCTAGGGTCTGCACCCCACTAAAGTCGCTGTGTATGTGCAAGTTGTTGATTGAGTTTAACATTAAACTCAATGTGTGCCCAGTTTTCACGGGTGAAGGGCGTTAGAATTATTATTTTTAAGCGATTTAAAACTTGCGGGATATACCTTCTCTGCAGACTGTAGCTTTTGTGTGTGAATCTCATAGAGAAACATAGAAAATAGGGCCAGGACGACGACATTTGGCCCTGCGTCACCATTCATAGAGTCATAGAATCCCTACAATGCAGAAGGAGGCCATTTGGCCCATCAAGTCTGCGCCGACCACAATGTACCCAGGCCCTATCCCCCTAACCCCATGTACTTACCCTACTAATCCCCTGACACGAAGGGGCAATTTACCATTGCCAGTCAACCTAACCCGCACGTCTTTCAGAATAACCCCACGCATACACGGGGAGAACGTGCAAAATCCACACAGACCCGAGGCCGGAATTGAACCCGGGTTCCTGGAGCTGTGAGGCAGCAGTGCTAACCACTATGCCACCCATTCATTATGATCATGGCTGATCATCCAACTCAATAGCCTGATCCTGCCTTCCCCCCCATATCCTTTGATCCCCTTCACCTCAAGTGCTATATCTAACTGCTTCTTGAAAACATCCAATGTTTTGGTCTCAACTACTTTTTGTCAGAGCAAACTCCATAGGTTGACCACTCTCTGGGTGAAGAAATTTCTTCTCATCTCTGTCCTAAATGGTCTATCCTGTATCCTTAGATTGCGACCCCTGGTTCTGGACACCCCCAATATCAGGAACACTCTTCTTTCATCTACCCTGTTTACTTTATTGTGGGTTCACATCACCACATGTCTATTAGAGTAAGGCAGGGAATGCATTAAGCCCCTTGATATATGAGTTTTCCCTTGCATATGGCATGCTTGCCTTTATAGGACGGGGCATAGAGTATAAAAGTTGGGGTCTGATGTTGCAGATGTATAGAACGTTGGTTCGGCCGCATTTGGAATACTGCGTCCAGTTCTGGTCGCCACACTACCAGAAGGACGTGGAGGCCTTGGAGAGAGTACAGAGGAGGTTTACCAGGATGTTGCCTGGTATGGAGGGGCTTGGTTATGAGGAGAGATTGGGGAAACTGGGGTTGTTCTCCTTGGAAAGACGGAGGATGAGGGGAGACTTAATAGAGGTGTATAAAATTATGAAAGGCATAGATAGGGTGAACGGTGGGAAGCTTTTCCCCGGGTCGGTGGTGACGTTCACGAGGGGTCATAGGTTCAAGGTGAAGGGGGGGAGGTTTAACACAGATATCAGAAGGACATATTTCACACAGAGGGTCGTGGGGGCCTGGAATGTGTTGCCGGGCAAGGTGGTGGAGGCGGACACACTGGGAACGTTTAAGACTTATTTAGACAGCTATATGAACGGAGTGGGAATGGAGGGATACAAAAGAGTGGTCTAGTTTGGACCAGGGAGCGGCGCGGGCTAATTGTTCCTTGTTTCTCGTGGAAGTGGAAATGACTAGGGTTGGGAAGCATTTTCCGATCAGGGCCATTGTGATCTCCTGGACTCGTTTCGATCGCCTCAGGGGGTCGGAGAGGAATTTCCCAGATTTTTTTTTCCCCATATTGGCCCTGGGGTTTTTCACTCTGGGTTTTCGCCTCTCCCTGGAGATCACATGGTCTGGAATGGGGGGTGGGGGTGAGTTAATAGGTTGTAATGAACAAAGCATCGTAGCTGTGGGGGACAGCTCGGTGGATAGGATATTGGTATGTAGATAGGCTGGAAAATTGGGCGGGGATCCTGGATTCAGGATTCAATCCTGGACCGGGGAGCGGCGCGGGCTTGGAGGGCCGAAGGGCCTGTTCCTGTGCTGTATTGTTCTTTGTTCTTTGTTCTTTGTTGAGTTGGGTGCTATGAATTGGCAAGTGCCCTCATACGAGCTTTCTCAATCCTTTAATTGGCAACACTACTGGGCACTCCAGTAACACAAAAGGACAATGATCATTCACAGCGCCGGTTTATTCTATGCAAAATAAAACAAAATTTACAATCCAGATTTTGAAAACCTTCTCTTATGCTGACCCTGTAACTACACAATGCACCAGAAACATCAACAGTGCCATAAAAGTGGATGGAATATTCTCTCGCTGCTTCACTAACTTGTGGATCATCTTCCAGCTGAGTAAACCATCTGTTTTATGCTAATTCCCAGCTGAAGTTTTCTCGTAGCCTTTATTATACCTGAGTGACCTCTTCGGGTATGATTTCTCTTGTTAATTCTAAGGCCACGAATTGGAATCTCTTCAGATTCCGTCTGGCAACTTCCTGTGGTGAACTCAAATGAATTCAGTCACCCCAGCTGGAAGATATGTAGCTGATTAATGAAGAAGCCAAATCATTCTTTGTTGAAGCAAGTTGGTGCAGATATCCAATCTGATAAACTAATTGGCATCCATCAACCTTGCTACCCGGTGAACTGAATACTTTCAGTGTTAAATAGCTGCACCTTTACAGCAACTGTTCTGCATTTATCTTAAATTTGGAAGTATCCCAGGGAGCTCCAAAGAGGCGCAATTCAAGGATGCTACCAAAGTCGGAGAGCTTCAGATATGTTGGCCATTTGCATGGTCGGAGATTGGATTTAAAAGGAAGACAGGAAGATAGAGGGGTTTGAGGAGGAAATTCCAGAACTGGGGTCTATGATGACTGGAGGGGCAGCAGCTGATGGTGTGCTGAAAGGCCAGGGGGCTGCTGCGGAGGGCAGGAGATTAGGGCAGCACGGTGGCACCGTGGTTAGCACTGCTGCCTCACAGCATCAGGGACCTGGGCTCGATTCCGGACTCGGGTGACTGTGTGGAGTGTGCACATTCTCCTCGTGTCTGCGTGGGTTTCCTCCCACAATCCAAAGATGTGTATGTTAGGTGAATTGGCCATGATAAATTGCCCCTTAGTGTTCAAAGATGTGCAGATTATGTGGATTGACCATGCGAAATTGCCCTTTTAGTATCCAAGGATGTATAGGTTGGGTAAGATGCTCTCTCGGAGAGTTGGTGTAAACTTGATGGGCTCCCTTCTGCACTGCAGGGATTCTATATGATGTGACTAAAGAGAGGGATGAGGGCCGTGAAGGGGTTTAAACTTGAGAATGAGAACTTTAAACTGGTGGCTGGGAGGGGAGTTCTGCAAATTGGAGACAAATTTGATTTAATGAGGACAAAGGTGATATTTGAACAAAATGGAATATGGACAGCAGAATTTTGTGACTTGCGTACCAAACTCACCTGCAGCAAAACTGTCACTGCAAATCTACTGACCAATAGTGAAATTACTTTTTATCCCCAATCAACAGCTCACAACCACCTCTTTAGGAATGTGGAATCACCATTCAATGGGGTCAGTATGATAAGTTCTATTCCACTTGCCTGGATGGGTGCAGCTCCAACAACACTCAAGAAGCTTGACACCATCCAGGACAAAGCTTGATTGGCACCACATCCACAAACATCCACTCCCTCCACCACCGACGCTCAGTAGCAGCAGTGTGTACTATCTACAAGATGCACTGCAGCAACTCACCAAAGGTCCTTAGACAGCACTTTCCAAACCCACGGCCACTTCCATCAAGAAGAACAAGGGCAGCAGATACATGGGAACACCACCATCTGAAAGTTCCCCTCCAAGCCACTCACCATCCTGACTTGAAAATATATCACCGTTCCTTCACAGTCGCCGGGTCAAATCCTGGAATTCCTTGCAGCATTGTGGGTCAACCCATAGCAAGTAGACTGCAGCGATTCAAGACGGCAGCTCACCACCACCTTCTCAAGGGCAACTAGGGATGGGCAATGAATGCTGGCCAGCCAGCGACGCCCATGTCCCACGAGTGAATCAAAAAAGTTTTAATGTTTCTATCGATTTTGAGAATGAAATGATAACCAACAGTATAAAGATAGACAATTCTGTAAATGCTGACACATGCTGCCTGAAGTTAGAAAACAGACTTTGCTTTGAGACACTGACTGATTTCAAATTTAATTTCAGATTTCCAGCATTTGTGGTTAATTGTTTGCCAAGTCCTTTTCTATTCCGGAGATTTCTGGGGAAATTTTACAGTCTGAAATGAAATATTTCATCCCTTGATATCGATTTTCTTTTTGAGAAAATGAATATAACTGGCTCCCAAGTTCCATCTTGTGGTTATTACAAAAATACACCCAGAACTGCAATGGCTGTTCACAATACTCTGAACAAGTAATGGTGTATGAATGATACTTGCTATTATGACACGTGCAGCACGGTGGCACAGTGGTTAGCACTGCTGCCTCACAGCGCCAGGGACCCAGGTTCGATTCCCGGCTTGGGTCGCTGTCTGTCTGGAGTTTGAACATTCTCCCCGTGTCTGCGTGGGTTTCCTCCGGTGGGTGCTCCGGTTTCCTCCCACAGTCCAAAGATGTGAAGGCTAGGTGGATTGGCCGTGCTAAATCGTCTCTTAGTGTCTGGGGGATTAGCTAGGGTAAATACATGGGGTTATGGGGATAGGGCCTGGGTGGGATTGTGGTCAGTGCAGACTCGATGGGCCAAATGGCCTCCTTCTGCACTGGAGCATTCTATGATTCTCCATGATGCCCTTCTTCTTCCTCTTAGGCAGTCCCTCAGAATCAAGGTTGACTTGTTTCCACCATGGTTCGAGTGCTGAAAGGGCCAATCTGTGATCCGTAGACTCTACCGCATGATGGGTATGTCGTGCTTCAAGGATTGTGTAGATGAGTTGTTTGGAGGTTTACGCACTCTCACTGATGCTTCAACTACGACGCTGTTTGTTCCAGACAAAGTCTCTTGATGTGTTAATTTGGTACCTTCCTGAATCAGCCTTCTCATTTTGGTCTGTTACAAGCCAAGAACCCCTAAGTGTCAATTGAGATATTTGGCTGTGTTTGTAAAGTAATGCTATGTACGTGGCAGGGCAACGCTGTTACATTGAATGGGTGTCCTGTAGTATGTGGGAAATCATGGATGCTGCTGGTGTCCTCGACAACCACAAAGGCAGGAAGTGTTGTCACCAACTGCAGAAACTGAGCTCCGGGATTCAGTGGCTGGAGTCACTGTGGTGCATTGGAGGCTGAGAGTTATGTGGATAGAACATCCAGGGAGGTTGTCACATCCTAGGCTAGGAGCATGCAGGCAGAAAGGGAACGGGTGATTGCTAGACAGTCCACAGTAACCAGGGAGGTCCTGCTTGCTTAGTAGTTTTCCGTTTTGGATCCTGGTAAGGGTGATGGTTCGTCAGAGTAGTGCAGTCAGAGTAAGGTTTGTGGCACCATGAGTAACTTAGCTGTGCAGGAAGGAAGGAGGAAGAAGAGAAGAGCAGTAGTGATTGGGGTTCATTAGTTAGAGGAACAAAAGATGTCATGGAGTGGCTGCAGGACATTCTTCTGGGAGGGTGAACAGCCAGAGGTCATGAACAATGTCGGTCCACATCACTTAGCTAGGAAAGGGGATGAAGTCCTGAAAGCAGATTTCAGGAAACTGGGAAGGAGATTGAAAAACAGGACCTCTGAAGCCATAATCTCAGGATTACTCCCAGGCCCAGACACCAGTGAGCCTAGAAGTAGGAGAATTCAATACATGGCAGGGGAGCTGGTGTAGGAAGAAGGGCATCAGCTTTCTGAGGCATTGAGACTGGCTCTGGGGCAGATGGGACCTGCACAAGACGGGTGGCTGCATCTTAGCAGGACCATAACTAATATTCCCTTTGGGAGATACATCAGTGCTTAAGGAAGGGTTTAAGTTTGGATGGCAGGATGATGCGAACCTAGGAAAGAGTTCAGATTCGAGGAAAGTAAAGCTAGAAAAAGTAGAAAAATATAAAGTCAAAATAGAAGACAAGTGAAACATAGACAAGCCTCAAATAGGATCAGAATAGAGAATAAAGTTCAAAAAGCAGAATTAAAGGCACTGTATCTGAATGCATGTAGCAATTATGCATGGGTGGCATGGTGGCACAGTGGTTAGCACTGCTGCCTCACAGCGCCAGGGACCTGGGTTCGATTCCCAGCTTGGGTCACTGTCTGTGCGGAGTCTGCACATTCTCCCAGTGAGTTTCTTTCGGGTGCTCCGGTTTCCCCCACAATCCGAAAGATGTGCTGGTTAGGTGCATTGGCCGCACTAAATTCTCCCTCAGTGTACCCGAACAGGTGCCGGAGTGTGGCGACTAGGGGATTTTCACAGTAATTTCATTGCAGTGTTAATGTAAGCCTACTTGTGATATTAATAAATAAACTTTAAACTTTAAAAAACATTCACAGAAAAGTTGATGATTTGAATGTGCAAACTGAGGTAAATTGGTATGATTTTATTGACATTACAGAGATGCAGTTACAGGGTGATAAGATTGGGAACGAAATATCCAGGGATTTTCAGCATTTAGGAGGAATAGACAAAAGGAATAGAAGGTGGGGTAGCGCTGTTAATACGAGATGAGAGCAGTACATTGGTAAGAGAGGGTCGTAGGTTGAAGGATCAAGATGGAGAATCAGTTTGGGTGGAGCTAAGAAACAGCAAGAAGAAGCAAATATTTTTGGGAGATTTTTGTAGGCCACCACTTGTGGTGGTAATGTTGGGCATGGAATAAATCAAGTTATTAGACATATATGTAACATGGCTGATACAGCAATAATGGATGACTTCAATTTACACATGGACTGGGTTAACCAAATCAGTAAAGTTTTGAAGTTTATTTATTAGCGTCACAAGTAGGCTTATATTAACATTGCAATGAAGTTACTGTGAAAATCCCCTAGTTGCCATACTCCAGTGACGCCTGTTCGGGTAGGAGGGAGAATTTAGCATGGCCAATGCACCTGGACACCTGGATAACTGGACATTTAGAAAAGAATGGTAAAATTGGACAGAGTCAATATGGATTTATGAAGGGAAATCTTATTTGACAAACCTGTGTGTTCTTTTGAGGATGTTACTTGTAGCATAGATAAAGGATGACCAGTGGATATGATGTATTTGGATTTTCAAAACGCTCTTGAAAAGGTCCAACACAGGCGGTTAATAAATAAAATTAGAGCACATGGGATTGGGGGAAACGTACTAGAATGGATTGAGAATTGGTTATCAGACAAAAAGCAGGGAGTAGGAATAAGCAGACATTCCTCAGGATGGCAGGCTGTTGCTAGTGGGCAATAGCAAGGATCCATGCTAGGTCTATAGCTGTTCACAATCTGTATCAATGATTTGGACGTGGGAACCAATTGTAATATTTCCAAATTTTCTGATGACAGCAAATATAAGCTGTGAGAAAGATGCAAGGAGGTTTTGAGGGGATTTAGACAGACTAAGTGAATGGGTTAGAGCATGATGGATGGAATATAACGTGAATAAGTGTGAAATTGTTCATTTTTGTAGAAAAAAAGGCAGGGTATTTTGTAAATGTACAGGTGTACAAAGGGACCTGGGTGCCCTTGTTCATGAGTCACAAAAAGCCAGCGTGCGGGTGCGTCAGGCAATTAGAAAGTCAAATGGCCTGTTGGCCTTCATCGTGAGGGGATCTGAGAACAGGAATAAAAATGTCTTGCTGCAGTTATAACGAGCCTTGGTGAGAGTATTAGAACCATAGAACCATAGAAAATTACAGCCCAGAAACAGGCCTTTTCGCCCTTCTTGTCTGTGCCGAACCATTTTTTGCCTAGTCCCACTGACCTGCACTTGGACCATATCCCTCCACACCCCTCTCATCCATGAACCCGTCCAAGTTTTTCTTAAATGTTAAAAGCATTTACCACTTTATCCGGCAGCTCATTCCACACTCCCACCACTCTCTGCGTGAAGAAGCCTCCCCTAATATTCCCTTTAAACTTTTCTCCTTTCACCCTTAACCCATGCCCTCTGGTTTTTTTCTCCCCTAGCCTCAGTGGAAAAAGCCTGCTTGCATTCACTCTATCTATACCCATCAAAATCTTATACACCTCTATCAAATCTCCCCTCATTCTTCTACGCTCCAGGGAATAAAGTCCCGACCTATTCAATCTCTCTCTGTAACTCAGCTTCTCAAGTCCCGGCAACATCCTTGTGAACCTTCTCTGCACTCTTTCAACCTTATTTACATCCTTCCTGTAACTAGGTGACCAAAACTGTACGCAATACTCTAAATTCGGCCTCACCAATGCCTTACATAACCTTAACATAACACTCCAACTTTTATACTCGATACTCCGATTTATAAAGGCTCATGTACCAAAGGCACTCTTTACGACCCTATCCACCTGTGACGTCACTTTTAAGGAATTCTGTACCTGTATTCCCAGATCCCTCTGTTCAACTGCACTCTTCAGAGGCCTACCATTTACCCTGTACGTTCTACTTTGGTTTGTCCTTCCAATGTGCAATATCTCACACTTGTCTGCGTTAAATTCCATTTGCCATTTTTCAGCCCATTTTTCTAGTTGGTCCAAATCCCTCTGCCAACTTTGAAAACCTTCCTCACTGTCCACTACACCTCCAATCTTTGCATCATCAGCAAATTTGCTGATCCAATTTACCACATTATCATCCAGATCATTGATATAGATGACAAACAACAATGGACCCAACACCGATCCCTGTGGCACACCACTAGTCACAGGCCTCCACTCAGAGAAGCAATCCTCCATAACCACTCTCTGGCTTCTTCCATTGAGCCAGTGTCTAATCCAATTTACTATCTCCCCACGTATACCCAGTGACTGAACCTTCCTAACTAACCTCCCATGAGGGACCTTGTCAAAGGCCTTGCTGAACTCCAGGTAGACAACATCCACCGCCTTCCCTTCATCCACTTTCCTGGTAACCTCCTCGAAAAACTCTAATAGATTGGTCAAACATGACCTACCACGCACAAAGCCATGTTGAATCTCCCTAATAAGCCCCTGTCTATCCAAATATTTGTAGATCCTATCCCTTATCACACCTTCCAATAACTTGCCCACTACCGACATCAAACTTACTGGCCTATAATTTCCCGGATTTCTTTTGGAAACTTTTTTAAACAACGGAACAGCATGAGCCACCCTCCAATCATCCGGCACCTCCCCCGTGAATACCGACATTTTAAATATGTCTGCCAGGGCCCCTGCAAGTTCAACACTAGCTTCCCTCAAAGTCTGTGGGAATACTCTGTCCGGTCCTGGGGATTTATCCACTCTGATTTGCCTCAAGACAGCAAGCACCTCCTCCCCTTTAATCTGTAAAGGTTCCATGACCTCCCTACCTGTTTGCCCTATTTCCATAGACTCCATGCCCGTTTCCTCAGTAAATACGGATGCAAAAAAAACCATTTAGTATCTCCCCCATTTCTTTTGGTTCCATACACAGTCTACCACTCTGGTCTTCAAGAGGACCAATTTTATCCCTCACTATCCTTTTGCTCCTAACATACCTATAGAAGCTCTTTGGATTTTCCTTCACTCTGTCTGCCAAAGCAACCTCATGTCTTCTTTTAGCCCTCCTGATTTCCCTCTTAAGTAGCTTCTTGCACTTTTTATACTCCTCGAGCATCTGATCTGTTCCTTGCTGCCTGTGCATTCCATACAACTCTCTCTTCCTCTTAATCAGTGTTACAATCTCCCTCGAGAACCAAGGTTCCTTATTCCTATTTACTTTGCCTTTAATCCTGACGGGAACATACAAACTCTGCACTCTCAAAATTTCTCCTTTGAAGGCCTCCCACTTTCCATTTACATCCTTACCAGAGAACAGTGTTGGTCTCCTCATCTAAGGAAGGATATACTTGACATAGGGGGAGTGCAATGGAGGTTCACCAGATTAATCCCTGGAGAGGGGCAATTGTCTTATGAAGAGAGGTGGTATGTTAACTCATTCAGAAATTCACATTGTTTAATTAAAGCACAAACAAATATTTTTTTAAAGGTTCATTCAATGCAATTGAAATTCATACAATCACAGAATCACTACTGTGCAGAAGGAGGCTATTCTGCCCATCGAGGCTGCACCGACAACAATTACATCCAGGCCCTATCTCTGTAAACCCTTGCATTTATCCTGCTAATCCCCAGACACTAAGGGACAATTTAGCATGGCCAATCCACCCAATCCACACATTTTTGGAGTCTGGGGAGGGGAAACTGGAGCACCTGGAGGAAACCTACACAGATACGGGGAGAGAGCGTGCAAACCCCACAAAGACAGTCACCCAAGGCTGGAATTGAATCCGGGTCCCTGGCGCTGTGAGGCAGCAGTGCTAACCACCGTGCCGTCCTTTATTCACTTGTATTCATTTCAGCTTGATAAAATATAACTCCTCCAGTTGACATCCTGTGACACTTTCAGGACAAAGAGAATTTCCCTCCATATGTTTGGGATTGTCTCAGTATAGGTGGGGGGGGGGGGGCGGGTGGAGAGCTGTGGGGGGTGGTGGAAATTAAATGACTTCAGGAGCTTACATAGCTGTTTGTGCCTATAAATGTGTGTGTGAGGGCTGGTGGTAGGAACTGTGAAACCAATCTCTAGAGAGGGAAAGAAACCCATTAACACTGAAGCAAAGGATGAACAGAAGATAGACAAGCTGTTACAAACTTATGCCCTGGTTAGAATTTCTGACAGCGTTGTGGAGCTGAGATTAATGAGTGCCAGTGTGAGAATGGCTGAGAGAATTCTGCAGTTTCTGTGCTGAGATAGCTCCATCTAGAGGTAGAATCCAGATCCAAAACTGACATTAGGAGAGGACAACACACATTAATATATTAAAGATATATATCCAAGGGCTGCTTTCTCCATTGTTTTTGCTACAACCTTGACACGGCTATTTGTAATATTCAGATGCAAATGTTTGAATGCAAATTGCAAAATCCCTAGAAAAAGTGGCCTGAATGGGGTAGAGTGCTTTCTCTGGGCTGCAATTGGTATGACCCCTGTAGAATTCAGGAATTTTAAGATTTCTCCATAGTGTTTAATTGGCATCCCATCCATCCATCACCCTAAACATCTCCCTCTCCACCTCATGCGTCACAGCAGTGTGGATCATCTACAAGATGCAACAACTTACCGAGGCTCCTAACTCAACAGGACATCCCAAACCCGTGACCTCTACCACCTAGAAGGACGAGGGCAGTGTGGGAGTACCACCAGCAAGTTCTCCTCAAACCATCTTGACTTGGAAATACATGGCGGCTCCTGTGGGAGTACCGTCAGCGAATATTCAAGAGAACAGCCCATCACCATTTTCTCAAGATAGGGTGGCACAGTGGTTAGCACTGCTGCCTCACAGTGCCAGGGACCCAGGTTCGATTCCCGGCTTGGGTCACCTTCTGTGTGGAGTTTGCACATTCTCCCTGTGTCTGCGTGGGTTTCCTCTGGGTGCTCCAGTTTCCTCCCACACTCCAAAAGTATGCGGGTTAGGTGGATTGACCATGTGAAATTGCCCCTTCGTGTCAGGGGGAGTAGCTAAGGTAAATGCATGGGGTTATGAGAATAGGGCCTAGGTGAGATTGTGGATGGTGCAGACTCGATGGGCCAAATGGCCTCTTTCTGCATTGTAGGATTCTATGATTTAATGTAAGTTCAACCTATTTTCTCAAGGGAAGTTCAGATGGTCAATAAGCACCCATTCAATGAGCACCTCGAGTGTTAATACATAAAGAAACTCTCTGAGGCAGCGAGCGGGGTCAGGGTTACAGATCAGTCTATTAAGTATTAAAGCAACACAATTAATAAGCAATAATGCCATTGCGAGCCAAGTTGAGTTTATCAGCAAAGTTCAGACACTGGTGTTGAGGGACAATTAACAGCAAGTCAACACAAAAAGAGCTTTTATTTTTAAATATGTCATTAAGCACAGCAGAGCTCCCTCTAGTGAAAAGTTAACCTTTTACAGATATATTCAGAGCATCAGGTTCACTTGAAAAGTTTTCATTCTGGGCCTTTTCTCCCCAAGATTAACTTGAAGGAGGCTAGATTGTGCATCTCTGCACAGTTTCTGAATGCAGCTTATCCTCCCCATCCTTCAGGATAATCGACTAGGGATGGAGAATTTATAAACTCCTGCAGTGACTTCAAAGGAATGTTATGTTCCTGTGAGATTCATGTGGTTGTTCGCACTGATGAAGCCCTGTCTTGGTACCGCAAAGCAAGATGTAGTCACTCATTGAAAAGGAAAGTATTGTCCATTGTAATAATCTTCAAAAATAACTATCAAAGGAGTAAGATTTGTAAATTCCACATTCTTAAATGACAATATTAGCAGCAAACAACCTTAATCCCTCTCCTCCCTTGTTCCGCCATGTATCTGAGTTCCAGATCATCACGTGGATAATATAAGACAGCAGGAAATCTCAAATAAGGACAAATGCACCAAGATTCATAAAGTTCCATTGAAAAGCTGTGAAAGCTGAGTTCCCTCCATCCCCACCTCGACTGTACTGGGGTAGAACAGAGATCACAAGGAAAGTCCATTTGAGAGTTAGTCATTTGGGACTGTGTACATTGTTGAAGACACGAGTGGAAACTTGCCAAGTTTGAAGACATTCTCCTAGCGCGAACAGCAGTTACTGAAGTTTATTTATTAGTCACAAATGCATGCGCGGCACGGTAGCACAGTGGTTAACACCAATGCTTCACAGCGCCAGGGACCCAGGTTCGATTCCTGGCTTGACTCACCGTGTGGAGTTTGCACGTTCTCCCCGTGTCTGCATGGGTTTCCTCCGGGTGCTCTGGTTTCCTCACACATTCTGAAAGACGTGGTTAGGTGCATTGACCTGAACAGGTACCAGACTGTGGCGACCAGGGGAATTTCACAGTAATTTAAGCCTTACCTGTCACTAATAAATAAACTTTAAGTAAGGCTTACATTAACACTGTAATGAAGTTACAATGAAAATCTCCGAGTCACCACATTTCAGCACCTGTTCGGGTACACAGAGAATTTAGCTCGGCCAATGCACCTAACCAGCACGTCTTTCGGACTGTGGGAGGAAACCCATGCATACATGGGGAGAATGTGCAGACTCCATCCAGACAGTGACCCAAGCTGGGAATTGCACCTGGGACCCTGGCCCTGTGAGGCAGCAGCGCTAACCAATATAGACAATTTGCTCAATGCATCTTTAAGCATTATAGGAAAACACCTTACTGCTGAAGTTCTGATCCGTTGGATAAGAATAAGGCCAAGTATATTCCTTTGCTGAGCAGAGATCAGAAACAATTAAATTGTTACCGACGTCACTGAAGCTTTGAAAGGGCGGAGCAGGTTGGTCAGTGACGAGAGGCTTCAGTTATGAGCAGAGGTTGGAACCGCTTTCACTGTCTTCCATGGAACAGAGAAGTTTGGGAGGTGACCCAAGATGTTTACAAAATGATGAGGTTTTGATGAGAAAAACTGATCTCTCTGGGGAATGGACCAACGACCAGAGATTGTGGATTTTGATATTGCACAGAAAAGGTCAAGAGGAGGTGAAGGGAAGTTTATTTTTCTACTCGAGTTGCTGCGATCTGGAACGCTCGAGGTGATGGGAGCCGATTCCATAAATAATTTTAAATGGGAGTTGGACAAGGTTGAGACGGAGGAGCTGACAGGGCAGGGTTGGGAATAAACAAGAGTATTCTATCAGGGGTTCGATACCGGCATGTTGGACTGAATGGTCTCCTCCTGAGCTGCAAGTTTGTGATTGATTCTGTGTCTGAAGTGGAAGAGACTGATGAAAGATGGGATGAAGGAAGTTTATCAATGGACAGCAGCATCGATGGAAGTGATTACGACACAGAAGAAGAGCCATGAACTCTTGATGCGGCCTTGTTTTTAAGCTTTAAAAACTCATTCTAACTGAAATGTTGTGGCTGAACATCAGAAGTGTGTTTTTTCAACTGCCAAGTTGATTGCTTAAATTGGAAAAAAGCTTCTGTAATATGGTTAATATTTGGTAACAAATATACATTGTCAAACAAAATAGTCATTCCGTGAACCCACTTCCTTGCTGACAAAATCTGCCAACATTAAGAGCAAGAGGGTTGAAATAAAGATTGAGAAAATAGCACTGTTGTTAAAAGTATAATTTATTTATTAAATAAAATTCTCTTTAGAAAGTGGAGTTGAAGCCCAAGACCGGCCATGATCACATTGAATGGGTGACCAGGATTGACAGGCCGTCTGGTCTACTCCTGCTCCTCTGGAGTTTTCTTCCACAATTGAAACAATAGTCTCTGTATACTTTCTGGCTCAGACAGGGAGACACGAGGTGAAGTTTGACACATTCAGTATTCTAAGTGGACGTCTAAAGAGCCATAGCAGGAACGAAGCACTGTCAACATCTTCTCCTGAATAGAGTCCACCTGCTCTGAAGGGCAGTAATCATCTAAACTGGACCTGAAACATGAACGCAGTCAGAGTGGGAGTTCAACAGGCAGTTCCACACACAATCTCTCAACTGAAAATCTACTTCAACTAAATTGGGTTTCCTCCGGGCGCTCCGGTTTCCTCCCACACTGCAAAGTTTTACGTTTAAAGTTTATTTATTTGTAATGCAAGTAGGCTTACATTAACACTGCAATGAAGTTACCGTGAAAATCCCCGAGTCACCACACTCCGGCACCTGTTCAGGTACACAGAGAGAATTTAGCACGGCCAATACACCTAACCAGCACGTCTTTCGGACTGTGATAGGAAACTGGAGCACCCGGAGGAAACCCATGCAGACATGGGGAGAATGCGCAAACTCCACACAGACAATGACTCAAGCCAGCAATCGGACCCAAGCCGGGAATTGAACCCGGGTCCCTGGCGCTGTGAGGCAGCAGTGCTAACCACTGTGCCACCGTGCCGCCCAATTTGTAATTTGCAGAACAGCAGTCATAAAGAATACGAGAAAATAATGATACGAACAACTGTGTTTATTGCTCGTGTTAAATATAAGCAAAAAACTAATGCGAGTTAATGGAAGTTTGCACAATTAACAAGCAATATATTGAGGTGGTGATGCCTCCGGATTTTCACAGAACAGCACTGAATTGCCGATTGGTTGCCACTATAGGACATAACTTTTACCCAGTGGTGTGAAGTCCTGGCTTGCTGGAATTAGAAGAGCTTAAAGAACACTTAGCTATTCTGGAAAACTTTGTTGAAATCTCCGCTGGCTGGAGCTGTTTCAAGCTGGCAGCGGGAGAATCCCCAAAGACCCCAGTGCAGCGCAACACCGGGGGGTCAGGGAGTCCACACTCTCCCCCCCCCTTTGTTTCAGCACTGGCTGCCATGAAGCAGGTAGCTTTAATGGCCTAGTAAAACTGTCAGGCCAGGGAGAAGATTAGTGTCCAGGTAACTGGATGGGATTTGGCAGGGTGACCCTTGCAGAGCTCAGTCTGGCTGTTTAAAATAGTTACGCAGAAGTTAGAATGAGTTTTGTTTCTTCTAAATCTTTCAGAGTAACTATTGGGGTAAAACCATTCGAAGTCAGCGAATTAAGTCACTTTGTCCAGTAGTTTCCAGCTCAGCGCAATTGTTGCCCGATTTGAAGAAGAAATTAGATATAGCTCTTGGGGCTAAAGGGATCAAGGGGTGTAGGGGAAATGGGGGATCAGGATATTGAATTCGATGATCAGCCATGATCAAGATGAATGGCGGAGCAGGCTCGAAGGGCCGAATGGCCTCCTCCTGCTTCTAGTTTATAATTATCCAGGGGAAGTTAGCAATTCTGGACAATTGCCGGGCAGACTCTTACCTGGAAACTTCCCCAGTGAATCTTTGGAGTACCCCCCCCCCCCCCCCCCCAATTCAACACCGGGGAGCCAGGAAGTTATGGGCATGTGGTTTGCTTCATTCTGTGCATGAGATGACACAAACTAGCAGTAAATATAGAGGGTGGCACGGTGCTTAGCAGTGTTGCCTCACAGTGCCAGGGACCCGGGTTCAATTCCGGCTTCAGGTCACTGTTTGTGTGGAGTTTGCACATTCTCCCCGTGTCTGTGTGGGTTTCCTCCGGGTGCTCCGGTTTCCTCCCACAGTCCAAAGATGTGCGGGTTAGGTTGATTGGCCAGGCTAAATTGACTCTGGTGTCAGGGGGACTAGCAGGGTAAGTGCACGCGGATTGCGGAGATAGGGCCTGGGTGGGATTGTGGGTTGGTACATATTTGATGGGCCGAATGGCCTCCTGCACTGTAGGGATTCTATGATTCTAAGGAAATTGGCAAACAATTCTTTCAATTGTCATCTAAAACTGTGATTGACAGGCCGTTGTTATTCAGTGAGCGCATGAGGCAAAGATGGTTATGAAATATGGTCTCACTGAACAGCAGAATGGGTTCGAGAGGCTGAATAGCCTCCTCCTGATCATATGACAAGTGTTTACAGATAGAATCATAGAATCCCTACAATGCAGAAGGAGGCCATTCAGCCCATCGAGTCTACACCAAACACAATCCACCCAGGCCCTATCCCCACAACCCCATGCATTTACCCTCGCTAATCCCCCTGACACCAAGGGGCAATTTAGCATGGCCAATCCACCCAACCCGCACATCTTTGGACTGTGGGAGGAAACCAGAGCACCCGGAGGAAACGCACGCAGACACGGGGAGAATGTGCAAACTCCACACAGACAGTGACCCGAGCCGGGAATCGAACCCAGGTCCCTGGCACTGTGAGGCAGCAGTGCTAACCACTGTGCCACCCAATAGCTAGGAGGGGAGACAACATTGTAGCGCAGAATGCCTTTGCATCAAAGCATACACAGGATTACACATACTATACGACATAACCCATTACACAAATAAAAACAGAAAATGCTGGAAATACTCAGCAGGTTAGGCAGCATCTGTGGGGCAGAAAGCGAGTTAATGTTTCAAGTCTGTGACCTTTCGCAAGAACTCTGGTGCAAGGTCACCTGCTGAACATTTCCAGCATTTTCTATCTTTACTGCAGGTTTCTAGTATCCGCAGTATTTTGTTTTTGTAACGCGCTTCATACCTTGCGACAGTAACGAGGGTTGGCTTGGGTAAATCCTCAAGTAGCTGTTTTATAGATGACATGAGTTTGTCTATCTCCGCCTCGGCACTGATGTGATGTGGCAGTTCAGAATAATCACATGTTAATCCAGCCTGGTGAACCTGGGAGGTGAAAAGCCAGACTGCAGATGATTAAAACCACCAATTGTTTAAAAATTAAAACTCACTCAGGTGTTGCAGCAAGTTGCTGGATCCAGATACATCGGGCAGCCCGTGTATGAAGTAGAGTCAGCCATCTCACCTTTCCCTGGGCTTGTCGACGGGGGAGCGAGGAGGGGGACACGGGGATTGTTGGGTTCATTCCTTCGTTTGAAGGGAGGACAGCACTGGTACAAGTTTTAAAATGGTTTTCTTTTATCGAAAAGAAATTAAAGAATTAACGTGACAGAGGCAAAAAGCGAAGTTGGGAGACTGGCTTCTTGGCCAAACCCTCGACAAAAAAAACATGTCCTGAAATGAGTGGAATTTAAGAACTCAACTGAACTGACACTCTAAAATCAAAATATATTTCAATCCTTATCTTGTTATTGGAGGTGTTTTTTGCAGAAAGTCTCCATCTAGAAAAACAACCCTCGCAGCTGCTGTTATGGGAAACTGTTGTTTGCCTGCATTGTGTACCCTTCAGGAATGCAGTCAATTTTTAGCTAACCCATCATGCCTTCTGATTCTACATGTGGTCAAGTTAGCTACAATTGTTCAGCTTAGCAGAGTTAGTTAACCCCTACAGTCTGGCATTTAAATATAAATTGTGCACAGACAGAAATATCTTAAAATGAAGTCTCTGCATCGACGGAGTTAAACAGGGCTAAATATACACAGGATCCCTCAGGGGTGAACGCAGCTGAGAACAGAATCAGGCTCAGCTGTGATGCTGTCCACAGTCAATCAGCCCTCTGGCCTTCGCTGCTTAGCTTCACGCGTGAAGAATAACCATTGCGGGAAGATTATTAGAGGGGGTCACAAGAGTTGGAAAGAAACGAGAGAGAAAAAGAGACAGCCACAGAGGGCAGTATGTTTGCTACATCCTAGTTATTAAAACTATAAATACCAGACAGTAAATTGAAGAAATTTGGCAGAAGTGTTGGTAACAAGAGGACACAGATAACTGACGTGAGAACTAAAAATCATGGATTTGTTTAGCTCAGTAAACTGTGCTCTGGAGCGGGTCCAGAAAGGGCAGTGGAAGCAGGTTCGATTCTAATGTTCGAAGGAAAATCGGATTAAATACAAGAATCGGATTAAATACTTGTGTAGCTCTGCTAAGGAGCTAGCACAGGCACAATGAGCTGAATGGTCTCCTCCTGTTCTGTATCATTCTATGATTTAGAAATTTCCTGACACTGAAGATATAAAACAGTCCCTTAACTTAGCAGCCTCAGAATGAGCTCAGATTCATCAGCCAGCCTGTAAATTTTACCCTCAAGAGTTCAGTAAATTTATATGAAGCAGGTTTATTTTCAAAAAGTACATGATTTATTGGTCTTCATTGAACAACGAAGATTTTAGTCTGTCTAGGAGTCTTGCCAGTCTAATTCAACAGCCTTCTGCACAATTTAGGGGCAAGATAGTGGGGTAGTGATAATGTCATTGGACTAGTGATCCAGAGGCCCAGATTAATGCTCTGGGGACACGGGTTCAAATCCCACCCGCGACAGCCGGTGGAATTTAAATTCAGTTTGTAAAAAAGAAATCTGGAATTGAAAGCTAGTCGCGTAATCGTGACCATCGACTGTTGTAAAAACCCAGCTGGGTCACCAATGCCCTTTAGGGAAGGAAATCTGCCATCCTTACCCGGTCTGGCCTACATGTGCCTCCAGACCCACTGCACAGGAACGTGGCTGGCTCTTAACTGTTGTTGAGGGTAATTACGGAACCGGCAACAAATTCTGGCCTTGCTGGTGACACCTGCGCTTCCTGTGGAAGAATGAGAAGGGAGGTGTGGGATCCTCTGTACGGTTTGCCCCGTTTAAATACTTCATTTTAAGGTATTTCTGCCTAATGTAACAGATTGTGCTATGCTTTGAAGCTAACTTAAGCTAATTTGGCCACATCAGCTTGGAGTTCTGGGATCACGCTTAGAACTTGGCTACATTTGGAAAATGCAATGTTAAACAGCAACGATTCGTGTCATAAATCTGGTCACAGCTGCCATTGTTTCTACAGCTAGACAGTTTGTACCCAGCTCCTTCATAACACAGATATGTTTTTAGTTATAATGTGGTAACATCTATATGTTTTCAGTTCAGTTGGTGTTTGAATGCTGTACAAGCTTTTGAGGCAAGATCTTTCTCTCTCTCTTACCAGTAAATTAATCTCCTTTGCTTTCTGTAAAATGTTAATTCTAAAATGTTAATAAAGACGTTTCTACTTCAAACCGGTCATGCTCAAGTTTATTCTGAAGAAGAAAATAGACCCGACAGGAGGTAAGTGCTGCCATACCCACCATTTCATAGTCCGGTGTCCCCAATCTCTGCTTCAAGCTTCGCACAAGCGGTTCGAGACTTCTCAGGCTGGAAACAAATGCAAAATTCCAGTGAGACAGCGGCCGCTACGTAGAGAGAATGTTCTGGAATTCAATTAAAGCGGGCGACGTCTTGAGGAGTTTTGACACAGACCGAATGGCCAATGTACTCTCTTGATTCTCATGGTGATAAAGTTATGCGCGGATGTGCAAATGACAGCACAAGCTGAAACACGGCTGCTGAGAGGTTTCCTCCGGGTGCTCCGGTTTCCTCCCACAGTCCAAAGCTGTGCGGGTTAGGTTGATTGGCCATGCTAAAAAATTACCTAGCTAGCGCAATCCAACCCACTGGCTGGATTGATTGCTTGAAATTTTTCACCCGTTAAAAGGCAGACGTTCCCACATCAACAGACTTTTAGGCAGCACGGTGGCACAGTGGTTAGCACTGCTGCCTCACAGCGCCAGGGACCTGGGTTCGCAGACCTTAAGTTTTTAAGTTTATTTATTAATATCACAAGTAGGCTTACATTAGCAATGAAGTTACTGTGAAAATCCCGTAGTCACCACACTCTGGCGCCTATTCGGGTACACAGAGAATTTAGCATGGCCAATGCACGTCTTTCGGACTGTGAAAGGAAACCAGAGCACCCGGAGGAAACCCACACAGACACGGGGAGAACATGCAGACTCCGCACAGACAGTGACCCAAGCCGGGATTCGAACTGGCACTGTGAGACAGCAGTGCTAACCACACTGCCACCGTGCTAACCCGGTCTTGGGTGACTGTCTGTGTGGAGTTTGCACGTTCTCCTCGTGTCTGCGTGGGTTTCCTCCGGGTGCTCCAGTTTCCTCCCACAGGCCAAAAAAGTGTGGGTTAGGTTGATTGGCCATGGAAAATTGCCCCTTATTGCCCCAAGATGTATAGGTTAGAAGGATTAGGCATTGGAAATGTGTGGGGATTTGGGGATAGGACGGAGGGAGGGCCTCGGTGAGGTGCTCGGTCAGAGAGTCGGTGTAGACTCGATGGGCCAAATGGCCTCTTCTGCACTGCAGGGATTGTATGATTCTAAACTGAATCTTAGTAAGGTCCAACCCATATTGTCACAATGTGCAAAATTCTGCTGACATTGGAAATCCAAAAATAAAAACAGAAAATGCTGGATATACTCAGCAGGTCAGGCAGCTTCTGTGGAGAGAGAAACAGAGTTAACTGCTTCAGGTTGATGAGTTTACATCAGAACTAGACTAAAGGTCACAGACCTGAAACGTTAACTCTGTTTCTCCCTCAACAGATGCTGCCAGACCCGTCAAGTGTAAGATAGAAACTTCACTATTCTAGCACAGCCCTGGTCAGTCTCCCACTTTCAACTCTCCGCAAACCGGAGCTCAATCAAAACTCTGTGGCCCATTATCCCAACTCGCACAAATCCTGTTCACACACCCATTCCACTTGTGGAGGGGGGAGTCCAAAATTAGGGGCCATAAGTACAAACTAATAAATCCACCAGGAAATAAGGAGAAATGTCTCCGGGTGCTCCAGTTTCCTCCCACACTCAAGATTCTCAGGTTAGGTGGATTGGCTGTGCTAAATTGCCCCTTAGTGTCCAAAGATGTGTAGGTTAGATAGAGATTAACCATGTCAAATGTGTTGGGGTTAGGGCAAAGGGGAGGGTTCGGGTGGGATGAGCTGTCAGAGAGTTGGTGCAGACTCAATGGGCCGAATGGCCTCTTCTGCACTGTAGGGATTCTATGATGCGAGTGTGGAGAAGGGACGTACAGAAGAGAATTAAACAAGGAAACCAGGGCGATAGAATCAAATGCAGGGGAACTATTTTCCTGCCAGTGAAACATTGCTGCTTTATGATACAGTTTGGCAGTTCGATCATTTACCCAGGGATTGCTGCCCACTTCTGTACGTTCTCTTCACCATCATCCTCACACAAGTCTGCAAAGGCAGCTTCCATATCTTCGAGTTGTCTTGTACGAGCTTCCACACAATCGATTAAAGCCTCCTAGTCATGATAAACAAGCAGATTTATTTTTGTTTTAGAAGTTCATAAGACGTAGGAGCAGAATTAGGCCATTCGGCCCATCGAGTCTGCTCTGCCATTCGATCACGACTGATATGCTCCTCATCCCCATTTTCCTGCCTTCTCCCCATAGCCCTTCAACCCATTACCAATTAAAAATCTGTCTAAATCCTCCTTAAATGTACTCACTGTCCCAGCATCCACTGCACTTTGGGGTAGCGAATTCCACAGATTCACAACCCTTTGGGAGAAGTAGTTTCTCCTCAACCCTGTTTTAAATTTGCTACCCCTTATCCTGAGACTATGACCTCTCATCCCAGAATGTCTCACAAGAGGAAGCATCTGTTCCACATCTATTTTATCCATACCTATTATCGTCTTGTATACCTCAATTTGATCTCCCGTCATTCTTCTAAATTCCAGAGAGTGTAGAAGCATTGTTAAAAACAAAGATTGTTAACGTTGAATCCTCCCCAGCCTTAAAATAAAGAGACCAACTCTTATTCGACAGCTAGCTAGCCCAGCCCTTGGCTCCAAGAGGGGTGGGGGGGGGGCGACACATGAATATTTTTTATCATAATGGAAAGAATTGACAGTCCACAAACATAATGTTAGCTTTTCAGGACCGGTGTGGGGGTTTTGCAGTAACTGGGAAGTGTGCTGTTTAAAAGAATCGAGTTACATCTCATTCAACAAGTTTTTTTCACTGAGACCGACAGTGTAATAAGCTTCTTATGAGATCAGTAATTTTTGATTGGTTGTAGTCCAGGAGACCTCAACTGTGGAAAGATGTAGAATCACAGATAGCAACTTTTGGGATTTCTGCATCGTTCTGCGCATGTGCAGACTCCGGTTGCCGTGGTTTCAAAGGACTAATGATGGTGAACAGTGATAGTTTTCACCACCATCGCAAAATTCGGGCCGTTAATATCTTTGTTCAGCAGCGTCACATGCTGATGAGCTAGGAATACAATGGAAACATACCGTGCCCAATAACTGCTTTGTACTGCAAGTGTCTTTTTCAACCTGCGTTGATATGATGCATTCACAGACACCACACTGACAGACCCACCGCTGTCCTTCATCAATCTCACAGCTATGATTGATGACAATAACCTCTCCCTCAATGTCAACAAAATGAAGGCCGATAGTTATCGACTTCAGGGAGCGTAGTAGAGGCCATGCCCCTGTCTACATCAATGGGGACGAGATGGAAATGGTCGAGAACTTCAGGTTTCTAGGCATCTAGATCACCAACAACCTGTCCTGGTCCCTCCAAGCCGATGCTATCGTTCAGAAAGCCCACCAATGCCTCTACATTCTCAGAAGACTAAGGAAATTTGGCATGTCCGCATCTCACCAAAGAAAGCATTATTTCTGGTTGTATCACAGCTTGGTATGGGCTCCTGCTCTGCCCAAGACCGCAAATAACTACAAAAGGTCGTGAATGTAGCCCAATCCATCACGCAAACCAGCCTCCCATCCATTGACTCTGTCTACACTTCCCACTGCCTTGGCAAAGCAGCCAGCATAATTAAGGACCCCATGGACCCCGGACATTCTCTCTTCCATCTTCTTCCATCGGGAAAAAGATACAAAAGTCTAAGATCACATACCAACCGACTCAAAAACAGCTTCTTCCCTGCTGCCATCAGACTTTTGAATGGACCTACCTTGCACTAAGTTGATCTTTCTCTACACCCTAGCTATGACTGTAACACTACATTCTGCACTCTCTCGTTTCCTTCTCTATGAACGGTATGCTTTGTCTGTAAAGCGCGCAAGAAACAATACTTTTCACTGTATACTAATACATGTGACAATAATAAATCAAATCAAAGACTTCTGTGTTAAAACGAAACAATCACAAAAATTTATTAGAAAAGAAACCAAATCAAAACTCTCAATTGTTGTAACGATAGCTGCCGTAAACATTCTCAACCCGAGTGGGCTTTGGATACTCAGTCAAGACTGAGATCCATAGACATTTGGGGATTAAGGGAATTAAGGGATAGATAGAGCTAGACAAAGGAGTTTGTGACCTTAGTGATTGCAAAGCAGGCTCAAGGGGTCTTTTAAAAATTTAGCCTGTACAAAGGAAATTAATTCTTTGATGCATTCCAAGCTACAGGGAGTATGGGATAGCACGGTGGTTAACGCTCTGCCTCACAGCTCCAGGGACCTGAGGTTCGATTCCCGGCTTGGGTCACTGTCTGTGTGGAGTCCGCACGTTCTCCCCGTGTCTGCGTGGGTTTCCTCTGGGTGCTCTGGTTTCCTCTGACAGTCCAAAAGACGTGCTGGTTAGATGCATTGACCGTGCTAAATTCTCCCTCAGTGTACCTGAACAGGCGCCAGAGTGTGGCGACTGGGGGATTTTTACAGTAACTTCATTGCAGTGTTAATGTAAGCCTACTTTTGACACTAATAAATAAACTTTAGTAGAACTCAATAAACAACCTAAAAAATAATCAAAACAAAAGACCCCAAGGTAAAGCAGCGTGACAATGTAAATACCCACTCCACAGAATGGTTCCAGCATAGGAGGCCATTCAGCCTGTCATGTCAGTGCTGGCTCGCTGCAAGAGCAACTCATTTTGTCCCACTCTACCTTTTCCATTAGCACTGCAATCTATTTCCTTTCAGATGAAGGAGGACTAGGCTTCAGTGCTGAGCAAAAGACATATGCTGTTAAAGCTTTTCATCTTGTACTCATCAGGACTGATTTGCAAGAATATGAACTGAAAGAGAATGACAATTTGTACTGCATAAGAGAGAGTGCGGACTGGTTGACAAGTGGACTCACACACACATCCCTGACCTGTGCAGCCAATGGGAGCATGTCCATGCATTGTGTTTTTTTCAACTGAAGAAAAGTTTGGCAGAGGCAGCTATCCCCTGGTTCATTCTCCAAGGCAATGCCTTGACCAGAGTCGACCTGTTCATGATAGAGAATGGCAAATCCTGCTTTAATTTACCAAAACCAGTAGCTTCCTACTATCTCACACACACATACTTATTATGAGGTGAGGTATGTCCCTTTGGGGGGGTTCCAAAATCGCGCAGAGGGAAACATCACCTCCGTGTCGTAACAATACCAGCATTCAGA
Source organism: Mustelus asterias (assembly GCF_964213995.1). NCBI lineage: Eukaryota > Metazoa > Chordata > Chondrichthyes > Carcharhiniformes > Triakidae > Mustelus > Mustelus asterias. The sequence goes on from NC_135802.1 coordinate 161,546,300, forward strand.
ATCACAATTCTTGACTGTACCAGGAGTGTTAATGAAATGGCAAGGAGTTTCAAAGCCAAAAAGTGATCTAAAGGAGTAAATATCAAGCAGTGGGGAACCAACAGCGATCTGAACAGTTTAAGAACTTGCACGAACCCGTCCAATCTCAGAAACATGAATATGATCTCAGATTGGATTAGCAGTTTCCATGCTTGATCTGTACATACCTCATCATCCTCTTTACAATCAGGTTTGGTAAAACTGTACATCTCCTTGAGAATGTTATATTCCTCCTGTAGGACAAGATAAAAGTGATTATGGAAACGTGCACTGGCAAGAGTTTAAGCTAGAAAAGATCCTTGTTCTCAGTCCACATCTCCTGCTTTTACTCAAGTGATGATGTGGAGATGCCTCAAGTGGTCAGGGCAAGAACTACACCAAACACAACGGGTGGAATTTTCCCATCCGGTCTGCCATGGGAATCGTAGCGGGCGGGACACGGGCCATGAAAAAGTCCGTTGACCTTGGATGGGAATTTCCAGCCTTGGGGAGCGGGCGGCCGGGAAATCCCACCCAACATCTTTCCATGCATGCCGTTCTTATCGATAAAGGTAAGACTTGCTGGAAAAATCTCAGCTGGTCTGGGGGGGGGGGGGGGGGTGGAAGCGGTGGTAAATATTGGCCTGGACCCCAGGGAGAACCTCTCTTGTTCCGCTTTGAAATAGTGGCCATGGGATCTCTCACGGACAGCCGACAGTGCAGACAGGGGTCTCAGTTAAACATCTCCCATCTTAAAGACTTCCCCACTCAGCTCCATGAAGCGGGTATTTATAAAGCTAGAATAGGGAAAATAAGGAAGAGTAGAACCCTGCATTGGGAGAAAACTCAATCCAGGCCAGGGCACCTACCGATAATAAACTACAGCAGGTACTGGAAATACGGTGGCAGAGTGGTTAGCACTGCTGCCTCACAGCAACAGGGACCTGGGTTCAATTCCTGCCTTGGCTCACTGTCTGTGGAGACTGCACGTTCTTCCCGTGTCTGCGTGGGTTTCCTCCCACAGTCCAAAAGATGTGCTGGTTAGGTGCACTGGCCATGCTAAATTCTCCCTCAGTGAATCCGAACAGGCGTTGGAGTGTGGCGACGGGGGGATTTTCACAGTAACTTCATTGCAGTGTTAATGTAAGCCTACTTGGGACACTAATAAACTTTAAAACTTTTACTCAGCAGGTCTGGCAGTGGAGAGAGATGTAGAGATGCCAGCGTTGGACTGGGGTGAACACAGTAAGAGTTTTAACAACACCAGGTTAAAGTCCAACAGGTTTATTTGGGAGCAAATGCCATTAGCTTTCGGAGCGCTGCTCCTTCGTCAGATGGAGTGGAAATCTGCTCTCAAACAGGGCATACAGAGACACAAAATCAAGTTACAGAATACTGATTAGAATGCGAATCTCTGTAGAGGTTCGCATTCTAATCAGTATTCTGTAACTTGATTTTGTGTCTCTGTGACCTGTTTGAGAGCAGATTTTCACTCCATCTGACGCAGGAGCAGCGCTTTGAAAGCTAATGGCATTTGCTACCAAATAAACCTCTTGGACTTTAACCTGGTGTTGTTAAAACGTGGATCATCCAATCTAAATGATCTTTCCACAGAAGGGTCTGAAGAAGAGTCAAGGGGACTTAAAACATTAACAGTGTTTCTCTTTTCACAGACGCTGTCAGGCCTGCTGAGTCTATACAGCATTTTCTCTTTTTATTTCAGATTTCCAGCATCTGCGGTATTTTTCTTTTATTCAGATGACATTCTGAAACCTTTACCCTTTAAGGTTGTCACAGGGCACTCACCTGATGAAGGAGCAGTGCTCCAAAAGCTCGTGCTGCCAAATAAACCTGTTGGGACTTTATCCTGGTGTTGTGAGACTACTTCCTGTGCCTACCCCAGTCCAACGCCGGCAACTCCACATCACAGCCTTAAAGGTTGTGATTAAGAAAACATACCTGGGTGTACATTTCTTTGAATGGATTCTTAACGGAAAAGAAATCCAAGTCGATATCCAGGACGTAGGCAGCTCTTTTATCCAGGATGTGAAGGAGATCCGTAACGATTTCCTTTTGCTGTTCGTTTTCAGGATGCGTTGCCATGGCGCTGGCTTCCTGGGCCTGTCTCTCTCCAGTGGAGGATTGAATCGTGCAGGTGTCGTCATCACCGGGTTTGCCTTTGGACGTCTGATTGTTGGTTTTGGATGAACACGTGGCCTCAGACGAACCCTCCCCGTTGGTCAAATGTTCCAATTTTGCTTTCTTGGCGGCCAATGCTCCAACTTCCCCCCCAGGGTCAGCGTGGTCCCCCTCCCCTGGGTCTATGGTGATAACCTGCAGTCCCAGCTCCTTCTTCTTCTCCAGCAGCTTCTCCGACACGTAGAGGCCATCACTCAGGAAGTAGCTCTCGGTGCTTGTAACCCTGATGAGATAATCCAATAACTGAAACACTTCTTTTTTTAACAAAAGAATCCCACAATATTTGTACAACAATCCCATTGAAGCCCCATCCCCGTAACCGCACGTATTTACCCTGTTAATCCCCCCGACACTAAGGGGCAATTTATCATGGCCAATGCACCTAACCTACACATCTTTGGAGTGTTGGAGGAAACCCACGCAGACACGAGGAGAATGTGCAAACTCCACACAGACAGTGACCCAAGGCCGGAATCGAACCTGGTGCTGTGAAGCAGTAGTGCTAACCACTGTGTCGCCCCAAAAGAAATAGAAAAACTAGCACACAAATTTGGTTATCTGGATTAATAAAACAATGCTGGGGGTCGAGGGTGGCAGAGGAGATACTCAATGACAGCAACATGAACTTGACAGTGGAGGGTAATCTGCCAGCACAATGCAGACAGGGTTCCTGCCCATTCTCCGACATTAATTACTTGTTATTTTAGCAGCTTAGAAACAAAGTGGCTGCAGTACCTGATTGTTTTAGTTGAAGAATCACGACCGACAAAGAAGCGATGTTTCCCATCAGTGATCTGCTGCGCCCAGAACGGGTGGAGCCAAAACACGTATGAAAAATGCCCAGCGTAAACTACAGGCATGATCCAGTTCTCTATGCTCAGGTCTCTAGACATAGGGCAAGATGGAGAGGAAAGAAAGTTCCATTATTTTCCCCGGGGGTATTTGCAAAATTGATAAGAGCTTGAAGTAAACTGTGTTTATGTAGAACGTGATCATGGTCTCAGGGCGTCGCAACGCACTTCACTGACACATAATTACTGTCAGGCCTCACACGGGACAAACCTCTTGGACTGTCCGGGATCTCCTGGATTACTATTCCCAGGCATAACTCTCAGCAAATCTGCAGGCACCACAGGAACTTGCCAAGTCTCCATTGACAGCACCACCCAAACCCACCACCTCGACCGTCTAGGTGGACAAGAGCAGCAGATGCATGGGAAGGCCATAAGACATAAGAGCAGAATTAGGCCACTCGGCCCATCGAGTCTGCTCCGCCATTCAATCATGGCTGATATTTTTCTCATCCCCATTCTCCTGCCTTTTCCCCATAACCCCATATCCCCTTATTAATCAAGAACCTATCTATCTCTGTCTTAAAGACACTCAATGACCTGGCCTCCACAGCCATCTGCGGCAAAGAGTTCCACAGATTCACCACTCTCTGGCTGAAGAAATTCCTCCTCATCTCTGTTTCAAAGGATCGTCCCTTTAGCCTGAGGTTGTGCCCTCTGATTCTAGTTTTTCCTGCTAGTGGAAACATCCTCTTCATGTCCACTCTATCCAGGCCTCGCAGTATCCTGTAAGTTTCAATAAGATCCCCCCTCATCCTTCTAAACTCCAACGCGTACAGACCCAGAGTCCTCAACTGCACCTGCAAGTTCCCCTCCAAATCACTCACCATCCTGACATGGAAATATAATCCACCGTTCCTTCACTGTCGCTGGGTCAAAATCCTGGAACTCCCTCTCTGACAGCAGTGTGGATGTACCTACATCGCAGGGACTGCAGCGGTTCAAGAAGGCAACTCACCACCATCTTCTCCACAGCAATTAGGGATGGGCAATAGATGCTGATCTAACCAGCGATGCCCACCTCCGTGAATGAAAAAATTAATAAAGCCACGCCCCCCCCCTCCCCCCCAGGGGCTCAGTGTAGCTCTTCAAAAAACAGCTGCAATACACAAAATCTATGGTGCTTGCGTAACTATTCTAATTGTCCACGCGACTGGTGTCTGTTGTGTGAGGCATCGTGCGAGTCCAGTGTTACCATCACGGCTTTGCTGCGCTCGGTTTTAGAAAGAGGGTCAAGGACATGGAGTGAGGTCTTCAGCACAACCTCCGTGATTTTTTGTTTTTATTCATTTGCGAGACATGGGCGTCGCTGGCTGGCCAGCATTTATTGCCCATCCCTAGTTGCCCTCGAGTGGAATGGCTTGCACAGCCATTTCAGAGAGCAGTCAACCACATCACTGTGGCCCTGGTGTCACATGTAGGGCAGACCGAGTAAAGACAGTAGATTTCCTTCCCTAAAAGGACATTAGTGAACCAGATGAGTTTTTCCGACAATCGAAAATGGTTTCATGGTCATCTTAATTCTAGATATTTTTTATTGAATTCAAATTCCACCATCTCCCGTGGTGGGATTTGAACCCAGGGCCCCAGAACATTAGCGGAGTTTCTGGATTAATAGTCTGGCGATAATACCATTGGGCCATCGCCTCTCCAGGCAGAAACATTACATCATCAATCCTGCCGACTCGATGTCAACTCAAAATGGCCCAAAAATCCTAAGCCAATCATTCGGACCCCAATAGTCACCTGCAATTCCTGAGGTTGCCTCATCTACAAATAAAGACTAATGGAATCATCCAACTCTCGGGCTGTGTGTTACTGAACTGGAATGACTTGTGTGTGCAACTGTGATAATTCATTTTCTCTTCACAACCCACCGATAATTAACCATATCTACCAAACACAAAGCAATTATTGAAAACAAAATGATTTCATGTTATTTCAACGATGATTGAGACACAAATTATGCAAATTGTTAAATGCCAAAATAGTCAGACTTGCGTTACCCAAAAAGGTGCTCTTTGTCAAACACACTGTCAGCCAACATGTCGATGGGGATCAGGAGGTCCGGATGTGAATCGAGGTGAACCAGAGCAATATTTTCCATTGGCAAATGCTTTGACCCAATCGCTCGATAAATGTATGGCACCACCTACAAAACATCAACATAAAGAATGTCTTGCGGAAAGCTAGAAAAGGCAGAAGACGGGGAGAAGACGACATTTTTAATAAGGCAGCTGAGATTTTTTAAATTATTCGTGGGACATGGGCACGGTTGGCTGGCCAGCATTTATTACCCATCCCTGGTTGCCCTTGGAGGGCAGTTGAGAATCAACCACATTGCTATGGCTTTGGAGTCACATGTAGGCCAGACCAGGTAAGGATGGCAGATTTCCTTCCCTAAAGGGCATTAGTGAACCAGATGGGTTTTTTCGACAATGGTTCCATGGTCATCAATAGGTTCTCAATTGCAGATTTTTTTTAAAAAAAAGAGTCATAGAGATTTACAGCATGGAAACAGGCCCTTCGGCCCAACTTGTCCATGTGACTTTTTTAAAAAACCTCTAAGCTAGTCCCAATTGCCCGCATTTGGCCCATATCCCTCTATACCCATCCTACCCATGTAACTCTCTAAATGCTTTTTAAAAGACAAAATTGTACCCGCCTCTACTACTATCTCTGGCAGCTTGTTCCAGTCACTCCCCACCCTGTGTGTGAAAAAATTGCCCCTCTGGACTCTTTTGGATCTCTCTCCTCTCACCTTAAACCTATGCCCTCTAGTTTTAGACTCCTCTACCTTTGGGAAAAGATGTTGACTATCCAACTGATTTATGCCCTTTATTATTTTATAGACCTCCGTTTATTGAATTCAAATTCCACCAGCTTCTGTGGTGGGATTTGAACCCGGGCCCCCAGAACATTCGCTGAGTTTCTGATTAACAGTCTAATTATAATTCCACTTGGCCATCGCCTCCCTATTCCACCCAGAGTCAGGTTCACATCCAAACACGTCATTTGTCAGTGACAACAATTTCGTCCAAATACTTGGTCCATACTCATCATGATTTTGAACACCTCTGTTAAGTCTCCTCTCAATCTTCACTTCTCTGAGGATTACAGGCCCAACTTCACCAATCTATGCATCTAACTGAAATTCGTCATCCTCGGAATCATTCTCAGGAATTTTTGCAGCACTCTCTCCAACATCTCGACATCCTTCTTGAACTGTGATGGCCAGAACTGTACACAATGCTTTAGCTGAGGCTGAACTGAAATGTCTTACACACATTTAGCATAACTTTTGGTGCACTCCGAAGGGTATTGCCTAGGATACTGCATGCTCAATTAATTACTCTCTTAACCCATCCTGCTAAATGACCTATGCACCATGTACACCCAGGTCCCTCTGCTCCTGCCAGGGTAGCCAATTCGCTGGGGGCTGTGGGGGAAGATAAGGGTCACCAAAGGAGGGCTTGAACCTGTAAGAGGTGACTGGTCAGCTTGTGCACCTCTCTAGAATTATGCTCTGTTTCATTTGCCTTTCCCCTTTCTTTCGGCTAAAATGAATCGCTTCTCACTTTGCTGCATTAAATTCTCTCAGAAAACTCTGCAACTGCATGATGTCTGTCTTCCAGCTGCTGAAGCAGGAGCAGCAAGCTGTCCTAATATTGCTCACACTGCATTGATGTGCAGCACGTCATAAAAGATCTGAGTGTTGGGTTACCAACTGTGTTCAAATGCATTCCTGGAGGTTTCAGCACAAGACTTGCCCCCCGATAGCACTGCCTTCCTGCACCAACTGGAAAGCAAAAAGACTCATTAACCCAATTGGATAATGCTCGACTGTCAGCCAAACAGCCTCCTCCCCACGACCCCTCAATACTTGAAAAATAATACATGTTTTTAATGCCCCGATCAGTTTTCTCCAGGATTGCACACATAGCAGTGCTCTGGAGATTGTTGTCAATTCCTGGAGACTCCAGGCCAATCCCGGGAGGGTTGGCAACCCGCAGATTCCAGGGGTCAACGTTCCAATTCCCAGGCGTGAAAAATGCTACAATTGCAATTCCCGGGCCAACGTTCCAAATCCCAGGTCAACGTTCCAATTCCCGGGCGTGAAAAATGCTACAATTGCAATTCCCCAGGCCAACGTTCCAATTCCCCGGGCCAACGTTCCAATTCCCCGGGCCAACGTTCCAATTCCCCGGGCCAACGTTCCAATTCCCCAGGCCAACGTTCCAGCCCGAGTTGCATTTGCAGGTTGCAGAGAGAGGGAGACGCCGCACTCACATCGTGATGATCCTCCACTATCCAGACCGGGAGCTCGGTGTAGCAACGCAGGCTGGCGGCGGCGGCAGCAGCAGCCGCCCCGCTCATCCCTGCAACCGCTTGCTGGGGAAACAGCAGGCTCCTTTCCCCCCTCACACACACTCTCACTCCGGGTGGAGAGGGAAGCAAATGCTGCGACGGACCTGTTTTTTTTCCCCTCTTCCTTTGCCTCTGATTGGAGGGCAGCGAGTCCGGTGCCAACAATGTCCCGGGGTGAATGGTGCAAATGCAAAAAGCGTTCCTGGCTGGCGTTAACATGTTGCATAGGCTTAAGTGCATTTCCTGCAACACTTGCTCCTTAACCCGCAATCGCTGTTGCCTTTTTATTGTTACATCTGGACAGTTTGCACCGATCAGCAGATGCTGCAATGCGAGGTCATGAGTCAATATCAGGTGGAGATCAATTTCCACTCCAGACTGCAGCTCAGCGCTATGAATATTAAGAAACATTTATATAACAATATTTATTGAAACCTGCACTGTTTGTTGAGTTTTATGCAAACAGGAATGATGCGGGTTTCCTCCCCCAGTGTGAAATTTACTGTCTGATATTGAGTCTCCGCCCTGTAGCTTTGAAAGACCAATAAGCACAGCCCAGAGAACTGGGACTTCCGAGATACCCAGATGCTGCTGTGTCTGCTTCCTGTGACTGAAGCACCCTACACTGTGAGTACTCTGCAATTGCTGAAATGCAACAAGTTATTTTGTACGAAGAAAAGCATTTGCGGCGTTAGGGGTGCAATTACTACCTGCTTCTCCCCATTAGAGTGGCGCCAGGCAGCCAAAGACAATAGTGTGTGAGGAATATATAGGCTGCTGCAGGGACTAAGGACAGAGCGCTTCCATCACAGATGGAAAAAAGGGGGGCAGGATTAGGCTGGAAAATGATCAGAAAAATGAATATGTCATCAATACATACCCCCCTCCCATTATCAGTAAAACAGATTATCTGGCCACTGTCTCATTGCTGTTTGTGGGATCTTGCTGTTTACACATTGGCCACTGTTGTTCCTACATTACAACAGTGACTACACTTCAAAAATAAACGTGCAGAGGTTGTAAAGGCCTTTGATATATCACGTGAGCTGCTATATAAATGCAAAAACAGAAAATGCTGGAAAATCTCAGCAGGTCTGACAGCATCTAGATCCCAGACTTGAAACGTTGGCTCTATTCTCTCTTCATAGATGCTGGGATTTTCCAGCATTTTCTGTTTTTGTTTTAGATTCCAACATCCGCAGTATTTTGCCGTTGCTATATAAATGCAATGTTTTATCTTTTATGTTTCCCCCTCCCCAACTCTGAAGGGTTAGTTGTTTATCCCCTGGGGTGTGTCTTGCTGTATTAATATGCTCTAATGAGTGAACACGTTGAGTGTGTGTTGAACCTGGTTTATACTTGATGGTCTTAAGTTGAAGAGTTGCCTTAAATATTGTAACCTACTTTAGATCATGCATCCCAGGTCCAATTCTATTCTGATCACATTCTGACTTAACGCAGAGTTTACAAGAAAACTCGAACAGGACTAGACAAGGTAGATGCAGAGAGGATGTTCCTGTTGGTGGGGGAGTCCAGAACCAGGGGTCTGAGGATTCGGGGTAGACCATTTAGGACAGAGATGAGACATTTCTTCATCCAAAGAGTGGTGAGCCTGTGGAATTCATCACCACAGAAAGTAGTTGATGCTAAAACATTGAATGTATTGAAGAGGCGGCTGGATATCGCACTTGGCGTGAATGGGATCAAAACAGGATTAGGCTGTTGAGCTGGATGATCAGCCATGATTGTGATAGATGGCGGAGCAGGCTCGAAGGGCCGAATGGCCTCCTCCTGCTTCTATGTTTCTAGATCTTCTATGTTTCTAGATAGACTCTTAATGCAATCTTGGTTGTATTTCGGTTATTTTAAGTAATCCCCACGTGGGGTCTAGCAGGGGAGAGTCAATGGTCAAACAGGTCAATCTCCAAGGGTTACCTGATTGTGCAGGTGGTTTGCCCAGGCTAGGTAGAGTAAAGCATCAGGGTAGCTGATGAGGTTTAACCGAGGCATCACCTGATGCAACGTTTCAAAGACATCGCGGCCTTTTAGCTAAGATGAAGCGTCAGATCAAGCCCAGAATGGGATGCAATGCCTCATGTCAGCTTGGATACGGTGGCACAGTGGTTAGCACTGCTGCCTCACAGCGCCAGGGACCCGGGTTTGATTCCCGGCTTGGGTCACTGTCTGTGTGGAGTCTGCACATCCTCCCCATGTCTGCGTGGGCTTCCGGGTGCTCCAATTTCCTCCCTCCCTCTCCAAAGATGTGCGAGTTAGGTGGATTGGCCATGCTAAATTGTCCATTAGTGTCAGGGGAGTTAGCAGGGTAAATACATGGGGTTTACAGGGGTAGGTCCTGGGAGTGATTGTTGTTGGTGCAGGCTCGATGGGCCGAATGGCCCCTTTCTGCACTGTAGAGATTCTATGATATTGTTTGTCCTTCGGGGACCATGAATTGGATTCAATTTGAATTTGTTTTTATTTTGGGTGGAATAAAAATGTTTTTTAAAAAGTCAGCATGATGCCCAGATTTTTAAATAAGGAATAAGTAATGAGAAGATGTCAGATAGAGATCCTGCTCTTCACCTCCTTCTGTTGTTGTGTTAATTTTCCCAGTCCTGGCAGGAACAGCACAGAGCAGCAAGGAACAAGGTGTGATCTCTGGTCGATGCTGAGTCACTGAATCAGCCAGGGTGAGTGTTGGCCTCAGTGCCCAGACAAACCCAGGGAGGGGGGTGGTGAGGATCACTCATCGTGTAATTATAATCTTATTGAATGGTGGAGCAGGCTAGAGAGGCTGTGCGGCCTCCTCCTGTTCTCTGATTCATGTCTTTGGGTCTCACTCTGTGGAAATCCTGCTGACTATCGCTGTCTCGCCCTACACCTGGCTGCTGAACAGTTGGGACAAATCACAGAATCCTTAACCAGACAAGTGGGTGAAGGACATAAATTCCATCGACATCCCAAATCAACTAAACATAAAGAAAATTGGAATGGTAGGTAGGTTAGATGTGAATTTGAATTCTAAACAGGAAGATTATCGACACACAGACTGAGGAGGGATATTTCAGTGAAGAAATACGTTTCCCCACACTGTGTTGTCTCAGAGCTTTTCATTTATGTTTTGTGTATGACAGCTTTGCCATGGATTGTTAATGGTTGTGTGGAAGGAAAAAGCATCCGCAAAGCAGCATTTGTGGCAGTGCGGCACTCCCTCAGTACTGACCCTCTGACAGTGCAGCACTCCCTCAGTACTGACCCTCTGACAGTGCGGCACTCCCTCAGTACTGACCCTCTGACAGTGCGGCACTCCCTCAGTACTGACCCTCTGACAGTGCGGCGCTCCCTCAGTACTGACCCTCTGACAGTGCGGCACTCCCTCAGTACTGACCCTCTGACAGTTCAGCACTCCCTCAGTACTGCACTGGAGTTTCCCCTAAACTGATGCTCCGTCTGCCCTCGCTGGTGGATGTGGTAATCCCATACTGAAGAAGAGTAGGGGAGATCTCCCTGGTGTCCGTGACAATATTTATCTCTCGTAAACACAAGAAATACCTGATTTCCTGCTCCTTACCACATGGCTGTTTGTGGGAGCTTGCTGTGCACAAATTGGTAGTGGCATTTCCTTCCTGGTTAGTAAAACAGTTTAGTTGGTAAAGATGCTATATAAACGCACGTTCTTTCATTCATCCATAGAATTATTTGGAAGTTTTTTTTATTAATTCATGGGACATGGGTGTCGCTGGCTGGCCAGCATTTATTGCCCATCACGAGTTGCCCTTCAACTGAGTGGCTTGTTAGACCCTTTTGGAAGGCAGTTGAGAGTCACCCACATTGCTGTGGCTCTGGAGTCACATGTAGGCCAGACCAGGTAAGGACAGCAGATTTCCTTCCCTAAAGGACATTAGTGAACCAGATGGGTTTTTCCGACAATGGTTTCATGGTCAGCAGTAGATTCTTAATTACAGATTTTTTTCTATTGAATTCAAATTCCACCACCTGGAGTGGCGGGATTCGAACCGGGTCCCCAGAACATTAGCTGAGTTGCTGTCCTTAGGGGCTTTCCCTTAGCTGGTTTATTTGTGTAGAACAGGTCTGGAAACATGTACGTGCACAGTTCTGTTTGGACCTGATTTTTTACATTATTAACAGATTGAAATAAAGTTAAAGTTTTATTTATTTTTTAGTCACAAGTAAGGCTTACGTTAACACTGCAATGAAGTTACTGTGAAATTTCTTTCCTCAAGGTGCACCATGTCATTTCATCCAGGACGGGAGGGAGCTACACATACTACTGGCCACAACACTATCCCGAAAGTTGGGGGTGCTCGGGGAAGGGGCGCGCCTGGAAACCGAATGCCTCAACAGAGCTTTCAGACTGCAGCTTTCCGGCCCGTTCACCCTCAGCAGCCCCCGCCATTGTTCCCCCACGAGCAGCAGGTTGCTCCCCCCATGCTACCACCACCCCGGTTCCCTAGCCCGCAGAACACGGGTTATGTTCCTCCCAACTTCATGCCTTACCAGCCTCACCTTCCCCAGGCAGCTCAGATGGACGTACGGCAGAGCGCTGTACAGCAATGTCCTGTCCGTCCGAGGGCTCCGTTCCCCACCCCTCCGGTGCGCCCGGGCTTCCCTGGCTTGCCGTGCTTTGCCCAAGCACCCCCCGTGCCCAATGCTGTGACCACCCTCCCAGGGACTCCCGACAGACCGGCTGGATTCCACCACATGATGCCATCTGTGCCATCCCAGCCACCCCCGCCACTGATTCCTCCCCAGCAGATCAATTACCAGCCCCCCTACTCGATGGGCTACTCGCAGCCGTATCCGCTCCAGCATTTTAACAGCGGCTTTCAACCCAGCCCTGGAGGCGGCGGCTACCAGCTGGGCTCTGCCTCCTCCAGCTATCAGCAGAACTCCGGCTCCCATCAGTCCGAACACTTTCGGGACAAGCAGCGCTACCCGCCGGAGAAATCCCCCGGCGCCCGGCGCTCGGCCGAGCGGGACCGCCGCCCCAAGGAGCGCAGCTACCGGAGCCACAGCCAGCGTCACAGGTTGGAGTCCCGGGGAGAGCGGCGGGAGAGGGGCAGGAGTCCGGAACGGAGGAGGTCGGAGAGCTGTCGACACCGGAGCAGTCACGATCGCGGGAGGTCTCCGGCCCGACACCGGAACCGCGACCACAGCAGGTGAGGACTTGTAAAGCGTAACAACAGTATTGGAAACTTGTTAAAGTTTATTTATTAGATACAAGTAAGGCTTACATTAACACTGCAATGAAGTTACTGTGAAATTCCCCCAGTCGCCACAGTCCGGCACCTGTTGGGTCAATGCACCTAACCAGCACATCTTTCGGACTGTGGGAGGAAACCGGAGCACCCGGAGGAAACCCACGCAGACACGGGGAGAACGTGCAAACTCCACACAGACAGTGACCCAAGCTGGGAATCGAACCCGGGTCCCTGGTGCTGTGAAGCAGCAGTGTTACCGTGCTGCCCGTGTAGCATGTCCATCAGTTTCTCTGAGTCGGTGAGTGTTAGGGACCAGAGCAGAAACCCCAAAGTATGTTGTGAAGCCCGACTAGACCCCAACGGGTTTTCTATTAGTGTGAGGGTGAGGTGTTTCACTCCAGGTGTGATTCTATTGACACGCGAGGAAACTTTTATCAAATCAAACTTTGTTTAACAATACAGTTTAACTATAACAAATGAATTAGTTTAACTTTTACCAGTTGCAGTACTTGAACACGATAAGACACAATTCGTAACTGCTAACCTTAGTTCCAATTTAAGCAATACTCAGCACAGATCCGTGAATCATAGAATCCCTACAGTGCAGAAGGAGGCCATTTGACCCATCGAGACTGCCCCAACTCTCTGACAGAGCATCTCACTCGGGCACAACCCATTCCCAGAACCCCTCGCTAATTCCCCTAACCCATACATCTTGGGATGCTAAAGGGGCAATTTAGCATGGCCAATCCACCTAACCTGCACATCTTTGGACTGTGGGAGGAAATCGGAGCACCCAGAGGAAACCCACACAGACACGGGGAGAAACTCCACACAGACAGTCACCCAAGGCCGGAATTGAACGCGGGTCCCTGGCGCTGTGAGGCAGTAGTGCTAACCACTCTGCCAGCTGGTGATTGAAGTTGAGGCGTCTGTACTTGTCTCAGCCGCACGCAGACTTTTACCTGCCTCAGCTTGCAGAGGTTAGCAAAGCTCTGACTCTGTTTCGATTCTGTTTTCCTTTTCTCCATAGCATGCTGCATTTGAAGGGATAGATACCTTCACAATATTAACCTCATGTTAACTCTGAAATGCACACAATCTTTTGTTCACTTCTCAGAGACAGACATAGGCACCGCGACAGTTACCGGTCCCCATCGTATCAAAGGCAGCACAGACAAGAGTGGAAAAGGACGCATAGGTGAGATTTACTGGGTCCTTCTTTTCCATTCCTTCACTCACTAAAGTTGCTGAGTTGAGTTTGGATTGTGTTTTGTCGTTGCAAACCTGTCTTGGTCAAAGCTAACATTGGCCACTTCCCATCGAGACTAGCGACCTGTCTTGGGCGAGGTGTGCCGGTGTCTGCAGTTGGATCGATAGTTAGCGGCCTGTTACTGTGTGAGTGCAGAGAGACCCCAGGATGTGGGCGGAGGGAAGAATGCTGGGATTGCTGCTGAATCCCTACACTGGGGCTTGAGTCATTGCAGCCCGTGAGGCCATTCAGCCCATCGAGTCCATACCGGCTATCTCATAGAATCCCTACAGTGCAGATGGAGGCCATTCAGCCCATCAAATCCATACCGGCTATCTCATAGAATCCCTACAGTGCAGAAGGAGGACATTCAGCCCACCAAGTCTGCACCGACCACAATCACAGCCAGGCCCTAACCCCACGTATTTACCCTGCTAGTCCCCCTGACACTATGGGGCAACTTACCATGACCAATCAACCTAACCCGTACATCTTTGGACTGTGGAGCAATCTGTAGAGCAATTTAATCCATCCCATTCCCCCCACTCTATCCCTAGGACCCGCAAATTTACTCCTTTCAAATACCCGTCCAATTTTCTTTGGAAATCATTGATTACTTTCAGCACCTTCATGGACTCCGGGTTCCAGGCCATTCCCACTCGCTGTGTACAGAAAAAATTCTTTTGTCCAAAATTTTAAATCCCTAACCTTTGGACAACCAGCTGTACATAACTTCCTATTCTTTATTTACCACAGGGCGGCACGCTGGCATAGTGGTTAGCACTGCTGCCTCACAGCGCCAGGCACCCAGATTCAGTTCTAGCCTTTGGTGACTGTCTCTGTGGAGTTTGCACATTAGAATCATAGAATCCCTACAGTGCAGGAGAAGGCCATTTGGCCCATCAGGCCTGCTCCGACAACAATCCCATTCAGGTGCTATCCCTGTAACCCCAGGTATTTTACCCGCTAATCCCCCAACACTAAGGGGCAATTTAGCATGGTCAATCAACTTAACCCGCACATCTTTGGAATGTGGGAGGAACCCAGTGGAAACCCACGCAGACACGGGGAGAACGTGCAAACTCCACACAGTGACCCGAGATCAGAATTGGACCCAGGTCCCTGGCGCTGAGAGGCAGCAGTGCTGACCACTGTGCCACTGGGGATTGCTCCAACAAACTCTTGTCGTTGTGTTTGAAAATCGCTTTTATTCCCCTTGCTTCAATTCGGAGTGCGACAAATGTTTGGTTGGTAAAGGGCGGGTTTTTATTCCTTTTGCAAATGCCCGATCGTGTGTGGAATCTTTCTGTGCTTTTTCCCCCAAGCCGGTCAAGCAGCAGGGAGCGGAAGCGCCCTCGCTGGGAAGAGGAGAGGGACCGAAGGTCAGCAGGTCACAGTTCAAGTAAGGAGAAATCCCATTCTGCTACTCGAAGCAAAGAGGCGGAAGAGAGCTCCGTCACGGAAAAGATCGAGGAGGAGAAAGAGGAGGAAGAGTTGCTAAGTACAAAGCCCGTGTGGATTCGCTGCACTCACTCTGAAAATTACTATTCCAGTGATCCCATGGATCAGGTGGTAAGGACAGCTTGGTCTTATTTCAAACAGTGTCACAGAATTACGGAAACAGCCCATTCGGCCCATCCAGTCCCTGCTGGTGTTTATGCTCCACATGAGCCTCATCCCATCCTATTTCATCTCACCCCATCAGCATATCTTTCCATTCCTTTCTCCTTTATGTGTTTATCCAGCTTCCCCCTAAATGCTTCTATTATGGTTCAGGTCAGAAACTCCAAAGTGTTTTATGAAGCCCGCCTGAATCATAAGTTTTGCATCTTGAATTTGGCTCGGATGAGCATGAGATGTTTCACTTCAGGTATGATTCAAATGACCCACTGGGGAGCTTTTATCAAACAAAGTTTATTTAAGAATATAGTTAACATGTATAGTAAGAAAATTAGCAAGAACTTTTATCAATTACAAACAAGAAACAGAACAACCACGATAATGTATAACCCTTAACAAAGATATCTAATGTGTTCCAATCAAAACCAAAACCTTCCATAGACAAAACCCTTTAAACAAGTTCAACACAGCAACGACTGCTGCTCGTGTGATACTGGAAATTGAGTTCTTTGGTTGAAGTCTGCAGTCCTCTGGATTCACTCAGAATAAGTTTAAAGTCAAAATAGCTTCTCAGAACCCCGGGGAGAGACTCTCTGGTCAAGCTACCTGCTGCAGGGAGGTAATAGCTTTCTTTCAGATGAGCAGCAGAATTTTCAAAACAACCGAGAGAAAGGGAAAACACTTCTTTTTAGCTTGCTGTACCTTTTAAAAATTCAATTCTAACTATAGCCAAACACAAAATGAAACCTTAACCTCACTGAAAAGAAACTCCCAAAAACACATGACCATCCTCCTAAAAATGCAGGATCATTAAACTAATCCCAGAGTAAACACAAACCACCCTATTTAAGCCACTTAAGTAGCAATAAAAGGACATTTCCCATCAACAGTGACATCACTGAAGCTGTGACAGCTGCAGAAATCATGATTTAAAAAAAACCTTTCTTAAAGGTACATTAACGTCACACTTCATCTCTTTGCCCACTCCATGTGTTTATGAATTCCGCATTCTCATTACTCTCTGTAAAGGTTTTTTCCCGAATTTCCTATTGGATTTATTAATCATAGAACCACACAGTGCAGAAGGGGCCCTTCAGCCCATCGAGTCTGCACTGACACGTGAGAAACACCTGACCTCCCACCTAATCCCATTCGCCAGCACTCCGCCTTGAAATGCTATGACGTGCCAGGTGCTCATCCAGGTTCTTTTTAAAGGATGTGAGGTCCACCACCCTCCCCGGCAGCGCATTCCAGACCGTCACCACCCGCTGGGTAAAAATGTTTTCCTCACATTCCCCCCTAAACCTCCTGCCCCTCACCTTGACGGCCTTATATTCCAGGTGCTTCATTCTTGGAATGAAGATGTGGAAGCATCTTGTCCATACCGAGTCTTTTCAGAATCTTAAAGTCCTCCAGCAGTATCACCCCTCAGTCTTCCCTTTTCTACAAGAAAGAACCCCGACCTGATCAGTCTTTCCCAATGAGTCTGGTAAACCTTTCCGCAGTCTCCTTTTCATAATATGGAGACCTGAACTGTGCACAGTGCTCCCAGGTATAACCCATCTAAAAAGTGCCTTCCCCGGGCATGAGGGTCGGTGATGGACACTAAGGCACAATTTCGCACAGCCAATCCACCTCAGCTGCACATCCTTGTGAATTATTGAACCTTCTGCTCAGCCGGATTGACAGAGAGAGAGAGAGAGACGGACAGTCAGTTTATCCTGTCACTAAGCACACAGGTCCCTATAGGTAGTAGTACAAGTAGATAAGGTTGTAAAGAAGGCATTTGGAATGCTCTCCTTCATTGGCAGAGGTGTAGAGTACAAAAGTAGGGATATAATGATGGAACTGTATAAGACACTGATGAGGCCACAACTGGAGTATTGTGTGCAATTCTGGTCACCACATTACAGGAAGGACATAATTACTCTGGAGAGAGTGCAGAGGAGGTTAACTAGAATATTGCCAGGGCTGCAGAATTGTAGCTACAAGGAGAGGTTGGAGAGAGTTGTTTTCCTTGGAACAGAGACGGCTGAGGGAATGACATGATTGAGGTCATATAGAGGGTTACAGCATGAAAACAGGCCCTTCAGCCCAACTTGTCCTTGCTGCTCAGTTTTAACCACTAAGCTCATCCCAATTGTCCACATTTGACCCATATCCCTCTATACCCATCTCACCCACGTAACTGTCTAAATGCTTTTTAAAAGATAAAATTGTACCTGCTTCTACTACTACCTCTGGCAGCTTGTTCCATCTAGTAATTGACTCTTCCACCCTGGGAAAAAGCTTCTGACTATCCACTCTGTCCATGCCCCTCATAATCTTGTAGACTTCTATTAGGTCACCCCTCAACCTCTGTCGTTCCAGTGAAAACAAACCAAGTTTCTCCAACCTTTCCTCATAGCTAATGCCCTCCATACCAGGCAACCATTTGTGTGAAAAAATTGCCTCTCTGGACCCTTTTGGATCTCTCTTCTCTCACCTTAAACCTATGCCCTCTAGTTTTAGACTCCCCTCCCTTTGGGAAAAGATATTGACTAGCTGATCTATGCCCCTCATTATTTTATAATCCTCTATAAGATCACTCCTAAGCCTCTTACGCTTCAGGGAAAAAAAATCCCAGTCTATCCAGCCTCTCCTTATAACTTAAACAATGAAGTCCTGGTAGCATCCTAGTAAATCTTTTCTGCACTCTTTCTAGTTTAATAACATCCTTTCTATAATAGGGTGACCAGAACTGTACACAGTATTCCTAGTGTGGCCTTACCAATGGCTTGTACAACTTCAACAAGACGTCCCAACTCCTGTATTCAATGTTCTGAGGTGAAGAGAATTGTAAGTGGTAGAGAGAGAGTGTGGACAGGAGGAACCTGTTTCCCTTGGCAGAGAGTTCAAAAACCAGGGATCATAGATTCTAGATAAGCAGCAGAAGGGTTAGAGGGGACGTGAAGAAAAACCTTTTTATGCAGGGGGTGGTGGGTGCCTGGAATTCGCTGCCCGAGTTGGTGGCGGAGGCAGAGACCCCAAACCCATTTAAAAAGCACATGGATCTACACACCTTGAAGTGCTGTAAGCTGCAGGGCTTTGGGCCGGGTGCAGGAAAATGGGATTAGAAAGGGCACCTGGGTGTCTTTTGGACGGCATGGTCAAGATGGGCCAATTGGCTCCCTTCTGTGCTGTAATGTTTCGATGGTCACGTCTGCTTTTGTTTTACTTTGCCTACTGTTAGTGTAAGTTTCTGAACAATTAT
Source organism: Mustelus asterias (assembly GCF_964213995.1). Classification (NCBI taxonomy): domain Eukaryota; kingdom Metazoa; phylum Chordata; class Chondrichthyes; order Carcharhiniformes; family Triakidae; genus Mustelus; species Mustelus asterias. The sequence goes on from NC_135802.1 coordinate 161,565,083, forward strand.
TTTCTCTTGCAATTCTTAAATAGAAACATAGAAAACTACAGCACAAAACAGGCCCTTTGGCCCCACAAGTTGTGCCGAACATATCCCTACCTTTTAGGCCTACCTCTAACCCTCCATCCTATTAAGTCCCATGTACTCATCCAGGAGTTTCTTAAAAGACCCTATTGAGTATGCCTCCACCACCACTGACGGCAGCTGATTCCACTCGCCCACCACCCTCTGTGTGAAAAACTTCCCCCTAACATTTCCCCTGTACCTACCCTCCAGCACCTTAAACCAGTGTCCTCTCGTAGCAGCCATTTCCACCCTGGGAAAAAGCCTCTGAGAGTCCACCCGATCTATGCCTCTCAACATCTTATATACCTCTATTAGGTCTCCTCTCATCCTACGTCTCTCCAAGGAGAAAAGACGGAGCTCCCTCAGCCTATCCTCATAAGGCATGCCACTCAATCCAGGCAACATCCTTGTAAATCGCCTCTGCACCCTTTCAATCTTTTCCACATCCTTCCTATAGTGAGGCGACCAGAACTGAGCACAGTACTCCAAGTGGGGTCTGACGAGGGTCTTATATAGCTGCATCATTATCCCCGGACTCCTAAACTCAATCCCTCAATTGATAAAGGCCAGCGCACCATACACCTTCTTAACCACCTGCGGGGCCGACACATAAATGTCCAACACGTAATCTCCATAAAGTCTCATTTCTTCTTCCATGCAACCCCTCCCCCTCCCCCTCTTTGTTTATTCTTAATTTTTCCAATGTTGTTCATTCTCTCAGTGACTTCATTTCTTGCTCTTGGACTTCCTGGATTGCATTAACGTCCAGAGTCCATCCATTCCCCAAAAAGAGTTGCACTGTACGATATTTCTTTTTACTTGCATGGCACGGGAGTGTTTCTGGACAAGGTCAGCATTTGTTGCCTAGCCCTAATTGTCTTTAAACTGAGAGGCTGGCTTGGCCATTTCAGAGGGCATTAAAGAGTGAACCACATTACTGTGGGTCTGGAGTCACAGGTTGGCCAGACCGGGTAAGGATGGCAGATTTCCTTCCCTGAAAGGACAGGAGTGAACCAGATCAGTTTTTTCCAACAGTCAATGGTCACCATTACTGAGACAATCTTTATATTCCAGATTTTTTTATTAGTTGAATTTAAATTCCACCAGCTGCCATGGTAGGATTTGAACCCATGTCCCCGGGGCATTAGCCTGGGCCTGTGGATTACTAGCCCAGTGCTATTGCCATGATGCCACCATATTCCACTCTGACTGTGGGCTTGTGATCCTGGCAGGACTGTGTGAGGGTGGAGGGAGCTGGGAGTAAAAAGGGGAACTGTACAATTTCAAATTGAAGCTTGCTCTTTGTAGAAACTGTAATCAGAAATTATAATTTCTCTCAGAACCATAGAATCCCTACAGAAAGAGGCCATGCGGCCCATCAAGTCTGTACCGACTCTGGTGCATTTCTCTGATCTTCTGTTGCGGACTTTGCTAATAAAGTGACACATCCTTCAATGTTCCTGAATTCAAAGATAAATCTCGAGCTGAAAGTGCCCTCCTTGTATGTCATTGCTCTGAAAGAGAAACCTTTCTAAACGCATGTCCCAAAACTGACTCTGACATTTTCAGGGCGACTCCACAGCCGTTGGAACGAGTAAACTGCGCCAGCTTTATGCAAAGTTTGATGAGGAGCTTGGGCAGAGACAGGCAAAGGCCAAAGCTGCCAGACCACCATGGGAGCCACCAAAAACCAAACTGGATGAAGAACCAGGTATGAAACATTTTAACATATATCTTTCGAGTGAAACAATCTCCTGATGAATCAGTGGGCTTATCGGGTAAGGAGGTCAGCTCTCGATACCCATGTGCTTCCCAACACTCTTCAGCACTTGAGTTTTCCTCACTTCTTATCCGGGTGGCATGGTGGCACAGTGGTTAGCACTGCTGCCTCACAGGGACCCGGGTTCAATTCCGGCTTCGGGTCACTGTCTGTGTGGAGTCTGCACGTTCTCCCTGTGTCTGCGTGGGTTTCCTCCGGGGGCTCCGGTTTCCTCCCACAGTTCAAAGATGTGCGGGTTAGGTGGATTGGCCGTGCTGAATTGACGCTAGTGTCAGGGGGATTAGCAGGGGAAATGTGTGGGGTTATGGGGATAGGGTCTGGGTGGGATTGTGGTCGATGCAGACTCGATGGGACGAAGGGCCTCCTTCTGCACTGTATGATTCTATGGGTCAGTTGGGGATGAATTGACAGAGATTAAAAGCTGCGTTTGGTCACCACCCCATTATTGTTGTTTCAGGTGACTACCAGGATGGTAGAAGGTGAATCAGACTGGCAGCATTTTCTGACTGGCAGCATTCCTTATCTGTTCCCAATTGGACAAGCTGGGTTGCTGTAACGTAGATTCAAAGAATCCCTACAGTGCAGAAGGAGACCATTCGGCCCATCGAGTCTGTACCGACCACAATCCCACCCAGCTCCTATCCCCATAACCCCATGCATTTTACCCTAGCTAGTCTCCTTGACACTATGGGGCAGTTTAGCAATGCCAATTCACCTAACCCGCACATCTTTGGACTGTGGAAGGAAACCGGAGCACCCGGAGGAAACCCACGCAGACATGGGGAGAACGTGCAAACTCCACACAGACAGTGACCCAATCCGGGACATGGAACCAACATAGATACAATGGGCTGAATGCCCTTCTGTGCTGTTGCCATTCTATGATGTATTCAGACCTTCCTGAACTAGACTATTGTCTAATAGTCAGTAAGTCGAAGGGCTGGTTTATTTTGAAGAGTCTGGGATGGGTATCCTTCACAGCCTGCTTGCTGGAACCACGGGTGATAATGAGTTTTAACCCTTTTTTAATATTCATTCGTGGGACGTGGGCATTGCTGACTGGCCAGTATTTATTGCCCATCCCTAGTTGCATGAGGGTAGTTGAGAATCAACCGCATTACTGTGCCTCTGGAGTCACATGTAGACCAGACCGGGTAAAGATGGCAGATTTCCTTCCATAAAGGAGAACCAGATGGGTTTTTCTGATAATCAGCAATGGTTTCATGGTCATCAGTAGATTCTTAATTACAGATATTTTTTATTGAATTTAAATTCCGCCATCTGCCGTGGCGAGATTCGAACCCGGGTCCCCAGAACATTAGCTGAGTTTCTGGATTAATAGTCCGGCGATAATACCACTAGGCCATCACCTCCCCATCTTTTATTTGCCCTGTTGAGCGAAAGACACAAAGCTTGGGCTCGCTCTTCAGCAAGATTGCCAATTAGTTGGAGCTTCTGGATGGCTACGGACCCAGAGCATTTGAAACAGTCAATATTTCTTCATTGCCCTATTGATTGGGGATTTAATTGTGGTCAATATTTGGGTGTTCTGCTCAGATGCCAGCTCCAGTGACTCGGGCTGCGACTCGGACGATAACAGCAGTGGGAGCAGCACCTGCAGCTCAGACTCCGAGATTATAGATGTCATCGAAGAAATCAAGCGTAAAAAGGCGCATCCCGATCGACTGCACGAGGAGTTGTGGTACAATGATCCAGGCCAGGTGCGTCAGCCCCTCTCTCGCACAGGGCAGCCTTTCTGGCAGGGACTTTCTTTGTCAACAGGAACATTTTTATTGAAAAGCACTTGCAGGAAAAAATAAATTGTTCTCCTAAATTGTCAATGTACTGACTCGATCGATGTTACTGTTTCTCTAATCCAGTTAGATTCCTTCTCTGTAATTTCCCTCCCTATATAAGCTGTAATAAAATAATTATTCTGGGCAATCTCTATCTAACAAGAGAAGTATTTACTTTTAAAAGAAGAGGTGCTTCTACATTGATCAAAAATTTGTTGCAAAGATTGGCTAGCACCCAGGGAGGAATATTACGTTTAAAGTTTATTTATTAGTCACAAGTAAGGCTTACATTAAAACTGCAATGAAGTTACTATGAAAGTCCCCGAGTGGCCACAGTCCGGCGCCTGTTCGGGTCAATGCACCAGAATGTGGGAGGAAACCGGAGGAAACCCACGCAGACACGGGGAGAATGTGCAAACTCCACACAGACAGTGACCCCAACCGGGAATTGAACCCTGGCGCTGTGAAGCAGCAGTATTAACTGTGCTACCGTGCCGCATGTTAGGGTGGGGGGTGGGGACGGGTGGAATGGCTAACCTCCCCTGCAACCCCCTCCTTGAGGCAAATTCACGATGGAACCAATCCACTTTGCAGCAGCCTGCCACCCAGCCGGAACGCACTGCAGACGGTGAAAAAAGGTCCGTGTGGGACCTCCATGCCCTCACTGGCCCAATTGATCCATGATTATTTCTTCGCATATGGCGCCCATCTGTTGATTTGGGCACCTCCCTGCCCATTTGCATATCATGGGGGTGAGTTCATGGAGGGGGGGGGGGGGGGAGAGGGAGGCAGGAAGGTGGGTGGGATGGACACCCATCAAGGGCTTTGACAAGGTCCCACATGGCAAACTGGCCAGTAAATAACAGGGTCCAGGAGAAGGTTAGATTAAAATTGGTTCCGCAACAGGAAGCAAAGCGTTTTGGTTGCTGGGTATTTTAATGACCTGAAGGCTGTTTCCAATGAGGTTGGGCAGGGCTTCTATTGGTGCTATATTCTAGTGATTTCGACTTCGATACAGGGGACATGATTAGGAAGTTTGCAACTGCTTCAGAAATTGGCCATGAGGTTGATAGTGAGGAGGAAAGCTGTAGAGTGTAGGAAGATATCGATGGACTGGGCAGATAAGTGGCAGATGCAGTTTCATCTTGAGAAGTGTGTGGCAGTGCATTTGGGGAGGACCAAGAAGGCAAAGGAAAGCCAATGACTGGTTCGGATACTGAGAAATGCAGAGGGGCCTTTGTGTACGTGTTTACAGATCCCGAAAGCAACAGGACTGAGAGATCAGGTGGTTAAGAAGGCAAAAGGGAACAGTCACGTCCCACCATTTACAGGGGTTAAGTTCCTGGGAAATCTCAAACATTGAAAGTACTTTATAATGGGAGTGAATTCAGTAAGTTCCAGCTGTCCCAAAATTTGGATGTTAATCAGGTTTTTTTCTCTCACTGAGAGGTTTCCCCGTACTGGAGACACCAGCTGATCCATAGAATCTTACGGTGCAGAAGGAGGCCATTCAGCCCATCAAGTCTGCACCGACCACAATCCCACCCAGGCTCTATCCCCATCACCCCATGCATTTAGCCTAGCTAGTTGCCCCTGGCATTAAGGGGCAATTTAGCATGGCCAATCCACCTAACTCGCACATCTTTGGGCTGTGGGAGGAGACTGGAGCACCCGGAGGAAACCCACGCAGACACAGGGAGAACTTGCAAACTCCTACCTCTGGTTCTCTCTCGATGATGTGGAGATGCAGGGAAGATGAAGGGAATTACTTCCCTTCTCTCTGATCCCAGCTCCCTCCTCCTCCTTCCTCATTTTTTTTGTTTGATTTATCACGATAGAATACCAGAAGCAAGCAGCACGGTCCAAACTCCGAGCTGATTCCTTTTACTCCACCGTTCCACGGATGAGAAAGTGGGCTTTAAATCGGTAGGCATTGCTGTCGCTCTCTCGCCCTCGCTGTGCTCTTTGGACAAGATCGAGAAGCTGCCACTACAACAGGCAGACCCGAGCATGAGCCGAGAGCAACCAAAGAGACAGATTGGAACAACAAGGAGAACCGTGCCCTGTCTAACTAGTCTTCAAATTTATAAACATCTCTGTAAAATGTGTGTACATGCACTGCAGACCCACATCTCTTTCTTCCCCCAGCCTGTGTGTCACACGCACGCACACACACACACACGATGTGGAGTTGCTGACATTGGACTGGGGTAGGCACAGCAATTAGTCTCACAGCACCAAGTTAAAGTCCAACAGGTTTATTTGATGGCACGAGCTTTCCGAGCGCTGCTCCTTCATCAGATGAGGGCAGGATTTGTTTCACAAACAGAACATATATAGACACAAACTCAATTACAAGATAATGGTTGGAATGCGAGTCTTAACAGGTAATCAAGGCTTTACAGGTGCAGACAATGTGAGTGGAGAGAGGGTTAAGCACAGGTTAAAGAGGTGCGAACTGTCTCCAGCCAGGACAGTTAGTGAGATTTTGCAAGCCCAGGCAAGTCGTGAGGGTTACAGATAGTGTAACGGCAATAACAGATAGCGGCACTCCGAAATCTCATGCTACCAAATAAATCTGTTGGACTTTAACCTAGTGTTGTGAGACTACTTATATATATATATATATATATATATACACATCTGGCATGTTACAAGATCTAGTTATTACTTCCCTTCAATCGTGGATGGGTGAAGTTTTGGGTCTGTAATGGGCAATCATGTGTGCAAGGAATTTTGAGTGGATAAACAAAATCATGAAATATGAAGTTGCAAAGAAGCCCCTTCCTAGAATATCAGCGGGGGAAGGTTATGTCAGAACTGTATAGAGCACCGATTGGGCATAAACTGGAATATTGCATGCTGCATTCCTTGCCTTACAGAAAGGATCTGAATTACATCTAATGAATTAGATAGCAAGTTCAAAACCTCTGTGTCAGCCTCTTCACACAGCACACTTTGTCGCTACTTATTCAATAAATCAGTGCCATTGGTGAATGAGGTAAAGAAATGCACTTGCCGTTACTGCTAATTGGGCACGACATTCCTTGGTATTTAGAGAATTGTTTCCTCATCATTTAATTTTTAATCTCTACACTCCTAGATGAATGATGGCCCATTGTGTAAATGTAGCGCCAAGGCAAAACGAACTGGGATCAGACACAGCATATACCCTGGTGAAGAGGTAAGAATGTTTGATTGAGGAGAACTTTGCATGTTTCTATCAGATTGATCTACATCTGCAAGTTTTTCCAGACGATCTGTGTGAATATCTATTTTTCATCCCTCTCTGTGAAGCCGGCCAGACTGTTCACGACATTGGTGTTGTGTTTGAGCTCCCATGATGAGCTGTTGACTACATATCTGCTCCATCACCAAAACTGCCTACTTCAATCTCCATAACACTGTCTGACTCCAACCCTGTCTCTGCTCACCTGGAACTGAGATCCCTATCCTTGCCTTTGTTACGCCGAGACTTCGCTATCCCAGTGCATTCCTTGCTAGTCTCCCGCACTCCACCCACCGTGCAGTTGCCTTCTTTCAAAGTTGTGTTGACCATCGCACCTAGTCTAGTGCCGATAACTTATCACCCCTCGGCTCACTGACCTACACAGGCTCTTAGTCTGACAACATCTCAGTATTAAAATTCTCACCCTTGTTTTCCGATCCCCCTGTGAACTTGCCCCTCCCGATCTCTGTAACCTCCTCCAGGCCCAAGAGCTCCCGAGATATCTATGCTCCTCCAATCCGGGCCTCTTGAGCATTACTGATGTTAATCGCTCCACCGTTGGTGGCGTGCTGTTAGCTGCCTCAGCCCCAAGCTGCGGAATTTTGTTCCTAAACCTTCCCAACAATTTTGCCTCCTTTAGGATGTTGCTCAGAACCTACCTCATCGTTTTAGCTCATCTGTCCTCGGAGCTCCTTCTGTGCCTCACTGTCAGAATTCTGATCGATAATCCATTTGTTCAGCGCTATATTAATGGAAGTTTTTTTTTTAATCCTTATCAAAAAAAGGGGAGGTGCTGGCGTTGTGGTATTAGTGCTATTAATCCAGAAACGCAGCTAATGTTCTGGGGATCTGGGTTCGAATCCAGCCACGGCAGATGGTGGAATTTGAGTTCAATATGGAAAAAAATCTGAAATTAAGAATCTACTGATGACCATGAAACCATTGTCGATTGTCAGAAAAACCCATCTGGTTCACTAATGTCCTTTAGGGAAGAAAATCTGCCGTCCTTACCTGGTCTGGTCTACATGTGACTCCACAGCCACAGCAATGTGGTTGACTCACAACTGCTCTGTGAAATGGCCTAGCAAGCCACTTAGTTCAAGGGTGACTGGGGATGGGCAATAAACGCCCATGTTCCACAAATGAATAAAAGAAAAATAAGTTTCATAAATTACCACCAGCTTCTGTTTGCTGATATTAAGAGCCCTGAGATACGCACCACAATTTTCTGATGCTCTTTTGGAAAGTTAAGCCTAAGGTACTGTTCCTGTGTGAATAAAGCTCTCACTGCAAAGCCACGGCCGTGCCTGGGTACATTCTCCTCTTTAAAAACATGGAGTAAATCTTTTTTTTTGGCGTGAAGTAATTTATTTTCCTCCCATGTTGTGCAACATTCCTCGTGAGACAGCATGATGCACGTCCTGCAACAATCACCACCACTAACACTGATTATCTGCTCATCATCGGAGAGTTTTTGGGATCCAGAACGGTGGTGGAAGCTGATTCTGTAATTCATTTAAACGAGTTTTGGCAGAGTGTTATTGACAAGAGGCCGGAATGTGGCACTAAACACAACTGCTCTTCAAAGAGCTGGCACAGACATGATCATAGAATTCCTGCAGTGCAGAAAGAGGCCATTCGCCCTATCGAGTCTGCACCAACTCTCTGACAGGGCATCTTACCCAGACCTTATCCCCATAACCTCACGTATTTACCATGCTAATCCCCCTAACCTACACATCTTGGGACACTAAGAGGCAATTTAGCATAGCCAATCCACCTAATCGACACATCCTGTGGGAGGAAGCCGGGGCACCCGGAGGAAACCCACGCAGGCACGGGGAGAACGTGCAAACTCCACACAGACAGTGATCCAAGGCTGGGATTGAACCTGGGTCCCTGGCGCTGTGAGGCAGCAGCGCTAACCACTGTGCCACCCCAATGTCTTACGTGGAGCCATTTGAATCTGAGAAGTTTGGCATTGCCACCGTGTTCAGTTGGTGGTTTCTCAGTTGGTGGATGCATCATGAGTGTTAAGTTTAACCGTAAGGGATTTTTAATCTGTGCTTTATCTGGTTGAATCTGCTTGATAACGATGGTCCAGAGGTGACTGTTCTCATTAGTGGATGTAAAATGGCTGGTAGGTTTTTCGGTACCTTGCTGTTCTGACAGTGTTAGGAAGCTGTGCACAATAACATCCTCTGAAATGCTTTGTTCTAGGCAAATGAGGCTTGTCGACCAATCACGAATAATGCAGGGAAATTATTCCACTATAGGATTACTGTTTCGCCACCTACTAACTTTTTGGTAAGTGCTGTGTTACCAAAAATTAAGTATAAATCTTTGTTTCATCTTGTGATGAATTTCTCTTTAATCTCTATGATGTTACATTTTTGTTTAGACTGACAGACCAACGGTGATCGAGTATGATGACCATGAATATATCTTTGAAGGGTTTTCCCTGTTTTCTCACACGCCGCTCAATAATGTGAGTACCAGAATCGGAATTGATCAGTCAGATATTTTATGTATTGGGTGCATAATAAGAGGGAACATGGGTACAGGAGTGGGCCGCTGGCCGTCCACTTTTATGCCTTTTTCCCACACTTGTATCCTACCAAAAATGCTAACTTGCCAACACGCTGTCACTCTGATACTTTGACTTTTTGAATAATATATAAGCCCTTAAACTGAAGTCAATCCAGTGCAACAAAAACAGAAAATGCTGAAAAATCTCCGACTGCATCTGTGGAGAGAGAATAGAGCCAACGTTTCAAGTCTGGATGACCCTCTGTCAGAGCTGAAGACAAAGAAAATAGGAAGAGATTGTCCAAAGACTTGCAACCCTCTGAGTGAACAAATTCCTCCTCATCTCAATTTTAAAAGGCCAGTGCCTTATTCTGGGATTGTGTCCCCTGGTTCTAGCAGCCAGGGGGGGAAATATCTGATCTAGAATCATAGAATCCTGATAGCGCAGAAGGAGGCCATTGGGCCCATCGAGTCTGCACCGACCACACTCCCAACCAGGCCCTATGTCCATAAACCCATGCAATTTCCGAGCTCATTCCCTTGCTGTTAAGGGGCAATTTAACATGGCCAATATGCCTAACCCGCACATCTTTGGAGTGCGGGAGGAAGCTGGAGCACCCGGAGGAAACCCATGAAGACACGGGGAGAATGTGCAAACTCCGCACAGAGAGTGACCCAGGTCGGGAATTGAACCCGGGTCCCTGGCGCGGTGAGGCTGCAGCGCTAACCACTGTGCCACCGTGCCGCCCCATCTACCTCCACCTCATCACGCCGTTTAAGAATTTTATAAGTTGGATGTAAAAATTCCACGACACTTATTCCCCCGACATCCTTCATCCCTCAGCCAACATCACACAAGCAGATTATTTGGCCATGAGCTCTTTGCTGTTTGTGGGAGCTTGCTGTGCATTGTTTGGCTGCCTCATTTCCTACATGACAACAGTAACTACACTTCAGAAGCATTCACTGTCGAGTGTTTTGGGATGATCTGAGGTGGTGAAAAATGTTACAGAAATACAAGTTGTTTTTCTATTTATCACTTTGGTATTTTTAATAAGCTTGCGCAGTACAGCCGACTGCTGGTGTTTGTGACGATCACATCTCCCCTCTCCTTGTGAATTTGTTTACCCACGTGGCTGTCGTTGTACACTTAATCGCGGTTTACGGCCCCAAAACCTCGCTCATCCATGATTTTAAAATGTTGAACTCTCACCGTTCCGGCGTCATTCTCACGAGGAAAGCGTGCGATGCACAATTCCGCCGTTCGTGCATCCACACTTTGCGGAAATGTGCGGGAACGGAACTCCTGAGAACAATGGGAGCAGACTGTGCTGCGGTATATTCTCTCATTATTGTATACCCTGCTTAATTACCCTGGGGTCAGGATGTATCTGAATAACGGGCCTCTTGTGATTAACTGGTGCAACTTCAAAAACACCATCATTTCTTTCTTTGTAACCCAAATACATCATCATGAATCATTAAACTTTCACGTATTCTGCAGTGTTTATGAAGTGAAAGTGACGTTGTCTAAGTAAATGCCTATTGTTACATATAGAAATAGCAATACATAATGTGTCTTTATTTTTGCAGATTCCTTTGTGTCGGGTCATCCGTTTTAATATCGACTACACCATCCATTTCATCGAGGAAATGATGCCAGAGGCAAGTACTGATTATCATCCTCACAATTAACAGCGAGGAATGGGTCCTCACATGTTTTTAAATGTCAAGAATTTGTGGTCGAGTCACTGTATGTAACAGTATTTCAAATGCACCTCTGGGTAATTTTTGAAATTTGATGAGGGTTTCTGCCTTTGCCCTTTACAACGAGTGAGTTCCAGACCCCCCACCACACTCGGAGTAAAAAATAATATCTCTCAGCTCCCCTCTAATCCTTCTATCAATTGCTTTAAATCTATGCTCACTGGCTAGTGACTTTTCTGCTGAGGGAAACAGGCCCCATCCTATTGACTTGGGTGGCACGGTGGCACAGTGGTTAGCACTGCTGCCTCACAGCGCCAGGGACCCAGGTTCAGTTCCAGCCTTGGGTCACTGTCTGTGTGGAGTTTGCACATTCCCCCCGTGTCTGCGTGGGTTTCCTCCGGGTGCGCCGGTTTCCTCCCACGGTCAAAAGATGTGTGGGTTATGTTGATTGGCCATGCTAAATTGAACCTAGTGCCAGGGGGATTAGCAGGGTAAATATGTGGGGTTATGGGACTAGGGCCTGGATGAGATTGTGGTCGGTGTGGACTTGATGGGCTGAATGGTCTCCTTCTGCACTGTAGGGATTCTATGAGGATGGAATGAAAGAGAAACGCAGGCCGCCCGCTTTGCATTTTTTAAAAAAAGTTGCTATCAGCCTTTCACAGACCTGGGGTTTTGTCTTTATTTTTGTTTCAGAATTTCTGTGTGAAAGGATTGGAAATGTTTGCCTCGTTCTTATTCAAGGATATTCTGGAACTTTACGACTGGAATATTCACGGTAACGTGAAACTCAAAATGTAAATTTTGAAGTAAAGTAGATGGGGCATTGCCTTTTGATTTATCCTGCTTATATTCATTAGGAAGAAACCTTTATGCAACTTGATCAGAATTTTAGGGTTGGTGCGTATTCAAAGTCATTTTCATTCAATTAATATAAATTTAGTCTGATGGTGGGTTGATCTCTCTTGCTTATGTGTTGAATAATATTGATTTAGATGGGGAATATCTAGCAGTTATATCATCCACTTTCCTGACATTTTATACCGTAAGGAATTTGGTATTTTAAAATTATTTTACTGACACGGGGTGGCATTGGTGGGGGAGTGTGGTTTGACGACAATGATGATATCAAATCTGAGACTTTATAGTCATCAGGACAGACCGAAGAGGCTGAGTCTCTGTTCTCTGGAAAAGAGAGGTTTGAGGGGTGACTTGTTACAATCACAGCAAATGCTGTATGCTGAGCAAGCTAAATCCCAGAGGGGAAACTTGTCTTACTGATCATAACTTTTTTTTTAACATTCTGAAAACAAGGAGAAACTACTGATCCCAGAAATACAGAATTCCAGTCACACTTTGAGGATTTGTAAAGATTTATTAACAAGAATAAAAAAGAACTTTAGCACACCGGATTCAAGTTACACAGTAAAACGACACTCTCACAAAACATTCCCCCCAAAAATACCATGGTCAGAATACATAAGTAAGCACCTACTTGGCAACAGTGCCTTATTAATTTTAACTATAAAAAGCCAATCATATTACCTGAGGTAAAACTGCTGTCATGTATACCATGTAACTTCTCACTCACTTCCACTCTTGTGGAAATTCGCGAATATTCAGAAACAAAACTACTTTCAGTAACAGAACTTTTTCTGGCTTTGCTGCTTGAAACTTCACACCTTTGCGAGGGACCAGATCAGAAACACCAACTTATGTTATGAAGTTCGACTAGACCCCAACGATTTTCTGTTATTTTGGCATTAGTGTGAGGAAAAGATGTTTCACTCCAGGTGCGATTCTATTGACCGACTAGGAAGCTTTTAGTAAAACAAACTTTATTTTAACAATTCAGTTTAACTATAACAAATGAATTAGCTTAACGTCTACCAATTGAAATACTTAAACATGACTTGATACAATTCTTAACTGCTAAGCTATTTCTATTATTTCCAATCCAAGCAATATTCCTGTTATAGACTTAAACTACTCTTCAAAATCAATTAGCAAAGAACACAGGCTTAGGTGTTTTTATTTTTTTAACTGTCCTAGAACCTTTGAGCACTTATGGAGAGTTATAGAAACATCTGTCTTCCGACACTCAAACAACAGCTTCCAGAGAGAGAGAGAAAGATAACTCTTGCTTCTTTCAGGGCAATGCGGAAACTGCTTGCTTTTCCCTATAAGCTTAGCGCCTCCAATTAGCACATGACTCTGTCTCTTGTCAATCAACCTAATTAAACCCTACTCTGAAACCCCAGGGTAAAAACCAAAAATAAAAACAAACAAAAATGCATTAACTCAGATTAAAACGAACACCCCATTACCTAACACCAATTATTCTACTGCTTTATCATCATGTGGAGACAAATCGACACCACATAAACAGCTGAATTCTAAACATACCCCTTACAAGAAACATGATGTAACTACAGTTTTTTAAAGGCACAGTATTGTCACACCGTTTCCCAGTGCAAAGGCGTTCCCAGGAGGTCTTGCCCATGCAGCAACACAACTCAACTCAACATCTTTCCTTAATTATCCTTTTTCCCTTTCATCTTCGATTTCCTCATTGTCCTCAGCACCTCTTTGAAGTTAAAATTTCCAATAATATAAAAACCTTTAATCTTTATCCTGTTGCCTCTATTTTCAGGTCAAATACAATTTAATGACCTTCCCTTGTTTACTTATGAAACTGTTGCAAGCTGTAAAAGCCTTTTACTCCGCTTGCAATTTAACAATTGTAAAAACAAGTCCATATCTATCTCCGAATGCAAATTTCTAAACCCAACTTATAAATCCACTCTGCCCTAGCTTCTTATTGCAAATGCATGCATTTAGCACCTCTATCTCTTTTATCTCTTAACTCTCACAGACATGTTGGATGGAATTTTACCGACATGTCCGCCCGAGGTTCGTACCACCCCGCCTGAGGCCAATGGAGAATGCCATTCTCCGAGCCGAGCCCGCCCCTGGAATCGGGGCGGATCTGCCAGTAAAGGGCGGCACGGTAGCACAGTGGTTAGCACTGCTGCTTCACAGCTCCAGGGTCCCGGGTTCGATTCCCGGCTCGGGTCACTGTCTGTGTGGAGTTTGCACATTCTCCTCGTGTCTGCGTGGGTTTCCTCCGGGTGCTCCGGTTTCCTCCCACAATCCAAAGATGTGCGGGTTAGGTTGATTGGCCAGGTTTAAAAAAAAAAATTGCCCCTTAGAGTCTTGGGATGCGTAGGTTAGAGGGATTAGTGGGAAAAATATGTGGGGGTAGGGCCTGGGTGGGATTGTGGTCGGTGCAGACTCGATGGGCCGAATGGCCTCCTTCTGCACTGTAGGGATTCTATGATGATTCTATGAAAATTCCGGCTGTTGTCTCTAATAACCTTTCCCCAGCTTAATTAAATAATTTATACGCACACACACTGCCTTCTTCACAGAAATACACAATATTCTCCAAAAATATTCTTAATAATAACATCCGTCCTCACAGCTTTAAGATTATGGAATAATTTAATAGTTCGATCGATATTTGATCTGTAAGGGAGGCAGTGATTGAGGGACAGGCAGCAAAGTGGAGTTAAGACCACAATCAGATCAGCCATGATCCCATTGACTGGGGATGGACAGACTGGACTGAATGGTCCACTGCTGCTTCTATTCTTTGTGTTTTTATGTTCCTAATAAGGCAGACAGAGAGAAGATGTTTCCACTTGTGGGTGAGACCAGAACTGGATCATAAATGTAACATAGTCAGTAATAAATCCAATAGTGAATTCAGGTGAAACTACTTACCCGAGGGACATAAACCATTGATGCCATAGTTAATAGAATCATAGAATCCCTACGTTGCTGAAGGAGGCCATTTGGCCCATTGGGTCTGCACCGACTCTCCACTAAAGCATCTTACCCAGGCCATCTTCACCCTATCCCTATAACCCCATGCATTTACCACGGCCAATTAAAATAGAGAAATAATGACAGACGTAAAGCCTTAAGAAGCTGTCTGAATTACGTGTTGTGTCCATCAATCCAATTATTCCCAGCTCTCTCACCCCATTTCACTTTGAAGCTACTTTTTTTTTCACTTTCCCTGCAAGGATTGGTGTGAGCAGCACATGTACATAGAGACATGGAGACATGGAGACATGGAAGATAGGAGCAGGAGGAGGTCATTCAGCCCTTCAAGCCTGCTCCGCCATTCCATAAGACATAGGAGCAGAATTAGGCCACTCGGCCCATCGCGTCTGCTCCGCCATTCAATCATGGCTGATATTTTTCTCATCCCCATTCTCCTGCCTTTTCCCCATAACCCCCGATCCCCTTATTAATCAAGAACCCATCTATCTTTGTCTTAAAGACACTCAATGACCTGGCCTCCACAGCCTTCTGCGGCAAAGTGTTCCACACATTCACCAGTCTCTGCCTGAAGAAATTCCTCTTCATCTCTGTTTTAGAGGATTCATTACGATTCATGGCTGATCGTCCAACTCAATAGCCTAATCCTGCTTTCTCCCCGTAACCGTTGATCCCGTTCGCCCCAAGTGCTATATCCAGCCGCCTCTTGAATACATTCAATGTTTTGGCATCAACTACTTCCTGTGGTAATGAATTCCACAGGCTCACCACTCTTTGGGTGAAGAAATATCTCCTTATCTCCATTCTAAATGGTCTACCCCGAATCCTCAGACTGTGACCCCTGGTTCTGGACTCCCCCATCATCGGGAACATCCTCCCTGCATCTATCCTGTCTCATCCTGTTAGAATTTTATAAGTTTCTGAGATCCCCCTTCATTTGTCTGAACTCCAGCGAAAGCAATCCGAGCCTAGTTAATCTGTCCTCATACATCAGTCTCGCCATCCCTGGAATCAGCCTGGTAAACCTTATATTTATGTATCTGAAAGTACGTTTTGCTCTATCCTAGGTCCTGTGTTTGAAAATGGTACTCTGTCCTGTCCGAGGTTTCATTTCCTGCCCCGCTTTGTTAGATCGATACCTGGTGAGTAAGGAATAATAGAACAGGGCGGCACAAGGAGAGGCCATTCGGCCCACTGAGATTCTTTCGAAAAGCAATCTAGTTGGTAAAGGATAAATGAATTGTGAAAAGCACATGTCCTGTTGCTGCCAAATCCCCTCGCTTGTGTTTGGAAGAAATATAGAGTGGAACTTAATTCCGGTTGTTACACCCAAACTGACGGACCAGGAGAATTCTGGGATGGGTTGAAAGCTGCTAGCTGGCCACAGTCACATGGCCACTTGGGGGAAGTGAAACGCGAGGCCCATCCTGTGACGGGATAGTGATCTCTTTCCACTTTTGGCTCTCTCGTTAATGCTGCCCCTGATGTCTTGCAGATGTCTCCCCGGTGCTGTTTCTCTCCCCTCCCCCTCACGCGACCCAACAATATTGAGTGTATGGTCAGCATGGGTTTTATTCTATCCCTTTCACTTGCTTCTGCTATTGCCAGTTCTGGATTTGAAGTGACAATCAAGGCCCCTCAGTCTGCACCATCAGCCCCTCCCCTTCTAATCTATGCCCCTTAGTCTGGAACTTTCCGAATCCCCTGCACCCTCCTGTGGAAGGCAGCGACAAAATGGCCGACCTGCGCCCTCCTGTGAAAGGCAGTGACAAAATGGCCGATTTTCCCCCTCAGAGTGAGAGAGACAGAGCTTCAGCATCAAACCAAGAAAAAGACCACACCCTCTGAACTGAGAAATTTGGAAGGTGATAACCGGAAGCAGATGATTACTGAATCGCAGCAAATATCGTTTGGATGTAAATGGCAGCATGTGCACCTTGATTGCAGGGTTAATGAAGGTCCCGCTGTGATGTTGAACACTGTTCCCTTTCCCTCCTCTCACTGTTCTGTTTTCTTTCCATCTTGTTAAGATAGTGGAAAAGAAGTCCTTTCGATGCATCAGGTGTTGCTTTACCTGTTGAGCAGCAGTAAGCCGCTGGTTCCTGAGGAGGAGATTGCTAACATGCTGCAGTGGGAGGAGTTGGAGTGGCAGAAATATGCTGAAGAATGCAAGGGCATGATTGTGACTCACCCTGGCATGGTACGTGTCAACACAGAAATGTCATGTGTTCTCAGACAGGAAGATGTAAAATTGCCATGAAGTGTTTGCAAATTTGTAGATCTATGACTTCAACAGGGCAGCACGTTGACACAGTGTTGGCATTGCTGCCTCACAGCGCCAGGGACCCGGGTTTGATTCTGGCCTCTGGTGACTGCGTGGGTTTCCTTCGGGTGCTCCGGTTTCCTCCCACAGTCGAAGGGTACGTAGGTTAGGTGGATTGGCCACGCTAAATTGCTCTTTAGTGTCCCAAGACGTGTAGGTTAGGGGGATTAGCAGGGCAAATATGTGGGGTTTTGGAGATGGGGCCTGGAGAGGATACTCTGTTGGAGAGTTGGTGCAGACTCAATGGGCTGAATGGCCTTTTCTGTTGCAGGGATTCTCTGATTCTCTGATTCTATATTTATACATTCTGGTAAGTGCTTGTAATGATAATGTTACTGGACCCAGTGATCCAGAGGCTTGGACTAATGATCCAGCAATGTGAGTTCAAATCCCACCACGGCAGCTGAGAATATAGATTAAATAAACTTGGGAGGGGGGGGCGTGGGGTATCCAGTGTCAGTCATGGAGACGGGGGTCTGAGGGGGGTCTCCCCTAGTTGGAGCGCAAGTGGTAACCCCATGACACTTCGTGTGGGAGGCCCGACCACATTTGCCAGCATCAGGCCTCTCCCAGAATTTAGGACCACAAGGATGGCAATCTTTCCCGTGGGAAGCTGCCGGACTCTGGCCGGAATTCTCTAACCTATCCGGTCCCGCTGCTGCGTGCCAAATTCTCCATTCCCAGCCTGGACCACTGTGCCACCGTGCAACCCTCACATGTAATTAGCAGATATTTATGTAAATGTATTCAATAATCGAAAAGTTTGTTTGAATTCACTCACTGAAGGGTTGGTTACCTATATGATCACGGCACAGTGGCAAAGTGGTTAGCAGTGCTGCCTCACAGCGCCAGGGACCCGGGTTCAATTCCCGACTTGGGTCACTGTCTGTGCGGAGTCTGCACGTTCCCCCTGTGTCTGCGAAGGATTCTTCCAGGTGATCTGGTTTCCTCCCACAGTCCAAAGATGTGTGGGTTAGGTTGATTGCTCATGGTAAATTGTCCTTTAGTGTCAGGGGGATTAGCGGGGTAAATATGTGGGGTTACGGGGATAGGGCCTGGATGGGATTGTTGTCGGTGCAGACTCGATGGGCCGAGCGGCCTCCCGCACTGTTGATTCTGTGGCCAATCAACTTGAAGGCTTCTGGATATTTGCGTAAGTGTGTTTAGATGATTGTGTAATTTTGAAACTTTTGATTTCTTTACAGAAGCCCAGTTCTGTTCGCATTGATCAGTTGGACCGGGAACAGTTTAACCCTGAGGTCATTACATTTCCAATTATCGTTCATTTTGGTATCCGGCCTGCTCAGCTTAGCTACGCTGGTGACCCGCAGTAAGTCGACCTCATCGCATTATCTCAAAGCACAGCTGCAAAATATTGCAAGTACAGGAAATGGTATCATATGTCATTGCGAATAAAATCTTGAGTACAGAAGCGGGGAGGTCACGTTGAGAAGGTCGTTTGGAGAGCCAGTGCAGACACGATGGGCCAAATGGCCGCTTTCCACACTAATAATTCAGTGATGGTTTTAACTCCTCCCCTCGGTGTGCATTCGATTGTATTGGGATGGGTGGGGCGGAGGATTGGGGACGGTTGGTTGTGGCCATGTCACTGGACTAGTAAACACAGTAACAGTTTTAACAACACCAGGTTAAAGTCCAACAGGTTTATTTGGTAGCAAATACCATTAGCTTTCGGAGCGCTGCTCCTTCGAAGGAGCAGCGCTCCGAAAGCTAATGGTATTTGCTACCAAATAAACCTGTTGGACTTTAACCTGGTGTTGTTAAAACTTACTGTGTTTACCCCAGTCCAACGCCGGCATCTCCACATCATGACTGGACTAGTAATCCAGAGAGGCCCAGATTAATGCTTTGTGGTCCAGGGTTCAAACCCCACCACAGCAGCTGGCAGGATTTAACTTCAGTGAATAAATTGAAAGCCAGGCCTCAGTAATTGTGACTGTGAAACTATCGTAGATTGTTGTAAAGATACTAATGTCCTTTCGGGAAGTAAATGTGCCGTCCAGCATGTGACCCCAGACACACAGCAATGTGGTTCACCCTTAACTGCCCTCTGAATTGGCCTGGCAAGCCACTCAGTTCAGGGGCAGTTAGGGATGGGCAGCGGTGGCACAGTGGTTAGCACTGCCACCTCACAGCGCCAGGGACCCGGCTTGGGTCACTGTCTGTGCGGAGTCTGCACGTTCTCCCCGTGTCTGCGTGGGTTTCCTCCCACAGTCTGAAAGACGTGCTGGTTAGGTGCATTGGCCATGCTAAATTCTCCCTCGGTGTACCCGAACAGGCACCGGAGTGTGGCGACTCTGGGATTTTCACAGTAACTTCATTGCAGTGTTAATGTATGCCGACTCATGACACTAATAAATAAACTTTTTTGAAAACTGCTGGCCTTGCCAGCAATGCTCACATCTCATGAAAGAATTTTTAAAAATCAATTCCTCTCCCACTCTCAGATTGTCCCCTCCAATATTGACTCAGAAATGTGTCCACATGAGGGCAGGAATTTCTCGCCCCGGGCCTAAGTCGTGTCAGGATGGGAAGCAAGTTTCCTGCCAGGGACTCCAGTGGGAAATCGCGCGGTACCAGGGTTTCCCTCCTTGTCTATGAGGCTGCTAGTCAGATGGTTAAAAATTGGACTGAGACTTTGCACTTCCCCAAGGAACTTTGCAGATTCCATAAGGGCAGCACAGCGACACAATGGTTCGCACTGCTGCCTCATAGCGCCAGGGACCTGGGTTCGATTACGGCCTTGGGTCACTGTCTGTGTGGAGTTTGCATGTTCTCCCCGTGTCTGCATCCGTGTCTCCGGGTGCTCCAGTTTCCTCCCACAGTCCAAAGATGTGCTGGTTAGGTGGATTAGCCGTGGTAAATGTGTGGGGTTACGGGGATAGGGCCGGACAGGCCTGGGGAAGATACTCTGTCAGAGGGTCAGTGCAGACTCGATGGGCTCAATGGCCTTTTCTGCACTGTAAGGATGCCATGATTCTAAGGCAATATTACTGGTTCCACAGGGGCCTTTGTTACAGGACTCCCGCCTCTCCACAAAGGGTGGTTACGCCTCATCTGTGCCCCCAAGGTTGTTAAATGTCTCAAACATTAACAGTTGAAAGGAAGGTTGTGGGGCCCTTTGTCGTTAGCAGACGAGCAGTGCCCTGTTGGCCAGTCTGGGTTATGAAATGCTGATGGCCTTAGAATCTAGTCTGTGCAGTTTATAGGGGGATCATTAGTGGCTCTTCAGGAATAACGAGGCACGAGTTTCCCTGATAACTGCCAGGTAGCTTCTCTTGTTGGGGGTCGTGGGTTCATAGTCAGCCATAGATTCAACCATTTCAGATCTTTGTCCCGTTTGAAATCTTCAGAGACAGCAATGCGCATAATCTTTTAAGAATTATAGATTGAGGTCTTACTCCCTCACAGGATGTTTTTGGTACTTTGATGAGCTCTTGTGCCAGTAGTCTTCGCGTTTTATATTAGTGCCTCTGGCATTGTGGGGAGGTAACTGTGGAGAAGGTCATTCTGAGATTTTGCTTTAAAATTGGGAAAGACACAGGCCCTGATTTTACCGGCACGTTCGCCCCGAAATCGGAGCGGGCGAGGCTCGCAGAACGGCAATCTCCTTTGGCCTTGGGCGCGATCTTACAAGCCTCGGGTGGGCGTGCCGGTAAAATTCCAGCCACAGGTTCAAACAGGTAAAAGGTAAATGTGGAACCGGTGCCAAATAATGCTTCAAACAAAAAGAATTAACTTTTTGAAAGGCAAAGGGTCTTGGAGAGGGCACAGAGAAGGGTTATCTGGGATGGGGAGAGCTGGAAAAGTTCAGGCCATTGTCTTTGGAACAGCGAAGATTAAGAGGTGATCCCATCGAGGTTTTCAAGATGATGGGATTTCTTAACAGAAAAAAAGAGTATTCCCTTTGGGTCAATAACCAGAGGTCGTGAATTTAAAATTATTGGCAAAAGATGGTGGGGAGATGAAGAGAAATGTTTTCGTGCAGAGTTTTCAAAATCTTGAACGCTCGACCAGACGCTAGCTGATTCCAGAAATAATTTTAAAATGGAGTTGGAGAGAGACTTGGAGGATGAGGAACTAACGAAAAGCTGGAGCGTGGGATTGAGTACAACTGCTCTTTGAAAGGGCCAGTACAGGCAGATTGGACTGAATGGCCTCCTTTTGGGCTGTAAGAGTTTACAATTCTACAGAACCAGTCTTCAAGGAAGAGCTGTGCAGGTGAAGTGCCTGAAACATGAGGCTACTAGAATGCTTGAGGGATGGAGCAATGCAGATGGGCTGAATGGCCGCCTTCAATAGTGATTATCTCGTGAATTGGGTTTCCGAATGGGAATCATCGTGAATCAGCAAATTCTTCAGCACAGATGTAGATGAGAGAGCATCATCCGAACTCCACCATCCACTGAGTGACTTGCTCTTGGAAAAGCATCTTGCAAATGTTTTGCTGTGGAACATTGTGCTATGTAGGTGTGAAAGCTGGACTTGCAGCGAGGCTGTTGGGAAGCTTTTCCAATGAGGTGCTGATGAATAGGCCCTGACATCAGCTGGATAGACCGAAGAACCAATGGATCAGTCCAAAATAAAATTCAGAATCCCAGCATCTCATGGGCTTTGAGTTTGTTATATTCACGAGACTTGAACCAGAGTTGTGGTACAATCGTACAAAACTTTATTCAGTATTCAACATTACATGCTGATATCACTTCTTTTTCTTTCAATGCATACAACTTTGCCACAGTGGGATATTAACCCCACCGATTTGGGTTGAATTCCCCCACTGATTGGGTTTATCACATACAACCGGTTGTGTTTTTGGTGATGTCGGTTATCGAGAAAGTGAACACGTCTTGTTTTTTCAGGTATACTTTAACTTCGTTCCACAACGCCTGTCACTGATCACAGCAGTTGTGGACAATTCGCGGGACCTAGCAAGTCTCATTTCTATGTTTGAACTTTGGCAGTGTGTCGAGACTCAAATCAAGTCTCGGCACATAGCTCAGCAATTCTTAAACATCAGCAGTACAGCGCACACACAGGGTTGGTTGCTCTTCTGACATATGCAAGCAGTTTTATACATAAATAACCATCTACTCCTACAAGCTCAAGCTGAGGAACTTTGAGTCCTGGAAAAGGCTGGATGAGAGTCTGGTGTTGGCAGTATTTGTTTTTATTCATTCGTGGGACACGGGCGTCGCTGGCTGGCCAGCATTTATTGCCCATCCCTAGTTGCCCTTGAGAAGGTGGTGGTGAGCTGCCTTCTTGAATCGCTGCAGTCCACGTGCTGTGGGTTGACCCACAATGCCGTTACGGAGGGAATTCCAGGATATTTACCCAGCAACTGTGAAGGAACGGTGATATATTTCCAAGTCAGGATGGTGAGTGACTTGGAGGGAACTTGCAGGTGATGGTGTTCCTCATGTATCTGCTGTCCTTGTCCTTCTAGATGGAAGTGGTCGTGGCCTTGGAAGGTGCTGTCTAAGGATCTTTGATGAATTGCTGCAGTGTGTTTTGTAGATAGTACACACTGCTACTACTGAGCGTCGGTGATGAAGGGATTGAATGTTTGTAGATGTGGTGCCAATCAAGCGGGGCTGCTTTGTCCTGGATGGTGTTGAGCTTCTTGAGTGTTGTTGGAGCTGCATCCACCCAGGCAAGTGGGGAGTATTCCATCACACTCCTGACTTGTGCCTTG
Organism: Mustelus asterias; assembly: GCF_964213995.1. Lineage (NCBI taxonomy): Eukaryota > Metazoa > Chordata > Chondrichthyes > Carcharhiniformes > Triakidae > Mustelus > Mustelus asterias. The sequence continues at coordinate 161,588,069 of NC_135802.1, forward strand.
TAGATGGTGGATAAGCTTTGGGGAGTCAGGAGGTGAGTTATTCGCCGCAGTATTAATAGAAACTGAACCATCGGGAAAGAAGAGGCCAGGTTAGAGGACTGTATGGGTGGACACCCTCAGAGTTGGCAGAGGAATGACAGTGGGATGCGGAATTTGCAGTGAACGGAGCAAGACGCTGACCTGGGCCATGGCTAACTATGGATGGATCCACTTTAGTCCCATTCCTTCCCCACCACTCCCAAAAGTCACTTGACACAATGTTCCCTCAAACTCCTGATTACCAACATTTAGCATCAAAAAGGGGTTGTGTAACCTTAGCCAATAAATTAATAGAGAATCAACTCGCTACATGAAGTTCTATGTGGTAAAAACCACCAAAGATGCATGATAACCTGGTGACCTCCCTATGTAATTTGGATTTAGATTTTGCCTGATAACACTCTGATGAAGCAATCTGGGACGTTTCGGTACATTAAAGGTGCTGTATAAATGCAAGTTGCTGTTGTGGGGAAACTGAAGAAAGTCTGGGGAAACGCACCCCATTTACTTTGGTACAATATTCCTGTCCATCTAAACCCTGGTAGCCACCTTTTCCCACACATCTGAGGCATTTTGCATCCGTTTGCCTTTGATTTGAGTCCCTTTTTTGCAAATTTTTGCAATGATATGAAAATATTCTAGAATCAGGGAATCCAGAGTGGTTACAGCACAGAAGGAGGCTTCTCGGCCCATCGAGTCAATGCTAGCCATCTGCAGGAGCAGCTCGGCTTGTCCCACTAGCCTGTGTAGCCTTCCTGATTGTTTTCTCTCGTGTGGTGTTTATCCCTTTCTGGAAGCAGCAGTTGTGTCGGTCTCCCCCCAACCCCTGGGCAGTGCGTTCCAGATCCCAAACCCTCGCTGCACCAAAGGTTTTTCCTCTGGTTCTTTTGCCAACCAAATAGAATCCCTACAGTGCAGAAGGAGGCCATTTGGCCCATCGAATCTACACTGACTGCAATCCCACCCAGGCCCTATCCTCATAACCCCATGCATTTAACTTGACACTAAGGGGCAATTTAGCACGGCCAGTCCACCTAATCCGCACATCTTTGGATTGTGGGAGGAAACCGGAGCACCCGGAGGAGACCCACGCAGACACGGGGAGAATGTGCAGGCTCCGCGCAGACAGTGATCCAAGCCGGGAATCGAACCCGGCTCACCGGCGCTGTGGGGCAGCAGTGCTAACCGCTGTGCCAGCATGCCGCCCATAGAATAATAGAATCCCTACAGTACAGAAGGAGGCCATTCGGCCCATTGAGCCTGTACTGACAACAATCCCACCCAGGCCCTATCCCCGTAACCCCACGTATTTACCCGGCTAATCCCCCTGACACTAAGGGGCAATTTAGCAAGGCCAATCAACATAACCCGCACAGCTTTGGACTGTGGGAAGAAACTGGAGCATTTGGAGGAAATCCACGCAGACATGGGGAGAACATGCATCTTCAGTCAGTATTCTCTGCTTCCCGATCCCTCAAATAATGAGAAGAAATCCTCTCTATCCATGTCCTCTATCTGGACCCCTGTTGATTTCAAATACCTTTTGTCGAATCTCCTCACAATCTCATTTTCTCCGAGAAAAACAACACAGAATCATAGAATCCCTACAGTGCAGAAGGAGGCCATTCGGCCCATCGAGCCTGCACCAACCACAATCCCACCCAGGCCCTATCCCTGTAACCCCATGTATTTACCCTGTTAGTCTCCCTGACACTCAGGGGCAATTTAGCACAACCCCAGCTTCTCCAACCCAGCCCCGTATGGAGAAGCCCCTTAACCCTGGAGTAATTCCCATCAAACCCTTGGTGTTCTTCTGAAAGCTCGGTGCTCAGAGAGGGACAGAGTGGACTATTTTATCCCGATTTTCAATTTGTTTCATCTTTGAAATGATTGCTATGCCGCTTTGTCCCGCAGCCATTATTCACCAAAGCATTGTGTGCGACAACCAACAATGGGTACGCAAATAGCCAATGAATCTCTCTTCCTTACTGCTTATTACCTTCAGCCGAGGAAGGCTCCCAAAACAAATTTTTCTTGAGCCTTTGGATTCATCGGACCGTTTTTCCTAATTAGACTTGACGCACTTCTTGGCACTGGCTAGTTAAACACCCGGCGTAGATCCTGAAGACACAGCAATTCTTCATACAGATGTTCCCTCCATAGTGCCAGCTGTTGTGTGTAGTAACGCAACAGGCAACACTCCACAGGCTGCAGAAAATGGAACAACAAAAAGCTCTTGTTATTAAATAAAAATATAGTGGAAAGAATATAACAAGTCAAGAAACGATGCGATTTGTTTTCACCTTTAAGTTTCTTGGTGGACTTTTGAAGGAATCTAGAACCTTCTTTTTCATTTGCATTTGCTGCCCGTTCTCAATTGCCCCTTCTGAAGATGAAGAGCTTCCTTGGTGAATCGCTGCAGTCCGTGTGGTGTGGGTACACCCACTGTGCTGTTAAAGAAGGAGTTCCAGGATTTTGACCCAGCAACAGTGAAGGAACGGCCGATATATTTCCAAGTCTGGGTGGTGAGTGACTTGTGGGGGAACCTTAGGGTGGTGGCGTTCCCAGGTATCTGCTGCGCTTGTCCTCCTAGTTGGTAGAAGTCGTGGTTAGGATGATGATGCTTCAGCATCCGCTGTACACCAGTGGCAGAGAGAGTGAATGAATTATATTTAACATGTGTATATCATTTAAGTTTCTGTTAACCACATCAGCCAGCAGAACAAAACTGCAATTGTCTAAGTAGTGATTTACAGTGCTAAGTTTGTAGATCATAGAATCCTACAGGCCATTTGACCCATCGAGTCTGTACCGACCACAATCCCACCCCGGCCCTATCCCCATAACCCCATGCGTTTACCCTAGCTAGTCCCCCGGCACTAAGGGGCAATTTAGCATGGCCAATCCAGTTAACCAGCACATCTTTGGATTGTGGGAGGAACCCGGAGGAAACCCACGCAGACACACTGTGGTTTAAATAACAGACGAGTTTATAGACAGAAAAAAAAACAAATTTGAGGAAGTTAATGGGATTCCATATATTGGGGTGGTTTTCTCCTTGGAACAGTGAAGGCTGAGGGGTAACACGATCAAGGTGTACAGAATTGTGAGGGGTAGGGAGAGAGTGTGGACAGGAGGAGCCAGTTTCGCTTGGCAAAGAGTTCAAAAACCAGGGGCCATAGATTCAAGATAAGTGGCAGAAGGATTAGAGGGGTCATGAGGAAAAGCTTTTTTTACACCGAGTGTAGTGGGTGTCTGGAATTCGCTGCCTGAGTTGGTGGTGGAGGCAGAGACCCTGAACTCTTTTTAAAAAGTACCTGGATCTCCACCTTGAGTGCTGTAAGATACAGGGCTATGAGCCGGGTGCAGGAAGGTGGGATTAGAAAGGGCACGGGTCGGTATGGACAAGATGGGCCAAATGGCCCCTTCTGTGCTGTATCATTTCTATGGTTCTATGTATTAGCGTACGGAAAGTGACAAGGTTTGTAATCTACTTCCGAAAGAACCTGTATTCGATCGCGCCTCCCATCAGTTCACAACATTACCCAATGGTGGCAGTAGCGTCACAGACAGCTCAATGAAAAGATTTTTATTTTGTGAGTGGCGATGAATTCCATATAGTAAGTCTGCATTAAGGTTATTTGACGGAACGCTGCTTGGGGTTCATTAGGGGAATTTATGATACCTTATGAACTCCAACCCCCCCCCCCACCCCCTCGCCCAGTATTATTTTCTCAAACTCCACTTCCCCTCATCAGCAACCACCGTGAATAATGTTTTTCACACCATTCCTATTACGAACAAATACTTTGTTTCAATCCAATTTTTTGCCCTGTTTAGTAGTCGGTGCTATCTAATGAATCAATTCCACTTCCATCTGAGTTTTAATAAAACTAGCTAAACGCTGCGGCTGTGTATAGTTTGTACCGAGCTGCTTTATCATGTCTAATAAAAGTCGGGTCTTTTTTGGAAGCAGTAAGCTCGTCGTTTAAAACCTTGATTCCATTTACCATGAGACACATCACAAAGGTTGTGAATGTAGCCCAATCCGTCACGCAAACCAGCCTCCCATCCATTGACTCTGTCTACACTTCCCGCTGCCTCGGCAAAGCAGCCAGCATAATTAAGGACCCCGCGCACACCAGACATTCTCTCTTCCACCTTCCATCAGGAAAAAGATACAAAAGTCTGAGGTCATGTACCAAGAACAGCTTCTTTCTTCCCTGCTGCTGTCAGGCTTTTGAATGGACCTACCTTGCATTAAGTTGATCTTTCCCTACAACCTACCTATGACTGTAACACTATGGGCCTGATTTTGCCAAAACTTCGCGTCCGTTTTCGGGCGCGAAATCGTGGTAAAGTTGGGCGTCGGGCCTATTCCGCGATCGGCACCCGATTCCGAGCAGATCGCGGCTTTACCGACACCCGATTCAGGTGCGGGTCCGGCCTGGGCCCGAATCGGGCGGCCCGACGATTTAAATGCATGCAAATGCATTTAAATTGACTTAATGAACCGCGTGCCCAACTCTACCGCCAAATCCCACTTTACCGTCTTCTGGCCCGATCCGCGTCCGCGCTGTTACCGACCTGCAAAATAAGAGTCTGAAGTCGTCGCTGCAGCTTCCGAAGGGCGGGGTCAGAGCCTGCAACGGCTCTCTGACCCAGTCATCCTCTGGTCCGGCGAGGGGGGGGCGGGAGGAGAAGGGGGGGGTGGTGGGAGGAGGACGGGGGGCAGGAGGAGGAGGGGAGGTGGGAGCCAGATCATCCTCAGGGCAGGTGGGGGTCCACTGCCAGTCTGCGGCCGATCGGTGGGGAGGGAGGGGACAGGGGGTTCCACCGCCACTCTGCGGGCGATCCCTCCTCCCCACTGGAGGAACGAACCCCTCCTCCCGGAGTGGACGTGCGGCCATGCCATCCCACAAAACCTTCAGGATGAAGCGATTCCTCGCTAAGAAGATGAAGCAGAACCGGCTGATTCCACAGTGGATCCGCATGAAAACCGGCTACAAGATCAGTACAAGTCCAAGAGGAGACACTGGAGAAGGACCAAGCTGGGCCTGTAAAGGGATACACCATCACTGGTTCACTACCAGCCACAGCCATCTCTCCCGCTCTCTTGCCTCTGCAGGGAAGAGTACTCTGTGGCTGGTAGTGTACCAGTGATGGTGTATCCCTTTACAGGCCCAGCTTGGTCCTTCTCCAGTGTCTCCTCTTGGACTTGTTCTGATCTTGCAGCCGGTTTTCATGCGGATCCGGTTCTGCTTCATCTTCTTAGCGAGGAATCGCTTCATCCTGAAGGCTTTGTGAGATGGCATGGCCGCACGTCCACTCCAGCAGGAGGGATCGGCCACAGACTGGCAGCGGACCCCCCCGCGCCTGACCAGAGGATGATCTGGGTCCCCCCCCCCCCGACCCCCTCCACCCCGGACCAGAGGATGATCGTCAGAGAGCCACTCTCTCCACTTTCTGCTTTTTTTTTCTTTCGCGCCCAGTCGAACTGCGCGTGTGCAGTTCAGAACTCCCAATCGGTCCGCCAGTGCTAAGCCCCGCCCACTGCACGAATTGGACCAGAGCCGGCAAAATGCGCCTGGGCGCGCCGGAAAGAGGATTCCAGGCGCGGATCTATCTGACGCCCAGATTCGGCACTTAGACTCAAAATGGCAAAATGAGGCCCAATATTCTGCGCACTCTCTATGAACGGTTTGTTTTGTCTGTATAGCGCGCAAGAAACAATACTTTTCACTGTATGTTAATATATGTTACAATAATAAATCAACTCAACAACATGTGCGCGTGTATGTATGTACTGTGGCATTAACATGGCAAAATATCCCACGGCGTCTCCCGGGATACAGCAAAATCCATTGCCAAGACGCATGGAGATGTCATTTGGACAGGTGACCAAAAGCTCATTCAAAGAGGTCGGTTTAAGGAGCATCTTCATCGAGGAGAGAGAGTTGAAGAGGTTTAGAGAGCGTGGTTGAATTGGGGCCCAAACACCTGAAGGCACGACCACCAATGGTGGGGGCGATTAGAATCGGGGAATACTCAAGAGGCCAGAATCTGAGGAGCGCAGATATCTTGATGGGTTACGAGACTGGACTTGGTGGTGGGGTGCGAGGCCATGGATGGATTTGAAAAGAAGTGAGAATTTCAAAGTGGAGGCGCTGCGGGACTTTGTACCTTTTACTGTGTTGCTTCCCCTGTGAGGTTTTACATTACAAAGATCCCCATTACCCTGACTTTTATGTTAATTTCTGCCATATTCACATTTCTGCATTTTTAAACTTTTGGTTACATTCTGTCAAATTCTGTACTGGAGAAAGGATGGAAAGCAAGCAGGATAAAGTGTGATGTCTGCAGGAAGATTCTAAAGGAAAAAAGAATCCTAGGCTTTGTAAGTAAGGCTATAGAGTACACAAGGACATGATGGTAAACCTGTATAAAATACTGATTCAGGCCTCAGCTGGAGTTTTGTGTACAGTTCTGGGCACCGCACTTCAGGAAGGATGTGAAGGCATTTTGAGAGGGTGCAGAAAAGATTCAAAAGAGTTGTTCCAGGGATGAGGAACTTCAGTGATAAAGATAGCTCAGAGAAATTGGGAATGCTGTTGAAGAAGAGGTCGAGGGGAGATTTGATGGGGGTGTCCAAAATCATGAAGGGTCTGGACAGATGAGACGGAGTAAAACTGTTCCCGCTGGGGGAAGAATCGGGAACGAGAGGGCGCAGTTTAGAGTGAATGTCTAAAGAACCAAAGGCGACCTGAAGGAACACGTTTCTACGCAGCGAGTGGTTAGGATCTGGAGTGCACGGAGATGTGGTGGAGGCAAATTCCATCAAGGCTTTCAGAAGAGAGCAGGATAATTATCAGAAGAGAAAAAAAATTTTAAGGCTACGAGAAGCGGGACTGGGTGAGTTGCTCTTGCAGGGAGCTGACACGGGTGTGACGGGCCGATTGGCCTCCTGTGCTGTAAACATTCTATAGAAATGATGTAAATGGAATGAACGAGAATTCACTTTTCTTCAAATTAGTAAGGTGTATAAAACTGATGGCATGTGGGGATATCATTTACAATGTTTTAGTATTATCTATCAGCGGGCAGTATTTATATCACCGGATATTGGATTCTGATGTGTGAAATGCTATCACACCTTGCAGGAATTTACATAATGTAATTCTATAAGTCTAGTGTTGAGAGCTCCTGGAATTCTCGTTGTCTGCAACATGCAGAACCTAGCTCGTACACAAGAGGCAGGAGAGGCCTACCTTTGAGTTAATGCTGCTTGTCTCATTGGCTGCAGATTGCAGCCAGATCGTGCTGGTTTCTCCTTGCTCCCTCTGCCCCACAGCAAGCTGCCACTAATTTACTCCAAACCCAAACTGCTCCTTTCCCTGCCACCCTTCCCTCTGCTGCCACAAATCAAAGTCTTGACTCGCTGCTTTGTCCAGCCGCCCGCCTACCCTGACTGGAATGTGCTGCCGGATGTTCTGCCGGTAGCTGTTATAGCCAGGGCCTTGGCAGTCTTTGATTTTGAGACCTCAGTAGTTGGCTCAGTGAGTTACTCCGGCATCTGGCACTCAGGCCAATTTGTACACAAGTTAGCTCAGTTTAGCTAATGACTTGCTATCAATGTTGTTATCCCTTGTCCTTCTGCTGGAGTGTGTGATTAGCATGTGCAAAGTAAGTAAATAAACTCTGTTGAGTAAACATGGTTCCTGACTTCTGCGCAAATGTGTGGCTGGTAAAGGAGCTAATGCCTCATTCGCTGATGGTACACAAGTTCGAGGGATACAGATTTAAGGCTTTGGACAAGAGATGGGATCTGAGGAATTAATTGTTCTGTCACACTGAATGGCAATGACTTGGGACTCGCTGGGTGAGATTTTCCAGCCGCTCTCGCCCCAAGACCGGAAAATCCCACCCGAGGCCAACAGGCCTTTGCATGGTCCGTGTCCTGCCCACTACGATCCCCATGGCGGGTGGGACGGGAAAATTCCACCCACTGTCTGTGTTTGAGGGGGGGGGGCGGAGATGCTGAGTGATCTCAAAAGGAAATTGGATGGACACTTGAGGGAAATAAACTTGCTGGGCCCAGGGGTAGAGTGGGGGAAGGGGTGAGACCAACTTGATTGCTCTGTCGGGAGTCAGCATAGACTCAATGGGCCGAATAGCCTCCTTGTGCCATAATGACTCTATCACTAATATAAAATATGACGTCTGAAAGTTGGAAAATAATATTTGTGGATGTAAACAGTGTAATCTTTGACAGAATACTGTCAGCAACACTAATTAAATGAGCGAATTGGTTTAGCCCTCTTGTAAGTGGACACTTCCACATGAAATTCTCATTATAACTAGTCAGCAGATTAATATGTTTTGTTGAATTGGTAAAGGTGGGACTTAAAGAGAGGGGCCAGATTTTAGTGATTGTACAGTTTCTCCATTTTGTTGCCCTGTCCCAAAGCCAGTGTTTGCGGCCTCCTTCTCCCTGTTCAATCTGGACTGGCCTGACATGTTCACATGACCAAAGGACCACGTAACATGTTAAAGGTGCCTTTCTAACTGTTGCCACTATCCGCAAACTGCAAATAAACCAGTCGCCCTCACGGCCACAATCAATTCATTTTGCAAAATGCAAGCAACTGAAGGGTCTTTTTCCAGCCAAATTGATGGGATTATTGGCCACAAACTCTGGGATATGAACATGGGCTCGATCCTTGGGACCATGAGGAGAAAGGTTATTCCCAGACGTAGTGAGATTGTAGTTAATTTTCCCACATTTCCCGCAACAACTCTTAATTTAAGGAATCAAAGTTCTGGTCAGTGCCAGTGTCCCTGTGCATCGTAACTACCGCAATGTGCTGTCACTTGTGATGGAATTGGTTGGAGAAAAATATTCAGTCATCTTGCCAAACTGTAAGACAATAAGAACAGGAGCTGGAGTGGGCCGTTCGGTTCCTTGAGTCTGCTCCATTGTTCAGTAAGATTGTGGCCAATCTATCTCGATGCCACTTTCCCGCACTGTCCCCCCTCTCGCTTTAAAGTTTATTTATTTATTAGTGTCACAAGGCGGCTTACATTAACACTGCAATTAAGTTACTGTGAAAATCCCCTAGTCGCCACACTCTGGTGCCTGTTCGGGTACACTGAGGGAGAATTTAGCACGGCCAGTGCACCCTAATGAGCATGTCTTTCAGACTATGGGAGGAAACTGGAGCACCCGGAGGAAACCCACACAGACACGGGGAGAATGTGCAAACTCCGCACAGTCACCCAAGCTGGGAATCGAACCCAGGTCCCTGGCGCTGTGAGGCAGCAGTGCTAACCACTGTGCCACCGTGCCACCCCACGATTTATCTCCTTGGTGCCCAAAAATCTATCTATCTCAGTCTGGAACATACTCAATAACTGAACTTCCACAGCTCCTTGACGTATGGATTTCCAAAGACTGTCAACCCTCTCGATGAAGAAACTTTGCTTCACCTCCATCTTAAATGTTTGACCCTTTATCTTTAGAAATCTAGACTGGGTGAACTGGGTGAAACGGCCTCTTAGCAATGAGCTTGTCAAGCCTGCTTCAAAGGCTATACATTTTGATGGGATCACTTCTTGGAAACTCCGGAGAGAATAGGCTCGCTCTAATCAACCTTTCCAAACAGGATAATCCTCTCATCCCAGAAATTAATCTGGTGAGCCTATATTGCACCTCCTCTGAGGGAACTATACGGGCGGCACAGTGATTAGCACTACTGCCTCACGGTGCCAGGGACCCGGGTTCGATTCCAGCCTCGGGTCACTGTTTGTGTGGAGTTTGCACATTCTCCCCGTGTCTGCGTGGGTTTCCTCCCACAGTCCAAAGATGTGCGGGTTAGGTTGATTGGCCAGGCTAAATTGACCCTAGTGTCAGGAGCATTAGCAGAGTAAATGTGTGGTGTCATGGGAATAGGGCTTGGGTGGGATTGAAGTCAGTGCAGGCTCGATGGGCCGAATGGCCTCCTCCTGTACTGTAGCGATTCTATTCTATTCTATGATACTCCAGATGTGGGATTGAATTTAATCCCGAGTGAGTTTGATGGTGGGTTGGGGGTGGGGACTGCATTTGGCATTTAATCAGGATGGAGGGTGGTTTCTGGGGTTCCTGCCATTCTCCTGTCTCTGCTCGATTTAAGTCCCTGGAGATAAGGCCCATGGATGGCCTTCTCGCCCTGCTGCCAGTTGAGGCCCTTAAGTAATGCCCACACAAGACCCTCCTCTTGTCTTCCGCCGCAGGCAACCCAGCAGGAGGTAGGGGCTTCGCTATGCAGGAAGCTCAGAAAGCAAAGCAGTGTGGGGTTGGTGGTGGGCTCCCAGTGGAGGTTAGTTATTCAAAGGCACACAGTGCCTGACCGAGGTACCCAGCTTTGGGTGAGAGCCACTCCCCTTCCTGTGCTATCAACCATCTCCCCCATGACCCTTACCCATGACTCCACCTGTCCATGGGTTCCCCCTCCATTTGGGGTCTCTGGTGGGTGCAGTACCGGCAGCAACCACCACTGCCCTGATGACGTTGTTAAGTACAGAAGAGCTGCCAGCCTCCAATTATCCGGCAACTCTAATGGACGCGTCCTCCATCCCCCCACCCCTCCGGATGGGATCCGTGACCTGGGGGAAGGCATTCTGCTGGCCATCATCCCACAAAAAGAGGCCGAATGTGAGGGGTCTCACTGACCCTCCAGTCACAACCGAGACTACTGTCATCTCCACGATGTTCTACCTCGGTCTCAACCAAGCCCAATATAATTGCAGCAAAATGTACATATTCAACACCCTGCCATGCAATAAAGACTAACCTTGTGACATATTAATGCCAGTATGGACTGGTTGGGCAGAATGCCCTGTTTCTATGTCATAAATCCTGTGTGTTCACTCTTCAGTGCAGTGGAGTGCATTATATATATTTAAAAGTTGGGATAATTCTTTCGCTTTGAATGTGGAATTGGTTAACACGAAATACTAGTGGATTTAGGTGTTGACTTGCTCACGAGCTGCGACTTGCCTAATATATACACAGGGTCGAGCTCTGAAACAAGATCAAAGTGATGTATCCACTGTGTACCGACTCTAAACTACTGCTGCATGCATCCTGTAAAGTAAATTCACTTTAAATTCCCTGTAGGTTTTGACTGCAGCAGTTGCTTTTAGAATTGAACCAGATCTGGAGGAGAAACCCAATTTGTCAGTCATTAGTGGCGTATATTACTCTGGATGCACCCCTGCCACTCTGCTAATATGGAAGTGGCTAAATGTCTCTCGACAGCGCTGTGTGGAAGTTATTATCAGGTCTACTGACAACACTGTTGTTGCCGTCGGAGGAATGAAGTTAAAGCTTTAGGAATATCTCGAAACATTGCTGCGAATGATATAACGGATAATGCACAAAAAAGGGAGGAAATTCCAGAAAGCTGTTACTTGTTGATTTGATTTATTATTGCCACATGTATTAGTATACAGTGAAAAGTAATGTTTCTTGCGCACTTTTCCATCAAATCATACTGTTCATAGAGAAAGAAAGGAGAGCGTGCAGAATGTAGTGTCACAGTCATAGCTAGGGTGTAGAGAAAGATCAAGTTAGTGCGAGGTAGGTCCATTCAAAAGCCTGACAGCAGCAGGGAAGAAGCTGTTCTTGAGTCAGTTGGTACATGACCTCACAGTTTTGTATCTTTATCCCAATGGAAGAAGGCGGAAAAGAGAATGTCCGGGGTGCGTGGGGTCCTTAATTATGCTGGCTGCTTTGCCGAGGCAGCGGCAAGTGTAGGCAGAGTCAATGGATGGGAGGCTGGTTTGCGTGATGGATTGGACTACATTCACGACCTTGTGTAGTTCCTTGCGATCTTGGGCAGAGCAGGAACCATACCAAGCTGTGATACAACCAGAAAGAATGCTTTCTATGGTGCATCTGTAAAAGTTGGTGAGAATCGTAGCTGAAATGCCAAATTTCCTTAGTCTTCTGAGAAATTAGAGGCGTTGGCAGGCTTTCTTAACTATAGTGTCAGCATGGGGTGGACCAGGACAGGTTGTTGGTGATCTGGACACCTAAAAACTTGAAGCTCTCGACCCTTTCTACCTCGTCCCTGTTGACAGAACAGTTGCTGACAAATTCTAAATAAAATGACCCGGGTTCGATTCCTGGCTCGGGTCACTGTCTGTGTGGAGTTTGCACGTTCTCCCCGTGTCTGTGTGGGTTTTCTCCGGGTGCTCTGGCTTCCTCCCATAGCCCAAAGATGTGCGGGTTAGGTGCATTGGCCATGCTAAATTGCCCCTTATCAGGGGGATTAGCAGGGTAAATACGTGGGGTTACGGGGATAGGGCCTGGGTGTGATTGTGGTCGGTGCAGACTCGATGGGCCAAATGGCCTCTTTCTATGAAAACTGCTCAGCCAGCAACAGAGGTTAGTGCCTGCCTTTTAATTAATCGTTATTAATTTGTAACTTGCCTGAAACCATGCATTCTGACCACCTTACTGAAAGTATAGGGGAGGCGATGGCCGAGTGGTGTTATTACTGGACTATTGATCCAGAAACTCAGCTAATGTTCTGGGGACCCGGGTTCGAATCCCGCCAGGGCAGATGGTGGAATTTGAATTCAACAAAAAAAAAATCTGGAATTAAGAATCTACTGATGACCATGAAACCCACTGTCGATTGTCGGAAAAGCTCATCTGGTTCATTAAAGTCCTTTAGGGAAGGAAATCTGCCATCCTTACCGGGCCTGGACTACATGTGATTCCAGAGCCACAGCAATGACTCTCGACTGCCCCCTAAGGGCAACTAGGGATGGGCAATAAGGGCAACTAGGGAGGGATGGCACGGTAGCACAGTGGTTAGCACTGCTGCTTCACAGCTCCAGGGTCCCGGGTTCGATTCCCGGCTCGGGTCACTGTCTGTGTGGAGTTTGCACATTCTCCTCGTGTCTGCGTGGGTTTCCTCCGGGTGCTCCGGTTTCCTCCCACAGTCGAAAGATGTGCGGGTTAGGTTGATTGGCCAGGTTAAAAATTGCCCCTTAGAGTCCTGAGATGCGTAGGTTAGAGGGATTAGCAGGTAAAATATGTGGGGTAGGGCCTGGGTGGGATTGTGGTCGGTGCAGACTCGATGGGCCGAATGGCCTCCTTCTGCACTGTAGGATTTCTATGATTCTATGATTCTAATAAAAGCTGGCCAGCCAGCGACGCCCATGTCCTGCGAATGAATAAGAAAAAAGTAAACTGCGCTTGTTTTGAATTGTGGAAGCGTGAATTTATTTGGAAATGGTAGTTTCAGTGCCGCCTTTTTTTAAAAAAAACCCATTTTCCTAACCATTTCTGAGAGTTTATTTCTCTTCTGTGAAGGTGTAGGGTTGCATAGGTGGCTATCGGAGCACTTGTCCATGTCAGGTACTCAGTGTTTCCATCAAGCGGTTTCTAGGTCAGATGTACTGAGAATTGGGTGCAGAGAAATCTACTCTTTGTCCCGCTTCACTAATGTAGCAGCGGGCCATCTCCTGCGGAGCCTTTGATTTATGTCAGTGAAGCTTTTCTGCTGAGTATTTTCTACAAGCCGTTCTGTAAGTAATTCTGAAAAGTGCACTCCCGATGTTTATTCATTTCCGTTGCCTAATGCTTTCAGTGAAATCATTGCTGGGCCGTTGCAAGTGGTTTCTCTTCCACCCCTCAGGGTTTGCACTGCTTTGTTGTGATGTCTTTACTAATTTGTGGACATGCTTTTGGTGATGGATGTGAACAAGTGGATTTTCGGCCCGAGTGGTAGAATTTGTATCCTGTGTTTTCCAGTAAAGTGCGAATTCCTCATTAATAATAATTCTGTGTCTTGTGAGCTGTTTAATAACTTAGTAAGTTTTTGATTTGCTTTATTATTGTCACATGTATTAGTATACAGTGAAAAGTATTGTTTCTTGTGCACTATACAGACAAAGCATACCATTCATAGGGAAGGAAGTGAGAGTGCAGAATGTAGTGTTACAGTCATAGCTAGGGTGTAGAGAAAGATCAACTTAATGCGAGGTAGATCCATTCAAAAGTCTGACAGCAGCAGGGAAGAAGCTGTTCTTGAGTCGGTTGGTACGTGGCCTCAGACTTTTGTACCTTTTTCCCGACGGAAGAAGGTGGAAGAGAGAATGTCCGGGGTGCGTGGGGTCCTTAATTATGCTGGCTGCTTTGCCGAGGCAGCGGGAAGTGTAGACAGAGTCAATGGATGGGAGGCTAGTTTGCGTGATGGATTGGGCTACATTCATGACCTTTTGTGGTTCCTTGCGGTCAAACTTAAATTCTGCAATATTAAAAATTCAACTCTCGAAATGAAAATGAGCTGTGCAATTGTTGTGAGATAGTGTCGTGAAATGTTAGGATGCTATTAATGTATAGTTTTTTTTCCACACGTAAAATCAAACTACCATGTATTTTTGTAAATTGTGTCTGGGCATCAACAGACTTAAGAAAGGAAGGAAAAAGGAAGAACGGGGAACAAGTTGTACTTTGCAGTTGATACTTAGTGGTCAGAGTGCTGAGCCAGGGAGATATAGCTGAAGTGTCGAAGAAACAGCAGAAAGAGGCAGCCATCCCCAGGAACCAGTTCAGCCAGATATTCGGGGCTGAAGGCAGCTGGAGAGCAGGAGAGTCCTCAGGAAACCGCTCAGCTCGAGATGAAGGCAAAACCCAGTTTGTACAAAAGATGGTTCTCTTTGCTGAACCGAAGGAAAAGACCCAAGTCCTGATCACTTGAGCTGTACGGTGTAGTAATCACTGGCTAGATTTGACCAATAGGTTCATGGTGGTTGTTTGGGAAACGGGGTCTCAGGAGAGTTTAAGATTTTGGGGGAATCAGATACGGCTGGGATTTCATTCTTTGAAGGATTAAGTGCATACTGTTAATTTGTCAAAGTACAAGATTGTTCTTTGTCGTGTTTTATTATCTTCTATTTTAATAAGTACTTTTACCTGTTTTAAAAAAAGAGAGGTCTGAGTTTGCACTGTTTCCGCAACCATTTCTCGCTAATGTCCAAAAGAACAATACACCATGGGAAACCAGTGTTACAGATTGGAACACTCACACATATAGCATCAGCGGGATTTGATAACGTATCAAGATATCTTATTCCTGTGTCAATCCTCTGATACTTAATATATTTTCAATGCACATGGGCTGTGACTATGCACAAGACTATCTTGATGGATAATTTCTAATATCTTCATGTTTCCGGAGGGTGGAAGGTGAGGCTGTCCACTGGTTTATTGGAATAATGTAACAAAGGCATGTGTGAGGGTCCCAGCTGTGGATAAACTGAGGCAGAACCAGGTAAATGTTCCTTTTCCCTGGTGTTTAAATTCCCCTTAAATTCATTCATATTGTTTGCCTCAGTTACTCTCTGTGGCAGCGAGTTCCACATCCTCAGCTACATGATGGCACAGTGGTTAGCACTGCTGTCTCACACAGCCATGATGTGGGGATGCCGGCGTTGGACTGGGGTGAACACAGTAAGAGTTTAAACAACACCAGGTCAAAACTCTTACTGGTCTCACACAGCACCAGGGGACCCGGGTTCGATTACCGGCTTGGGTCACTGTCTGTATGGAGTTTGCACGTTCTCCCCGTGCCTGCGTGGGTTTCCTCCGGGTGCTCCGGTTTCCTCCCACAGTCTAAAGATGTGCGGGTTAGGTGGATTGGTCATGCTAAATTGCCCCTTAGTGTCAGGGGATTAGCAAGATAAATGAGTGGGGTGATGGGAATAGGGCCTGGGTGGGATTGTGGTCAGTACAGATTCAATGGACCAAATGGCCTCCTCCTGCACTGTAGTGTTTCTATGTTTCTACTCTCCTGCAAGGGGAAACAGCCCCTCTGCGTCCACTCTATCAAAAGCTTTCCTTGTTTTAAAAGATCTCTATTAGGTCACCACTCAGCTTTCTGTTTTCAAGAGAAGATAGCCTGCATGTTCACCCTCTCCTGATAGGTATACCCTTTATTTATCTCCTTGGTAACAGTCCCTTTCTGGACCGGTGCTTGAATCAGTCGCACAGAGATCATGTTTTCCTTAATGCTGCCTGCAAGCTGTATTTAGGCCGGTTTATTTGCAGAAGGACATCAAGCAAAGGTTGGGTTCTGTCGGGCCTGTTGTCTGTTTTGAGCCTGGGCCCTGAACAACGCTTTTGTTGATCTTTACCAAAATGGCGAGCAGCGTACATGCTGGCCATCGCCAACGTGCTTGCCCTGCCCGCCATCCTGCATGTTCAGCTGTCCGTGGGTCCATCATCAGATTTCTAAGCTGATGCGTCTAATGTGAGCCAAAACGTTAACATTGTTTTTACTGACTCAGATTGAAGTTGGTGGTATTGGCGGAGGGGGTGATGATTTTTTATGATTGATGGTATGATGAAATGTATCTTTTATTTAAGGTATCAGAAACTGTGGAAGAGTTATGTCAAACTCCGCCATCTCCTAGCAAACAGCCCAAAGGTCAAACAAGCAGACAAACAGAAACTGGCACAGCGCGAGGTAAGCTATTGGATATACAGATTCCCCTCACACTGGTTATGTTTTTATTTAACACTGCATTTCTTGGAAAACTTTTGGGACAACATAGAGGAAAAACGATGGGTGTTAAGAAAGCAAACAGGAGAGGATGATTTGAAGAATTGAGCTTTTTGATGAAGATTCCATTTTGTTACTAAAGGGAAGAGTCTGGGAAGGATGTGAAAGCATTAGAGAGAGTGCAGAAAAGCTTCACATGGATGAGGAACTTTAGTCATGAAAATAGATTAGGGAAATTTAGGAGTGTTTTCCTTCGAGAAGAGAAGGTTGGGAGGAGATTTGATCAAAGTATTCAAAACCATGAGGGATCTGGATAGAATGGAAACTGTTCCCATTGGTGGAAGGATCAAAAACGAGAGGGTAAATGATTTAATGTATTTGGCAAAAGAAGCAATGGCGACCTGGGGAGAAGTGTCTTCAATCAGTGAGGGGTTCAGATCTGGAATGTGCTGAGAGTGCGCTGAAGGTTGCATCAATTGAGGTTTTCCAGAGGGAATTGGATTATTATCTTAAAAGAAAGGCTATGGGGAGAAGGGGAATAGCACTTGGTGAACTGCACATTTGGAGAGCCAGTGCAGACCCAATGGGCCGAATGGCCTCATTCTATGCTGTAACCAGTCTGAGTTTGCAGAAATCTGCTGAAACATGTCCAGCCAAGCCTGCCCTCCAAGGGTTGCAGGGTCTCTCCTGTGGCTGGTACCAGCGGTCATTAGATATTCTTCTGTCTCTTTGTGTAAGGTCCATAACTTGTATAGAGTAACTTGTCAACATTACTGTCTAAAGTATGGATCAGTGAAGTCTACGATCCTTTCACCCACTGATAACCTTAGGACACGTCTGTCAAATGCAGAGCTAATGTGTTGCTGTAAAAAATGAGGAAAGGTCATGAAGGATGCCTTGAGCTGAGGTTATGGTAACCCGCCATTGTAATGGGCAGTTGGAGAGTGCTTGAGAGACCGAGGGCTTTCCCACCACTTCATGTCATTGTCTGTTGGTGACATCATTTTTTCCAGTAAATCTTAACAGTGTAATCTTGGTACAATCCCAGTTGATGTACAGGGTGTTGGTGAGACCACATCTGGAGTATTGTGTCCAGTTTTGGTCTCCTTATTTGAGGAAGGATGTGGTGGCATTGGAGGCAGTTCAGAGGAGGTTCACCAGATTGATTCCGGGGATGAAGGAGTTGACGTACGAGGAGAGATTGGACAGTTTGGGCTTGTACTCGCTGGAGTTTAGAAGGATGAGAGGGGATCTGATCGAGATATATAAAATTTTAAAAGGGATTGATAAAGTAACTGTAGACCAAAATGTTTCCTCTTATGGGGCAATCTAGAACATAGGAATTAGAAGTGAGAGTAAGCAATTTATCCCTTCGAGCCTGCTCTGCCATTCTCTATGATCATGGCTGATCTCCATCTCATCCTAACTCCACTTCCCCCCTCTTCCCCATAGCCCTTTATCCCGCTTTTGATCAAATATTTACCTGTCTCTTTCTTGAATCCATTGATTGATTCTGCATCCACTATACTCTGGGGCAGTGAGTTCCATAGATTCACAACCCTCCGTGAGAAATAGCTCCTTATCTCTGCCTTGAACAAAAGGTCGCGGGTAGAGGTTGCGAGGCAGTAGATTTCAAACTTCAAACTGAGGAGGAACTACTTCTCTCAGAGGGTGGTAAATTTGTGGAACTCGCTGTCCCATAGCATGGTGGAGTCTGAATTGTTGAATGGTTTCAAGGAGATAGATATTTTCTAATAAAAAAGAGGGATATGGAGAGCAGGTGAGGAAGTGGATTTGAGACCAGGGAGAGATCAGCCATGATCTGATTGAATGGCGGAGCAGGCTCGAAGGGCTAAATTGCCTACTTCTGCTCCTAATTCCTATGTTCCTATAATGGGAGGGGAAGACCCCAGAATGGAACCCTGGCTCAATAGACTGTAACCGTTACTTCCTTTTACAAAACGGGGAGGATCCAGAGCCGCAGAAAGGGAGGTGGGGAGTGAACGGGGCAGCAAATCTCTTTCCAATGGGAGGTTGGCTACTTGAGGCTGGTGACCTTGCATTTAACCCAGGCTGGACAAGATTCTCAGCTGAAGCAAGGGGAAGACTAGTCTGGGAAGATGGTAAATGCCTATTCAGCACTGCTTGTGGGCAAGGAGGTGCTGCAGTGCTTTCCCTCTGGAATGTGTGGGCCTCTGGGCTTCCTGTTGAAAAATTCCGACACCTATGCAACTCGCTCCTCCCTCAGGATTGGGGCAAGTGTCTTTGGATGATGTCATCAAAGGTCAACATGTAGATGAAGAGAAAAGATAAGCCAAGACTAGAATTGTGAGGAGATGGCAATAATAGTATAGCGGGCTGGGAGAGAAACCATGATTGGAGATATTCTGGCTGTGATTGGGTAGGTAAGAGGGGAGTCGAGCAAGGGCAGTCCTGATGCTGAGATGGACAGTTGAGGAGAGGAATTGGCGGTGTGGTTGGCCATGTCGAAGGCTGTACAGAGGTCAAGGAAGGATATTGTGTCACAGTCATAGTGGAGGTAATTTGAGGTTGGTTAAGGAGCGGCACGGTAGCACTGTGGTTAGCACTGCTGCCTCACAGCACCAGGGACCCGGGTTCAATTCCAGCCTTGGGTCACTGTCTGTGCGGAGTCTGCACGTTCTGAGAAGATTGAGCATGTGGACATTAGGAAAGGGGATGTGTTGGAGCTTTTGAAAAGCATCAAGTTAGATAAATCGCCGGGATCAGATGGGATGTACCCCAGGTTACTGTGGGAGACGAGGGAAGAGATTGCTGAGCCTCTGGCGATGATCTTTGCGTCATCAATGGAGACGGGAGAGGTTCCAGAGGATTGCGGATGTGGTTCCGTTATTCAAGAAAGGGAGAAGAGATAGCCCGGGAAATTATAGACTGGTTAGTCTAACCTCAGTGGTTGGTAAGTTGATGGAGAAGATCCTGAGAGGCAGGATTTATGAACATCTGGAGAGGAATAGTATGATCAGAAATAGCCAGCACGGCTTTGTCCAAGGCAGATCATGCCTTACGAGCCTAATTGAATTTTTTGAAGATGTAACTAGACACATAAACGAGGGAAGAGCGGTAGATGTAGTTTATATGGATTTCAGCAAGGCGTTTGATAAGGTGCCCCATGCAATGCTCATTGAGAAAGTGAAGAGGCATGGGATACAAGGGGACATTGCTTTGTGGATTCAGAACTGGCTTGCCCACAGAAGGCAAAGAGTGGTTATAGATGGGTCTTTTTCAGCATGGAGGTCGGTCACCAGTGGAGTGTCCCAGGGATCTGTTCTGGGACCCTTGCTCTTTGTGATTTTTATAAATGACCTGGATGAGGAAGTGGAAGGATGGGTTGGCAAGTTTGCTGATGACACAAAGGTTGGTGGTGTTGTGGATAGTGTAGAGGGATGTCAGCAGTTGCAACGAGACATAGATAAGATGCAAGACTGGGCGGAGAAGTGGCAGATGGACTTCAACCCAGATAAGTGTGTGGTAGTTCATTTTGGCAGGTCGAATAGGATGAAAGAATATAATATTAAGGATAAGATGCTTGGCAGTGTGGAAGATCAGAAGGATCTTGGGGTCCAGGTTCATAGGACGCTCAAAGCAGCGTCGCAGGTAGAGGCTGTGGTTAAGAAGGCGTATGGAATACTGGCCTTCATCAATAGAGGAATTGAGTTGAGAAATCGGGAGATAATGCTGCAGTGTATAGGACCCTGGTCAGACCCCACCTGGAGTACTGTGCCCAGTTCTGGTCACCTCATTACAGAAAGGATGTGGAAGCCATAGAAAGGGTGCAGAGGAGATTTACAAGGATGTTGCCTGGATTAGGTGGCATGCCTTATGAGGATAGGTTGAGAGAGCTAGGTCTTTTCTCCTTGGAGAAGCGAAGGATGAGAGGTGACCTGATAGAGGTGTATAAGATGTTGAGAGGTATTGATAGTGTGGATTCTCAGAGGCTTTTACCCAGGGCTGAAATGGTTGCCACAAGAGGTCACAGGTTTAGGGTGCTGGGGAGTAGGTACAGAGGAGATGTTAGGGGTAAGTTTTTCACTCAGAGGGTGGTGGGTGCGTGGAATTGGCTGCCGGTAGTGGTGGTGGAGGCGGATTCGATAGGGTCTTTTAAGAGACTTTTGGATAAGTTCATGGAAGTTAGTAAGATAGAGGGTTATCGGTAAGCCTAGTAGGTAGGGACATGTTCGGCGCAACTTGTGGGCCGAAGGGCCTGTTTGTGCTGTAGCTTTTCTATGTTCTCCCTGTGTCTGTCTGGGTTTCCTCCAGGTGTTGTGGTTTCCTCCCACAGTCCAAAGACATGCTGGTTCGGTGGATTGGCCGTGCTAATCTTAGTGTCCAAAGCTGTGTGGGGTTAGGGGGAGTAGCCATGGGAAATGTGTGGGGTTACGGGGATAGGGCCTGGGTAAGATACTCTGTCAGAGAGAGTTGGTGCAGCCTCAATGGGCTGAATGGCCTCCTTCTGCACTGTAGGAATTCTTTGAATTGGCAAGAGCTGGCCTGGACGGTGATTGAGACGTTTTAATAGTTAATTTATTAACCCTTTATGAATGACAGAATGGCCCGAATTAATGACCCTGTGTTTATTTAATTCTCGTTTGTCATTTTCATCCTTGGAAAGCAATGGGAAATCTGTCACGGAAATGATAAACCTCATTAAAAAGGGAAATGATAAGCAGGCTGTTAACTAGAGAATAAAAGGGATCCCTCTGCGTTTTTATGTTTGAACTTATAATTGCATTAGTTGGAGTTGACAGCAAAGCAATCGCATCTAATTGCACACACAAGATAATGTGCACAGCCCAAACACCACGGCTGGACACTGGGGAGCTCACACAAAGTACAAATCAAATGATTTTTCATACAGGTTTATTTCAGGAACATGTCATTTTAGATCTGGTCGCTTTGTAATGCAGCCATACTGAGAGAGCTACAGAGACCTCTGTGGATTATTTATAAAGAGAATCATTAACCTTATTGGGGGGGGCGGGGGGGTGAGAAAGAAAACTGCTTTCTGAACCTCAGCTTTGCGCTGCCGCCGAAATGCAGTTTTGCTTTGTCTGACATTTTCCAGTTGTCATTAGCTTAGCGCCGTGCCTGCTTCACCAGTGAATTACTGCTCCGACCCTCTCGTGCAGTTTACTACTTTTGGGGAGGATTGAGTCACTTTTGAATGGAGACGTGCAGCAAGATATTCCACCCAAGCTCCAACCTCAATTGTTTCTGAAGATTCCAAGCTCTTCCTTTTATTTTAGCACCCAAGCTGTACACCACGGGGAAGAGTGTTTAAAAAGCATTCTGTGTCTGCTAATTACCGTCAACGCTCACAAAATCTATCCTCATCTTCCCTTGACTGTCCTTTCGCAGCAACAACAACAGCTTGCATTTATATAGCACCTTTAATGTGGACGAGCATCCCAAGATGCTTCACAAGAACATTACCAAGCAGAATTTGACACAGAGCCACGCGAGCAGATACAAGATAACCGAAAGCTGAGTCAAAGACAGAGTTTTAATCTGTTCCTAATAAGTTCAAAGTTTAGTGTCACAAGTAGGCTTACATTAGCACTGCAATGAAGTCGCTGTGAAAATCCCCCAGTCGCCACACTCTGGTGCCTGTTCGGGTACACTGAGGGAGAGTTTAGCATGGCCAATCCACTTAACCAGCACGTCTTTTGGACTGTGGGAGGAAACCGGAGGAAACCCACACAGGGAGAAAGTGCTGACTCTGCACAGACAGTGACCCGAGCCAGGAATCAAACCCGGGTCCCTTGCGCTGTGAGGCAGCAGTGCTAACCACTGTGCCGCCCAATAAGGAGGAGAGAGGGAGTTAGAGGGTCAGTGAGGTTTATGGGGACAATTCTGGACCTCTGGGTGCGGGCAGTTGAAGGCATGATTGCAAATGGTAGATCAAAGTTGACTCTACAAGAGGCCTGAATCGGAGGAGCACAGGTATTTTTGGAAGGTTGTATACCGAGGCAATCACTGAGACAGGGAAGGGGTGAGGTGAGGGATTATAATTGAGGAGTTCCTCAATGTAGGTGAGTGAACGCAGGGTTAATGGGGGAGTCAAACTTGGTGCGAGTGCAGATCCTCATCAAAGTTCAAGGTATGTTATTTTGGGGAGTGTTGGCATTGGTGCATCCCACTGCGGCATTTCACACAATCCAGTATTTACATTAATTTCAGGAAGCTTTGCAGAAGATCCGACAGAAGAACACAATGCGGCGTGAGGTAACAGTGGAACTGAGCAGTCAGGGTTTCTGGAAGACTGGCGTACGTTCAGATGTCTGTCAGGTATGTGTTGACCTATTTGTATAAAATGGATTGGGTTATTTAGCCTAACAGCCTGTGATACATGAAGGGACCCTACAAACCTGTTTCACCTCTCTTTTAGATTATGTGATTTGTACTTCAATTCCATTTTACTCGCCTTTGCTCTATATTCCCTGACACCCTCACCTAACATGTTTGTTAGAACATGTTTGCTAGAACATGTTTGCACATTCTCCTCGTGTCTGCGTGGGTTTCCTCCGGGTGCTCCGGTTTCCTCCCACAGTCCAAAGATGTGCGGGTTAGGTTGATTGGCCAGGTTAAAAATTGCCCCTTAGAGCCCTGTGATGCGTAGGTTAGTGGGATTAGCGGGTAAATATGTGGGGGTAGGGCCTGGGTGGGATTGTGGTCGGTGCAGACTCGATGGGCCGAATGGCCTCCTTCTGCACTGTAGGGTTTCTATGATTTCTATGATTTCTATGAACAGCAATCTACTCATCTCCGTCTTAAAGTTTTCAATTGACTCTATATTTTGATACCCTCCCCTTCATGTGGGAAACTCTTCTTGGTCTCACTTCCTGCTCTGATTTTACCATCTTGCCTCACTGCTCTTGTTCCAGAGTGTCCTTATAAGCCTCACTCCTTCTGAGCATTTGGGCGGGGCCTCAGTCTGCAAGAGAATCCTCCAGACCTGTTCTCTGGTGCTCCTGTTTTCTTTTGTTTGCTACTGTTTTGTTAAACAATGTTATTCATTGATATAAAGAAGATCCTTCTCTTAACGACGCATTCGACTACCTTATTCCCACCAGTTTCTCTCCATCAACCCGGTGGAATCCTTCATTATAAAGACCTTGGTTAGATCAACCCTCCGCTTTCTAAACGCAAGAGACGACAAACCAGGTTTATGCCTCCCTCTTCATAATAATGAAATGATTTCAACCCTGGAGTTTTGCTGGTGAATTTACATTGTATCCTCTCCACCACCAGAGGTTTTGGAGATCTCAGTGGGATCTGAGTAAGGCTCAGCCTCCTGGCTTTTGTATTTTAGCCCCCTTCAGATAAAGATCATTCTCATTTCCCTTTTTGCCACCGGTTTGTAATGAATCTGCGCACATGGCCACTTCAATCTAATCCCTTCGTTCCTCCACAACAGCTTAGCTTTCACCAAAATGTTCTGATTCATCTTTCTGATGGGACCCCTCGCTTCTCTCCATCTGCCATGGTTTTACTCAATCGCTTTGTCCATCTATATAACATAGAAACTAGAAGCAGGAGGAAGCCACTCGGCCCTTTGAGCCTGTTCCGCCATTCATCTTGATCATGGCTGATCATCGCCTTCGATATCCAGATCCCCCACCCATATCCCTTGATCCCTTTGGCCCCTAGAGCTACATCTAATTTCTTCTTGAAATCAGACCATTTTTTGGCCACAACTACTTTCTGAAGAAGTGAATTCCACACATTCACCACTCTCTGGGTAAAGAAATTTCTCCTCACCTCAGTTCTAAAAGGTTCCCCTTATCCTCAAACTATGACCCCTAGTTCTGGACTCCCCCACCATCGGGAACATTCTTTCTAAATCTACCCTGTTCGAATTTTATAAGTTTCTATGAGATCCCCTCTCACTCTTCTAAACTCCAGTGAATATAATCTTAACCGACTTAGTCTCTCCTCATATGACAGACCTGCCATCTCAGGGATCAGCCTGGTAAACCTTTGCTGCACTCCCTCTATAGCAAGGACATCCTTCCTCAGATAAGGACACCAAAACTGCACACAATAGTCCAGGTGTGGCCTTACCAATGACCTATACAATTGCAGTAAAACAGCCCTATTGCTATACTCAAGATCTCTCGCTATAAAGGCCAACATACCATTTGCCGCCTTTACTGCCTGCTGTACCTGCGTGCTTATTTTCAGCAACTGATGCACAAGGACTGCAAGATCTCGTTGAGTATCCACCTCTCTCAATTTACACCCAATTCAAGTGATAATCTGTCTTCCTATTATTGCAATCAAAGTGGATAACCTCACATTTATCCACATTATACTGCATATGCCCATACACTCAGCCTGTCCAAAGCACACTGAAGCATCTCTGCATCCTCCTCACAGCTCACTCTCCCACCCAACTTTGTATCATCTGCAAATTTGGAGATAATACACTCAGTTCCTTTTTCCAGATCATTAATATATAATGTGAACAGTTGGGGTCTTAGCACAGATCCCTGCGGAACCCCACTAGTCACTGACTGACTGCCAATTTGAAAATGACCTATTTATGCTAACTCTTTGCTTTCTATCTGCTAACCAGCTTTCTATCCATCTCCAGACATTACCTGCAATCCCATGTGCTTTGACTTCATATAATAGTCTGTTATGTGAGAACTTGTCGAAAGCCTTCTGAAAGTCTAAATAAACCACATCCATTGGTTCTCCTCGGTCAACTCTCCTGGTTACATCCTCAGAAAATTCCAATAGATTCGTCAAGCATGATTTCCCTTTTGTAAATCCACACTGACTTTCTCTGATTCTACCACGGCCTTCCAAATGCTGAATATTCCTTTGTAACTTCCCTGCACAACCTCTTAACTTTGTGTCAATTGTAACTCTGTGAAGTGATTAATCCTCAGGCACCCTGCTCCGACCCTGGGCACTCTTCTGTACGACCCTTAAACTCGATAGACTCCTTTGTACCCTCTTTAGAAGCCATTCAGCCCTTTGTGTCCACACTGGCTCTCTGAATCTCATCTAGTATCATTCCTCCACCTTCTCCCTTTAGTTCTCCTTTTTTAGATGCTCAATGGAAGAATTGTCGATGTTTGCCTTGCACAAGGAGGCTTTTATACTCAGCATCATAGTGCTGGTGCTCGAGTGGAGCAATTTTAATTTGACAGCTCTGCTCTCGCCCCTTGACCAAGTTTCCTTTCTCTGCTTCAAGTATTTTTCCATTTTTTCCCTTTAAAATGGCAATGTTTTCCGCCTCAGCTACTCGCTGTGATGGAGCTCTTCATGTTCCGCAAACTCTTTGCATAAAGAAATGTCTCCCAGGCTCCTCATATTGCTCGTGCTGCTTGTCACTAGCTCTAACTTGGTGAAATAGTCATCCAATCCCTTCATAAAACCTCCCCTAAATATGGCCGTCTGTCTGTGCTCCACTATCTCAGTGTTGTGCTGAATTGGAAACCGTGGGGGCGATTCTCCCAAAAGTGCTGAATTGGTGGGAAAACTGTTCTAGATCAGTTCAACTTCACCCACACTCTGTGCACTGCAGAGGTCCCAGTCGTGAATCTCATAGCCTATTTGCACTGGAGTCTGACAGCTCCAAAGCTCTGCTCATGTGCAGTGGTCCCGATCTTAGACTCCCCGTTTGCTGGCCATCTCAATTGCTGGCAGCCCGGGACCCCCACGGCCCGATCATGGCCCCCACAACAATTCCCGGGCCAGCCCATGATGCCCCTCCACCCCCCACGGCAGAGCACACCTCCCCCCAGCTGCCAAATTGTTGCCTTCCCTCCAGCCCAGACTGATCCCAATGCAGAATGGCACCGGGATTGCCCCTAGGCCCCACCCACAATAGGCCCCGCCCCATTGGCACTGCTTGATGCCAGATGGGCAGCGCCAAGGTGCCCCCTGGGCTTGCGCACTTTGCCCATTGGGCAGTGCCAAGGGGCACAGGCTGGCACTGCCAGGGTGCCACCCACCCCACCTCCCGACCCCCTGGGGGCCCCGATTGCCCCCCCCCCCCCCCTTCATTCCGGCAGGGTCTCCCGCTAGTTCACCGAACGTGGGTAGCTAGTCTAAACCCCACTGGAATGAAGTATTCCTGGCGGAGTGGGAGATTCAATCGGGACCGTAAATTCCCGACAATGAGTGCAAAACATATTTAAACTACATTAAAAAAAGATTCAAATGACTTACCTGCTTTCCCGCCGGTTTCCAGCGTGGTCTGACCGGCGACTGCTTGCTGGCTCTGGGCGATGTACATGCGTTCCCGGCGCATGCGCAAATCCCGGAAAAAGGCCGGCGACGCGCATCTCCCAGCCCGACCCGCCAGACAAGTTGTGGGTTGCAATGGGAGAATTGCCCCCCCTTATTCTGTGTGTAGAACTGGTGGCATGAACAGTGAAAGATCTCCCTCTGGTACAGCGAAGAGCGCGCTGAATTCTGGTGTTATTACAGCGCTGTAGTTGTGGTGATTGTTCGTTATGTTAATTGTATTGTTAAGGTTAGCGATAAACATGTGGAGGGTATTGGTTGAGCACATCTAAAGGGGACTGCTGGGACACAGGGTTGGTAAGTTTACATTTTAAGTTTTATTTATTAGTCACAAGTAGGCTCACATTAACATTGCGATGAGGTTACTGTGAAAATCCCCTAGTCGCCACACTCGGGCACCTGAGGGAGAATTTAGTATGGTCAACGCACCTAACTAGCACGTCTTTCAGACTGTGGGAGGAAACTGGAGCACCCGGAGGAAACCCACGCAGTCATGGGGAGAACGTGGAGACTCCACACAGACAGTGACCCAAGGCCGGGAATCGAACCCGGGTCCCTAGCGCTGTGAAGCAGCAGTGCTAACCACTGTGCCACCGTGTCGCCCCTCGGAAGCAGGCATTTCTAATGTTGCATCCTGTAAATAAACAAGCTATTAAGATAAAGAATCGTATCTAGTTTCATACCTTACCATTTGGCTTGGGAGCCATTTATTAGTGATCTTCCTCAGATCAGGTCCTTTGCTCATGTCTCCATGCCTCTCAGACGTGCACTTTCTTCCTCCGTTGCTGAGGAATCTCTCGTTTTCAATTTCCAGTTGTCTAACATCCTCCGTCTCCTTCTCCCTCTTGCTCTCCATCCCTCTAATCTTCCTCCAGTTTCCTCATTCAGCAAGTCCCCATGCCTTAGAGTATAACCAATCCAACCTCTGCCATCCTGAGAACTTCTTCACTGCCCTCTGTGACTGACCCCCTCCATCCTTCTCCAGAACCATGTGTGCTAACTTTCTGGTTTTTGACGTGGGTCCGCTTGGGCCCGTGTTTCAGCCCCCCCGCAAGACACCCCAATAGCATTAGCACTTGTCAAAACTTTAATGCTGCGTGTGTAGTTGCAGAGCTGTTTGATTCTTGTGCACTGATTTTTATAAGTACATGAACATTAAGAATTTCGAAGGTTGTGCAAATTTTATTTCCGCCCCCTCCCAACCTGGGGATAGTAGATTTACAGAATAACCTTCCACTGTTGCAATTTAAATCTCTTGATAATGAGTTGAATTAAGCCTAGTTATGGTAGTTGAAGGTTGCAAGGATAAGTATGCACTGGCGTTATTATATAAAGAATTAACATTAATGAGATATTGATAAAACCTCTCAGAACTGTCTGAATTACAATGTGAAGTTAAGCATCTGCTTTTGCTCTGGTGAAATTAGCCCAAAGTCAATCAATGTAATTTTCTCGAAGCAATGGCGCACAGGAAGGTGTGCGTCTTTTAAATGGGTTCGATCAAAGGTTTCCTATTATGACACGTACAAAAGCTGAGTGCCAGTAATTACTGTGCCAACACATGCAATTTGCGCTGGGTTTTTAGTTCATTATCGCTGATTAGATTTCGGATTCGTGGATATAACGATTTTCGAGTGCCGCAGCTAATTCTGCGCTCTCTAGCCTGAGGGTTAATTGTGGTTCTTGATCTATCAAGATCACCCCAGATGAGATCAGCTAACAGCACAAAGCACGAGCAGGGTAGGCGAGATCTCGCTCTCTCCAGGTGAGGGGGATTTTGCCCATGGAACTGTCGAAAGAAGCAAATTTTATTCACCATGTCCAACTTTCCCCCTCATCTCATCTCTTGTTTTGACTCTTACCAGTGTGCAGTTACCGCATGCGTCGGGAATTGAACCTGGGGTCTTAGCTGGCGTTCGTATTTTTGACAGACAAGGCGGATGGGTGGGTTCAGGTAAAGTTAGGCATGATGGCATTGAGAGGCTTTTCTGAGCGGCAAGTGTAGACAGAGTCAATGGCTGGGAGGCTGGTTTGCGTAATGGATTGGGCTACATTCATGACCTTTTGCAGCTTCTTGCAGTCTTGGGCAGAGCAGGAGCCATACCAAGCTGTGGTACAACCAGAAAGAATGCTTTCTATGGTGCATCTGTAAAAGTTGGTGAGAGTCGTAGCTGACATGCCAAATTTCCTTAGTCTTCTGAGAAAGTAGAGGCGTTGGTGGGCTTTCTTAACTATAGTGTCTGCATGGGGGACCAGGACAGGTTGTTGGTGATCTGGACACCTAAAAACCTGAAGCTCTTGACCCTTTCTACATAGTCCCCGTTGATGTAGACAGGGGAATGTTCTCCACTACGCTTCCTGAAGTCGATGACTATCTCCTTCATTTTGTTGACATTGAGGGAGAGATTATTGTTGATTCTGCAGTAAATCTTAAGGCATTCAAAATAATTTTTTTTCTGGCGCTTAGTCAACAGGTATTGGGCGTGGCCTGATGCTGCCAATGGCGGTGAACTCTGAACCCCAGTTTGGACACTATTGCTTGGGGATCTGAGTTCCATCAACGCCCCCCCCCCCCGGTTAAGTGTTGCTAGCTGGCAAGAGGGGAGGGCTCAATCTTTTTGCAAATTCGATAGCAATTCTGTCTGGATCCACAAAAAGATCATGAACCAAATCTTGCTGTATCTGTGGAAAAGCCTGAGGACAGTGCATACCCTCGTACCAGTTGGTTGCACCTTCTTGTGGGCAATCACATGGCTCATGGTACACCTAGCCTTTTAAAACATACGGCGACTGAGGCACGTGTTCATTTTGGAATTTAACTTCAGTTACTAAGCGTCTGTTGCTTAGTCCATTGTGTATCTGCCAAGGAGTGATCCATCCTTCTGGTCCAGTACTTGTTCTCGAATCCCAGTGAATTGCTCCGCAGGAGAATAAATGTTCGCTGCACAGATTTCCACCCAGTGACAAAGTAAGGTTGACATTGTCTTCTGCTACTGCCAGAATATGGAAATATCGAGCTGGAAGAACACCCAGTCCAGGCCCCAAACTAAACTTCTTGTTTGACTTACCCATGGGTGCACTTTCAAAGCAGCTCCATCCTGTCCTGAGTAGTCGCAGAAATATAGAAAATAGAAGCAGGAGTAGGCCATTCAGCCCCTCAAGTCTGCTCCGTTGTTCATTCTGATCATGGCTGACCATCCAATTCAATATCTTGATCCCATCTTCCTCCCCCATCCCTTTAGCCCAAAGAGCTACACCTAATTTCTTCTTGAAATTGTACAGAAATGCATCTGGTATTTAACAGGCTATTTGGGTTTATGAGGAGAGTTGTCAAATACAAAAACAGAGAGATGATTGCTGGAACTTTCTAAATCATTGGTTAGGCCTGAGGAGCCGTGTCGATAATTCTGAGCCCACACTTCGGGAAAGATTTAGGAAGGCATTAGGAAGGGCACAGAGGAGACTGACCAGAGATGAGGGACTTCAGTTCTGAGGAGAGGTTGGAAAAGTTCTGCTCAGCACAGAAGTCGTGAAGAGGTGAACTAAGAGGTTTTCAAAATGATGGGATGTTTTGGTAAGAGTGGATAAAAGAAATTATTCTCAATATTCAGAGTCATAGAATCCCTACAGTACAGAAGGAGGCCATTCGGTCCATCGAGTCTGCACTGTCAACAATCCCGCCCAGGCCCTATCCCTGTAACCCCACTTATTTACTCTGCTAATCCCCCTGACACAAGGCAATTTAGCGTGGCCAATCCACCTCACCCGCACATCTTTAGACTGTGGGAGGAAACTGGAGCCCCCGGAGGAAACCCACACAGACACGGGGAGAACGTGCAGACTCCACACAGACAGTGACCCGAGGCCGGAATTGAACCCGGGTCCTTGGCGCTGTGAGGCAGCAGCGCTAACCACTGCGCCACCCCTAAATCAATAGTAATAGATTTTAAATGATTGGCAAAAAACCTAGGTCAGTGATGAAGGGAAATTACTTGACTAAACGAGTTGTCAGGATCTGGAATTGTGCACCTGTTAATGTGGTGGGAGCGGATTTCAGAAATGATTTTAAAAGGAAGTGGAACAGTTTCATAGAATCATAGAAACCCTACAGTGCAGAAGGAGGCCATTCGGCCCATCGAGTCTGCACCGACCACAATCCCACTCAGGCCCTACCCCCACATATTTTACCTGCTAATCCCTCTAACCTACGCATCTCAGGACTCTGAGGGGCAATTTTTAACCTGGCCAATCAACCTAACCTGCACATCTTTGGACTGTGGGAGGAAACCGGAGCACCCGGAGGAAACCCACGCAGACACGAGGAGAATGTGCAAACTCCACACAGACAGTGACCCGAGCCGGGAATCGAACTCGGGACCCTGGAGCTGTGAAGCAGCAGTGCTAACCACTGTGCTACCGTGCCGCCCACAAGTTTCTTGGAGATGAGAAAATTCACTGGTTACAGACAAATAGAGGGGTGTGGTGCTTAGCACAACTGCGCTTTGTAAAGAACCAGTATGGACAGGAGGGGCCGAAAGGCCACCTTCTGTGCCGTGAGTTTGTCTGATTTCAGTAGCGGCTGCTGTGAGCTGTCAGGGAGTGTGTGGCATGGTGTATTGCACACACCGCTGGGAGATAGAAGCGATGTGAAGCCAACTAATGGAATGCAATGGTCGATTTTAACAAATTTCTGCCTCATGAAACAGAGACAGCCGCAGTCAGCAGGAACATGAATTTATTAAATTTGATGAATCTGAGTTCTGGATATGAGCTGCTGATATGTGGGGCTCTGCCCGTGAACACAAATTAGTGGAAATGACTGCAGTGTAAACGGAGAGGCTCCAGTAATTCTTCTCGCCTGCTTATGTGATTTCAGCATGCCATGATGTTGCCTGTACTGACCCACCACATCAGATATCATCAGTGTCTGATGCACTTGGATAAGCTGCTGGGATACATGTTTAAGGAACGCTGTCTGCTCCAGGTAAATACTCCTTAACCTTTCCTTTTCCGCTGTAGCAATGTAATAGCCACGCGGTGTTGACATTGCACAAGTCCGATATTCACACTTTGTTTCTGGTTGAGGTTGCAAGTTCTGGGGTGGAGAGGGGAAATGGGGCTGGAGGCTGGCTTCTTGGGGTTCAGTTTTGTTTGGGGGGGCTGCGGGGAGTGGAGATGGGATTGGAGATTGGTCTCTGTTTAGCGCAAATGGGGGGGGGGAGAATGGGGTGCGGGGTGGGGCGGCAGGCTCTTATGGCATCTAGTTCAAGATTCCCACTTCAGTCAACAGTGCAAGTTTTACTTTGCTTCACACTGTAACTCCTAACCCATACCCCGCTCAGCACCAGAAACAGTGATGCACATTCACTCTGTCTGCAGAGAAGTTGCCAGTACATACGCAGTTTCTCCCGCTATGTGTGGCACAGTGGTTAGCACTGCTCCCTCACAGCGCCAGGGGACCCGGGTTCGATTCTGACCTTGGGTGACTGTCTGTGCGGTGTTCACGCGTTCTCCCCTTGTCTGTAAGAGTTTCTTCCGGGTACTCCGGTTTCCTCCCACAGTCCAAAGATGCTCAGGTTATGTGCGTTGGCCATGTTAAATTGTCTCTCAGTAGATTAGGAGAATACGTGGGGTTAGGGGGATAGGGCGGTGGGTGGGCATGTGTGCCAATTGGGTTCTGAGCCAGTTTAGCATGGAAATGGCATGCCAGCTCTCTGCTTTGAAGTGTTTTTTTTCTCTTCTGTTCGGTATATTTGATTTGAAAATTGATTCTGTTCGTGGAATCCATACAGTGCAGGATTAACCCCTCCTCTGAGATGTGTCATTATTCACAGATTTAATTGTTAAAATGGTTTTATTATCCACGTTGTGAGCCTATATATAATCATCATATTCTTTAATATGTCCTTAATTTCGCTCCCATTTATCTCCAATCATTTCAGTTTTTTATAGAAGTGATTTTAAATTTTGAATAGAGGAATAGATTTTTGAAAGAATGGTTTTCTAATTTGCTGAGGTAAGAATTGTAGAATCCCTACAGTGCAGAAGGAGGCCATTTGGCCCATTGAGTCTGCACCGACTCTCCGACAGAGCATCTTGCCCAATCCCACCCCCCGCCCTATCCCTGTATCCCCACGTATTTACCCCATTAGTCCCCACTAATCGACAATTTAACATGGCCAATGCACCTAACCTGTGCATCTTTGGACTGTGTGAGGAAGCTGCAGCACCTGGAAGAAACTCTCACAGACACGGGGGAGAACGTGCAAGCTCCAGGACGGAATTTTACCAGCATGTCCACCCGAGGCCAACGGAGAATGCCGTTCTCTGAGCCTCGCCCGCCCCTGGAATCGGGGCGGGCGTGCCGGTAAAATTTTGGCCAGTCACCCAAGGTCAGTATCGAACCCGGGTCCGTGGGGCTGTGAGGCAGCAGTGCTAACCACTGTGCCACCATGCCGCCTGATCTAAGAATCTAAGGAGAGACAATACCATCTTAAAAGCGTTTAAAATCCCTTTGAAAAGTACTTTAGAGCTTTTCTTATCCTCTCTTAGCATGAAGAGAACTTGACAGGCCCTGAAGTTAAATTTATGCGTGGTGTAATCAATGTCTGTTTAACACCTGTTGAAACCAAAGCAGTCATCTGCCATGTCTATGCTTGTAGGCTTCTGGGTAAAAATGGCTGCACATGAATATGTGTCCACTTTCTCGGTTCTAAAGTCTAACATCCTACATACATATGAATTCTATCTATTTATTCAGACAGGCAGGTTCAGCTGAACCATACAGAAAGGAATTGGGAGTGTTAGCTTGAAAGAGAATCTGCAGAGTTACAGGAAGAAGGCGGGAGAGTCAAGTCGAAACTCGGTTCAGACACTGTGAGCCGAGTGGCCTCATTCTGTGCTGGAACAATTTTGTGACGCTGCGTTTGGGGGAAGTGTTCCCTTTGGTGTTGAGGCAGCCGTAAATGCTGCCTGGGTTTGAAATCTCATTGCCGATTGTGGGATCTCTTTGTGCAGCGAATGCCTTGATGTGCTTTTCACAGAGGGTTACTTAAGGTGAACTGCTCCTTCAGAGGACCAGGACGGACAGGATGGGCCTAATTGCCTTCTTCTGTGCTGTAACCGCCCTGTGATACTGATGCGGTGACCTTTCTCTCTTAAAAGTTTGCTGGAAGTCGGTATAAGAAACTGCACGGTTTACAGCTATTTGAAAGTTTCCCCAATTACTGGGGAAAGGTGGGGGCTGACCTTTCATTGTAACTCGACAGCGAATCAAAATATCCGTGGAAAAACTGCAGGGATTTAAACTTGCTGCTCTTTTATTCATCTGCTAACCCCCTTTCCCCCGTGGACAGACTGCGGGCATTCAGAAGCTTTGTTTTAATGTGACCTTGAGGCAGTGTGTGTTTTCTCGCTTGCCAGTGTGGGTCGTTAACGTTTTTATAAAAAAAGCCTGGAGATACAACATCCTTATCAATTACTCCAGAAGGTTTGACCTTTACGTCAGGAGCTGGTTGCCTGTCCATTGGTGATTTGTATTCTGCACTGAAACTTAGTGGGACAGTTGTGATATTTTTTTCGTGTACCCGGTGTTCTTTCCTCATTTATTATTCCTGAGTATTTTTGTTTTAACGATGCCACTGAAACTGGAGTTCCGCAGAATAGAATCCCTACAGTGCAGAAAGAAGCCATTCGGCCCATCGAGTCTGCACTGGCTCTCTGACAGGATGTCTTTCCCCCGGCCCCTCTTCTCCTTTCCTAGCCCCTTAACCCCGCACATTTACCATGAAAAAATAAACTTGCCTCTCATTTTAATCCTGTTTTCCCAGCACCTGGTCCATAGCCTTGGTGGTTCCAGTATTTCAGATACAGAAATACAGGTACCTTGTAAATGAACTGAGCCCCAACCACCAACTTTAGAGAGTGAACTTGGGCAAATCAGTGGTAGGGTTATTAATTGTTGGTCAGATATTTTATCTTAGACTTTCTGTTGAATGGTGCTTATGAATGGTTAATTCTCTCTCTCTCCTGGCTTACCTCTGACTTGCCTCTTTAGCTTGCAATGACCCACCCGAGCCACCATCTAAATTTCGGAATGAACCCGGATCACGCAAGAAACTCTTTGTCGAACTGTGGCATCCGACAACCCAAGTACGGAGATAGGAAGGTTCATCACATGTATATGAGGAAGAAAGGTAAATGGGAAGCTGGATCACACAGATGGCTGGGTTTTAGAATTTGTTGCAGAGGTTTACGAGCCATCATACCATCTAGGTTTTCAACACACACACAGAGACACACACATGCACTTCCAAGTGGAGTTGGGGGGGGGGTAGATATTTTGTACAGGGCAGGTCGGATGATCCGAAGACCCCCAGGACCATCCAATGAGTCTCACACAAAACGTACACTTTTTACTGCAACTGGAACCAAGTGGTCTCCTGGGAGTGGTGTAAAAAAACTCAGATAGCAGCCCAGCCCTACTGGGGAGGGAAAGGAAGTTACAGTAAATTCCTCCCCGACCCGGGCAGAGTGATTTTAAACTAGTGCGGGAGATCCTGATGATAGGCAATGTCCGCCTCACAGCCAGTAACAGGCCGAGCCCTTACTTGAAAGAACTCAGTGAGTCGGTACCCACCTTTTGAGATTTGGTGACTCTTTATTCCTTCCCCAACCGATCAGGAAGAAAGGTCATTCTCCTCATGTTGTACAGGGAGTGTCGGTAAACTCTCGAACGTCCTCACTCCCCCATCTATGGCACAAAATGCAATCTTGTGAAATAGAGTCACGGGGTGGGATTTTCTCACTGTCCCTGCTGATGAGAACTTCCTGTCCCGCTGATGCCGGGTCCCCCAGCCACAGGTTCCCCAGGGCCCAAGGGTGCAAGCAACAAGAAACCCCCGTTGGCAGCAGTGGGACGGAAAACCCCGACCCCCCCCAGCCCACAGCCAATGGTGGCTGCCTCCGCCACCAAGAAACACACTGTGGGGGAGGGGAGGGGGGGGGTGGAAAATCCTTCCCACGGTTTTTCAGTTTCATGGAAAACAATCAAACTGACAAAGTTTCTGGAGTGTCCTGTTATCAAAATGAGATTTGATTTGCCACGTTCCAGCGATCCAGAAGAAATAGGAGCGTATTAGAGGCCCTCGAGCCTGCCCCATCATTCAAAGCGATCATGGGCTGACCTCTACTGACTCAATCCCGCCTGCTCCCCGTCCGACTGATTCAAAGAACAAAGAAAATTACAGCACAGGAACAGGCCCTTCGGCCCTCCAAGCCTGCACCGACCATGCTGCCCGACTGAACTAAAACCCCTACCCTTCCGGGGACCGTATCCCTCTATTCCCATCCTATTCATGTTTTTGTCCAGGCGCCCTTTAAAAGTCACTACTGTATCCGCTTCCACTACCTCCCCCGGCAGCGAGTTCCGGGCACCCACCACCCTCTGTGTAAAAAAGACCTGCCTCATACATCTCCTTTAAACCTTGCCCCTCGCACCTTAAACCTGTGCCCCCTAGTAATTGACTCTTCCACCCTGGGAAAAAGCTTCTGACTATCCACTCTGTCCATGTCTCTCATAATCTTGTAGTCTCCTATCAGGTCGCCCCTCAACCTCACTCGTTCCAGTGAGAACAAACCAAGTTTCTCCAACCCCTCCTCAACCATTCCCCAAGAGGCCAAAAATCTTTCTGTCCCAGCTTTAAAAATGCTCAGTGATGGAGCATCCACA
This sequence comes from Mustelus asterias, assembly GCF_964213995.1. Lineage (NCBI taxonomy): Eukaryota > Metazoa > Chordata > Chondrichthyes > Carcharhiniformes > Triakidae > Mustelus > Mustelus asterias. The sequence continues at coordinate 161,624,696 of NC_135802.1, forward strand.
GCCCTCACGGGTAGAGAATTCCAAAGATTCACAACCCTCTGAGTGAAGACATTTCTCATTGTTTTAGTCCTAAACGATCGGTCCCTCCCCCTGAATCTGCTCGCTAGGGTAAAGCAAACCATCCTGCAAAGTGAAGTTCTCAAAGTTTGTTTGGACACGCGGCAGGGTAAGCCAAAAGATTAATGTCGTGTAGTGAACTTCAGGTAAAAGATCTCGCGTTTCAGGCCACCATGTGTTGCAAGCAATCTGTACGTCTGGCATTCAGTCATTACTGCATCTTCTATCCAACCTTTCAGTAACGTGTCTTTGTCAGTGAATCATGTGCCGTTTCTGTGTTCCTCCTTAACAGGTATAAACACCTTAATAAACATTATGTCGCGCCTTGGTCAAGATGACCCAACTCCCTCGAGGTATGTCTTTGAGTTTTTTTTCGATAATAAGCATGGTTTACCTTCAGTCCCTGTTTAATTACGGGGGAAAGACAATGCTACATTGAAGGCTCGCAGTCCAGAGTCTGACTGTGCCATCGTGTCTCAGTGGATAGCTCTGCTGTCTTTGAGGAAGTTCAGACTTGTGTCCAAGCGTTACTCCCAGTGTAGCACTGAGGGAATGCAGCGTGGTCAGATGCGCCTTCTTTCATAGAATCGTAGAATCCCTACAGTGCAGAAGGAGGCCATTTGGCCCATCAAGTCTGCACTGGCCACAATCCCACCCAAGCTCTATTCCTGTAACCCCACATATTTACACTGCTAATCCCCCTGACACTAGGGTCAATTTAGCATGGTCAATCCACCTAACCTGCACATCTTTGGAGTGTGGGAGGAAACTGGAGCACCCGGAGGAAAACCCACGCAGACACGGGGAGAATGTGCAAACTCCAGACAGTCACCCAAGGCCGGGTCCCTGGCACTGTAAGGCAACAGTGCGAACCACTGTACCACCGTGCTGCATCCCTTTCAGATGAGTTAAACCAAGATCTCTTGGGTGGACTTGAAAGATCCCATGGCAGTGTTTTGAAGGAAAACCAGGGAGACCTGGACAATGTTTACCCCTCAACCAATATCACAAACAAAGATTGTCTGGCCATTCTTTTGTTGCTGTTGTGGGAGCTTGCTGTGCACATATCGATTGCAGTGTTTCAAGAAGACATAGGAGTAGAAGTCGGCCATTCTGCCCATCGAGTCTGCTCCACTGTTCAATGAGATCGTGGCTGATCTGATATCCTAAATTCCACTACAGCAGTGACTGTACTTGAGAAGTATTTCATTGGCTGCAGTGCATTTGGAATTGGCCCACGGTTACGAAAGACGCTATAGAAACACAAGTCTTTCTTTCACGAATATGTTTCAGTTCCAGTATAGGTACTTCCCAGTAATTGGAAAGCATTAAGCGCTTGGTCTAGGCTCACCTCTTTGTTGTGTGGAGTGAACTTGTGCGCAAGTGAGCAGGAGTTTGAAAGTTTTTTTTAAGCTTATTTATTACTGTCACAAGTAGGCTTACATTAACACTGCAATGAAGTTACTGTGAAAATCTCCTTGTCGCCACACTCTGTTCGGGTACACTGAGGGAGAATTTAGCATGGCCAATGCACCTAACCGTCACGTTTTTCGGACTGTGGAAGGAAACTGGAGCACCTGGAGGAAAGCTATGCAGACAGGGGAAGAACGTGCAGACTCCACACAGACAGTGACCCACGCCGGGAATTGAACCCGGGTCCCTAGTGCTGTAAAGCAGCAGTGCTAACCACTGTGCCGCCGTGAGTTTTGCAGATATCCATAAGATCATAGAATTCCTACAGTGCAGAAGGAGGCCACTTGGCCCATCAAGTCTGCACCAACCACAATCCCACCCAGACCCTATCTCCATAATTCCATACATTTACCCTAGCTAGTTCCCCTGACACTAAGGGGGCAATTTAGCAATGGCCAATCCACCTAATCCGCGCATCTTTGGACTATGGGAGGAAACCGGAGCACCCGGAGGAAACCCACGCAGACACAGGGAGAACGTGCAAACTCCACACAGACAGTGACCCGAGGCTGGAATCGAACCCGGGTCCCTGGCGCTGTGAGGCAGCAGCGCTAACCACTGGGCCACCGTGCCGTACAGATAGTTTACTCGAAATTAAATCAGTGACTGATTAATGAAATATTGATAGAAAACAATCTAATCTGCTATAATTCAGCATGTTTTCCCTTTGTGATCCAGTTTCAGCTCTCCTCACACACACGCACACTGGCACCTCTTCAGTCTGAACTATTTTCCTCTTGCACCACATCTGTTCATGAGGGATAGCATTTACAAAAGCTTTTAAGCAGATGGGACTGATGCAGAACCGAACCCTTTAAATATAGCACTGGCATTTCCGCACCATCTGCCTTGGTTCAAAACTGGAGAGCTGTGCGTATTCTTAATACAAGTGTGGTTTTCTGCCTTTTGCTTTGCTCCTTCGCGCGTGCCTTTCTGCCCATTAGAATGAAGAGTGAAACTCGAGATGCTGAAAGTGGCACCCACACCATATAATATTCCCCGGGTTTTGTGATCGGTGGGTATGGGAAAACGTGTTGAGTTGGTGTCTGCAGTGTGAGCTGGTCCTGAGATCCAGATCTGTGGCAAAGCACTGGAGTTGTACACATGGGTGTCCAATGCAATGAGATGCTTTAATTAAAGCAACTTGTGGACGTGTTTTAAATTCAGGTTTCCCATCCTGGACATGTTCAGTCATGTTAAACTTCTCCAGAATGTCAGAGACTTGATTGACTGATGCCGTTTTGCATTAATCTTTCTTCGTTGCAGTGGATAGGACTTGGCGAGACAGAACATGGACCTCATGGATATTGTCAGGTCCATCTCAGCACAGAATACCACACAGCTCATTGCTATTTCAAACCTTTCATTTAAGTAACTGGGAAGGCAAAGCTTAGACTTAAATGATGTCGCTTCCAACATTTCGAGATAAGACAATCTTTAAAAAATCAGAATTTGTAGTAGGTTTCGAGATTTGTCCGTTCTCAAAAGGATGACTTGATTTGATTTATTATTGTCACATGTATTAACATACAGTGAAAAGTATTGTTTCTTGCGTGCTATACAGGCAAAGCATACCGTTCATAGAGAAGGAAGTGAGAGAGTGCAGAATGTAGTGTTACAGTCATAGCTAGGGTGCAGAGAAAGATCAACTTAATGCGAGGTAGGTCCATTTAAAAGTCTGCTGGCAGCAGGGAAGAAGCTGTTCTTGAGTTGGTTGGTATGTCACATTTTGCAAATAAGATATTGAATGAGTAAACTACACTCCACCCAATCCACCTACTTTATAAAACTCACAAATAGTATGTAAATGATTGAGGATTTAAGAAACTCAACCTGACAACGTGTGATCTATGGACTTCACTCCAAAGATGCGCCGATTATGTTGATTGGTCATGCTAAATTGCCCCTTAGTGTCAAGGGGATTAGCAGGGTAAATACGTGGGGTAACTGGGATAGGACCTGGGTGGGATTGTTGTCGGTGCAGACTCAATGGGCTGAATGGCCTCCTTCTGCACTGTCGGGTTTCTCTGTAAAATACAGAGTTCAGCAGACTTTTCATTTTTATTTTTTACAATAAGGAATCTTGCATTTTGCAACATATTGTATCCTTTTATTATTTTATACTTTGTTTTCATTTTAAAAATTGTCTAACTATGTCATGAATTATGACACTTTTATTTGTATCATCATCACAATTTGGTGGATGCCACCATGGTGACTTTTCAACAAGTCAATGACTTAATTATCAAATATTTAATCATTACCCGATATACACAAAGTAATTCCTTCAATTTTTGCCATTTAATCTTTACATAGAATCCCTGCCCTCCCTTCCTCCCCACTCCGCAACTTACACATCTAACCTATACATCTTTGGACACTAAAGGGCAATTTAACATGGCCAATCCACCTAACCTGCACCTCGTTGGACACTAAGGGGCAATTTAACATGGCCAATCCCCCCCTAACCTACACATCTTTGAACACTAAGGGGCAATTTAACATGGCCAATCCCCCTAACCTACAAATCTTTGGACATAAAGGGGCAATTTAACATGGCCAATCCCCCTAACCTACAAATCTTTGGACATAAAGGGGCAATTTAACATGGCCAATCCACCTAACCTACACATTTTTGGACATAAAGAACATAAAAATCTGAAAATGGTAGAGGTGAGCAGATTTAGGGGCAGTGGGAAAAGCTGAAACCGAACCACAAAATGCACTCATTGTTATGCCACCTACGAGCATGTGGTCAGTTCCCCTTTTGCACTTGCACAGATCGTGGAGCACGCTGATGGAGAGCGATGGGCCTAACGTCAGTCAGTGCAGGACTTGGCCAGTTCAACTGGATAGAGGAAGCTTGTTACACCGCCAGAAGTTACATTGGGATAAAAAGTTCCTTAAATCGATTCCCCTCAACTATAATCAAGGCAATCATTTGTTCAACATCTCTATAAAATGCAGTTTGAGTTTAGGATTGATGTTTTCTTCTCTTAAAAGATAACTAAGGTGCTGCATAAGTGAACCTCACTTGGTTGTTTGATTTTGATTTGATTTATTATTGTCACGTGTATTAACATACAGTGAAAAGTATTGTTTCTTGCGTGCTATACAGACAAGGATACCGTTCATAGAGAAGGAAAGGAGAGGGTGCAGAATGTAGTGTTACAGTCATAGCTAGGGTGTAGAGAAAGATCAACTTAATGTGAGGTAGCTCCATTCAAAAGTCTGACGGCAGCAGGGAAGAAGCTGTTCTTGAGTCGGTTGGTGCGTGGCCTCAGACTTTTGTATCTTTTTCCTGACAGAAGAAGATGGAAGAGAGAATGTCCGGGGTGCGTGGGGTCCTTAATTATGCTGGCTGCTTTTCTGAGGCAGTGGGAAGTGTAGACGGAGTCAATGGATGGGAGGCTGGTTTGCGTGATGGACTGGACTACATTCACGACCCATTGTAGTTTCTTGTGGTCTTGGACAGAGCAGGAGCCATAGCAAGCTGTGATACAACCTGAAAGAATGCTTTCTATGTATCTGTAAAAGTTGGTGAGAGTCATTGTAGATTGTATTGAGCTTGAATTAATCTTTGCATTTTATTTTTGTTTCTTTGTGAAGGATTAATCACAATGAACGGCTGGAGTTTTTGGGAGATGCGGTGGTCGAGTTTTTAACGAGGTAGGAATTTGATATTCATCCCTTTAGTTTTAGTTTGTAATGATGTTTTTCATTGCAGTGTGTATCTTTCAATGTAAAATAAGAACAGAAAGTGTTGGAAAAATGCAGCAGCCTCACTGCAAAGGGAAGCAGCATCAACATTTTGAGTCAAATATTACTTCCTTCGAACTAAACTACCATCCAGAAGGACAAGGGCCGCAGCCGTATGGGGACACCACCACCTGGCGGTTCCCCTCCAAGTCACTCACCATCCTGATTTGGAAATATATTAAGAAGTCTCACAACACCAGGTTAAAGTCCAACAGATTTATTATCTACCAAATAAACCTGTTGGACTTTAACCTGGTGTTGTGAGACTTCTTACTGTGTTCACCCCAGTCCAACGCCGGCATCTCTACATCTTGGAAATATATTGCCATTCCTTCACAGTCGCTGGGTCAAACTCTTCCCTAACATCACTGTGGATGTACTTACATAGCATGGACTGCAGGGGTTGAAGAAGGCGGCTCACCACCACCTTCTCGAGGGCAATTAGGAATGCGCATTCCAACCATTATTCTGTAAATTGAGTTTGTGTCTTTATATGCCCTGTTCGTGAACAGAATTCCCACTCACCTGAAGAAGGAGCTTAAGGCTCCGAAAGCTTGTGGCTTTTGCTACCAAATAAACCTGTTGGACTTTAACCTGGTGTTGTTAAACTTCTTACTGTGTTTACCCCAGTCCAACGCCGGCATCTCCACATCATGACTTCCACAGATGCTGTCAGACCCCCTGAGTTTTTCCAGCGCTTTCTGTTTTCGTTTATCTTCAGAATGTAATGGGTTTTAAGCCATTAAATGGGGGCAGGGATTGGAAAAGGGAAAGTCTGGGATGGGGCAGAGGACGGGAGAGATTAAGTGACAAAGATGTTATGGAACAAAAGGCAAAGGGAGTGGTAATGGTTGTAATGAAGAGACAAAGTATTTGTCCAGAGTGAGGGTTAATGGCAGAAGAACAAACAACTCTGTCTGAAAACAGAAACATGAGAAACAGGATTCAGACTGACACACGGCAAAAAACAGAATCACGGCCTGAAACTGTTCAACTCATTGCTGGATCCAGAAGTGTCCAATCAGAAGATGAGATACTGTTTCTCGAGCTTGCGTTGAGCTTTACTGGAACCCTGCAGCAGGCAGACTTGTGAGCCTGAGATCAAAGTAGAATCATAGAATCCCTACAGTACAGAAGGAGGCCATTCGGCCCGTCGAGTCTGCACCAACAACAATCCCACCCAGGCCCTATCCCCGTAACCCCACATATTTACCCTGCTAATCCACTGACGAATTTAACATGGTCAATCAACCTAACCCGCACATCTTTGAACTATGGGAGGAAACCGGAGCACCCGGAGGAAACGCACGCAGACACGGGGGAGAAAGTGCAAACTCCACACAGACAGTGACCTGAGGCTGGAATCGAACCCGGGTCTCTGGCGCTGTGAGGCAGCAGTGCTAACCGCTGTGCCACCGTGCCGCCCGTGCTGAGTTAAAATGGCAAGAAACCAGAAGCTCAGGGTCATACTTGGGGGCCAGGTGGAGGAGTTTTGCAAAGCAGTCGCTCCATCTGCATTTGGTCTCCCCAGTGGGGAGGAATCCACATTGTGAGCAGTGAAAACAGTCAACTAAATTAAATGGAGCTCAGGTAACTCACTGCTTCACCTGGAGGGAAGAATGGGGCCTTAGACATTGAGGACAGAGGAGGTGAAAGAACAGGTGTTACACCTCCTGCAGCTAGAAGGGGAGGTGCCGTGTGAGGGGGTGGGGGGAAAGTGTTGAGGGAGATCAAAGAGGGAAGGAGGGAACGGTCCAGTTAGAATGGGAAGGGGAGAGGCTGAGAGCGGAAGCATGGGTGGTGGGCCCGACACGGCTGAGGGCCCTGTCAACCCAAGTGTGAGGGGAGTCCTTGCTCGAGAAGAATGGAAGACATGTTAACAGAGCTGTTGTGGTAGGTTACATCATCAGAACAGATGCGACTGAGATGAGGAGATTGTGAGAAGAGAATGGAGCCCTTGCGGGGGGAGGCATGGTGTGAGGAAGTGTGGTCGATGGGGCTGTGGGAATCAGTGAACTTGAGGCCCATCAGTGGACAGTCTGTCTCCAGAAAAGGAGATTGAGAAGTTGAAGGGAAGGGAAATGTCGCAGATTGACCCTGTGAGGGCGAGAGAAGGGTGGAAATTGGAAGCAAAGTTGATGAAGTTTCCAATTCTGGACATGCTGGTATCCGTGGCAACACTTTTATTTGAAGGAAGCGAGAAAAGTTAACAGAAAACAGGTTCAGCAGGCGGAGGAGGGTGGTGGCAAACAGGATTGTTTAGACTTCTGTTCAAGGAAGAACAGAGAGCCCTCAGACTATCCTGGTGGGAAGGATGATATCGAGAGATCGGACATCCATCACACAGAGGAGGTGCATCGGGCCACGTGGTTGGAAATTGTTGAAATGACATAGAGTGTAAGAGCGGTAGGTGGAAAGAGACTGGACAACGGGAGAAAAAACACAAGTCAAGATAGATGGGAAGAAAGTAATTTCAGAGGGACAGAAAGAGGCTGAAAAGATGGGTTTGCCAAGACGGTTCTGTTTATTGATTTTGAGAAGGAGATAGAATTTGAGAGTTGGTGAGATTATAAACTGCTGGGAAGCTGTGGAGAGATCTCCGGAGGAAATGAGGTCAGTGACCATGATGTTTGGTAGTCGAGTCACTGTCCAGGGGGAGGGAGAAGGAAGTGTCTGAGAGTTGGCACTCAGCCCCTGCAAGGGAGAGATTGGTACACCAGCCAACAAGAGCAGAATTCTTTCCAGCAGGTTGGATAACAATATCAGAGTTAGACAGAATACTGCAGTTTCAGAGGGAGACAGATTAGAGTGTATGTTTTTAGAAGGTTTGGAGCACAGTGTGTCAGGAACATAGCTGAAATCCTTCAGCGTGACAGATTAAAGCCTGTCCTACCCATGATCCTATCCTATGCGTAGCTGTTCTCAGTCACAGTGTGAATGGGAGGAGTGAAGTAGTAAAGGTAAAGGACCTTCCTGTTTGAGCAGGGACTTTCAAACGCGTGTGTTACTCCTGTGCCAGGGCCAGTCTGGGATGTGGAGAGGTGAGGGAAAAAAGATGCAGAGATTTAAGTTGTTCACCCTTGTGCTTTTTGTGAGGTATTGCCGGAATAGGAGCCAATTTCCAAATTCTCATCTGTGTTTTCAAATCCCTCCATGGCCTCTGTAACGTCCTACAACCCTTCGAAATATCAGCACTCCTCAATCTGGAACATCCCCGATTTTAATAGCCCCACCAGTGGCAGGGATGCCTTCAGCGTCCTGGGCTCTAAGCAGAGGAATTCCAGCGTTAAATTCTCTCCATCTCTCTCCTCCTCCTCCAAGATACTCTTCAAAACCTTGACCTTGAAACATGGACTGAACTGTTGATCATCGAATCTAATATCTCCTCATGTCGTTCAGCATTATAATTTGCTGAATATCATTCTGCTAAAGTGGTTTTGAGATGTTTTACAACTTGAGAGGCGCTATACCAGTGCAAGCTGTCTGTTTTCTCTGTCTTAATATTCCGAATTATGTGACACATTGAAGTAAAGACAATGTTTTGCCATGTAAGAAATATTCGAGCATGCATCAGAAATTTCAATTAACAACGCAGTACTTTGGAAGAATTACATCTTTTTCAAATTGCATGCAGCAGTTATTAAGCATGAATGACGATGCCGGCAGCTTTACGAAGCATCATTGATGATGTGTTAAACACCTTCTTAATGTCGTCCTGTTGAATTTACAACTTTCTGTTTTCAGTGTGCACTTGTACTTTCTGTTCCCGAACCTGGAGGAAGGTGGATTAGCTACCTACCGCACAGCCATTGTGCAGAACCAGCATCTTGCAATGCTTGCCAAGGTCAGTATTGTGGCTCACACGAGGTCCGTGGTGTTGGTGTACACAGTCCTTTCTCGCTGGGACTCTTGGACTTGATGGCTGGTGTTGACATTTATATATTTTAATTTATGGAGGCGGGCATCACTGGCTGGACCAACATTTACTGCCCATCCCGAATTACCCTTGAACTGAGTGGCTTTCTCGGCCATTTCAGAGGGCATTTCAGAGTCAATCACATTGCTGTGGCTCTGGAGTCACAAGTAGGGCAGTTTGGGTAAGGACGGCAGATTTCAATCCCTGAGGGACATTAGTGAACCAGCTGGGTTTTTACAACAATCGTGGTCATCATTAGACTTTTAATTCCAGATTTTTATTGAATTCAAATTTCACCATTTGTCGTGGTGGGATTCGAACCCAGGTCTCCATTCATTACCCCAGGTCATTCCCCAGGCTCCAGTGATAATACCAGTATGCCACCCAAAGACTAATGTCAAACCCTCAGTTTATTTAAAGCTGTTCTGCAAGCCAGAGATTTCATTTCAATCATTCAGTAAGATTGTGACTAATCTATCGCCTCAACTCCATGTTCACATCCAACCGCCATATCCCTTCATTCCTTTAGTGGCCAAAATCGAACAATCTCAGTCCTCTAGCTTAGAGAATTCCAAATATTCCAACCCCCTGAGTGAAGAAATCCTTTTTATTCTCTGTGCTAAATGGCCAACCCTTATAGAATCAGAGAATCCTACAGTACAGAAGGAGGCCATTCAGCCCATCGAATCTGCACCGACCACAATCCCACCCAGACCCCATCCCCACAACCCCATGTATTTACCCTAGTTAATCCTCTTGGCACTGAGAGTCAATTTAGCATGGCCAATTCACCTGACCCGCACATCTTTCGGACTGAGAGAGGAAACCGGAGCACCTGGAGGAAACCCACGCAGACACGGGGAGAACATGCAAACTCCAGACAGACAGTGACCCAAGCCGGGAATCGAACCCGGGTCCCTGGAGCTGTGAGGCAACAGTGCTAACCACTGTGCCACCGTGCCATCAGTTATCCTGAGACAATGTTCTAGACTGTCCAATCGGAGGGAAGCACCCTCTCAGCAGCTGCCATGTCTAACCCTCTGAGATGAGATCACTTGTCATTCTTTTAAGCTCCAGAATCTTATTGACCCATTCTAATCAATCTCTCCTCAGAGGGAAATCTTCGCATCCTCGGAATCAATTTTGTGATCTTTTGCCTCCGAAGGCAAGTAGATCTAGGGAGACCAGATCTGTTCACAGTTCTTCAGTCAGCGTCTCTTTATACAGCATCTCAGTGGGCAGCACGGTGGCACAGTGGTTAGCACTGCTGCCTCACAGTGCCAGGGACCCATGTTCGATTCCTGGTTTGGGTCACTGTGTGGAGTTTGCACGTTCTCCTGAGTGCTCCAGTTTCTTCCCACAGTCTAAAGATGTGCAGGTTCGGTTGATTGGCCATGCTAAAATTGTCCCTTATTGTCCAGAGATGCATACGTTAGGGGGCTTACCAAGGCAACTGCTTGGAGTTACGGGAATAGGGTGGGTAAGAGGGCCAGGTTAAAATACTCTGTCAGAGAGTCAGTGGAGACTCGATGAGCCAAATGGCCTCTTTTGCACTGTAGGGATTCAATGAGATGAGGACTTTTTTCCTTTTGTTATCACTTTAAGGGAGCTGAGTGGGTGGAATACTCACCTCTGGTTTGTTGGTTGAAGTCCCACTCCAGAGATTAATGCCCCGGTGCAGTACTGGAATAGTGTTGCACTGTCAGAGGTGTGGTCTTTTGGATGAGACGTTAAAGTGAGGTCCCGTCTGCCCTCTCAGGCAGATGTAGACAGTCTACTGACTCTATTTCAAAGGAAAATGGGTGGGTTCTTTCCGGCATGTTGGCCAATAATTCATTCAAAATCCACTCACTAACCTATTGCCGAAGGAGGGAGCTTGCTGCGCGCTAATTGGTTCTGATGTTTCTTACGCTGCAGCAGTGACCACATTTCAAAACGATTTTGTTTGCTGTAAAGCACTTTGTGCTGTGCTGTGCTGAGGTTGTGAAAGGCGCTACATAAATGCGGGTTTTTGTTTCATGAGTTGGATTTTGCTCTCTCACATCTTGGCCGTGAACCCGTCAACAGACGTGCTTTCTGAATGAATGTCTCATCAATTTTGATCCTTGTTTCTTCCCGCAGAAGCTGGAACTGGACCGTTTCATGTTGTACGCCCACGGGCCTGACCTGTGCCGGGAATCTGATCTACGGCACGCTATGGCGAATTGCTTTGAAGCCCTGATAGGTAATTACAAAAACAGGTTGTACGGGTAAAGGTTTGGGTTCGGAGGAGCACCGTGTGAGAATTTGGGTGAAGAGTAGACCGCGCTATTGGCATATTCATCAGAAAGTAAAACTCTTAGATCTGAAGGCTTATTCAGATGATCACAACAAGCCTCTACTTAGTTTCATACTACTGTTCCAAATGCATGAAAGAACAAAAAGACAAATGACTGGGTGCTCGAGAAAGCTGGTGTTAAGAGGAAGGTGGTTGAAGTAGTAATATCAAGCTCTCATGTTTTGGACATGATGCAAACAGGAGCGGAGTATTTGTAGGGGGGGGGGTGGAGGAGAGATAATACTTGGCCAAATACCTGGAAAATCTGCACAATGAAGCCCCAAGTTGTCATTGATGGAATAGATAGATACTATCAGAACGTGGAGTGGCCTCTATGGGATGGACATAGTAAGAAGTCTCGCAACACCAGGTTAAAGTGCAACGGGCTTATTTGAAATCACAAGCTTTTGGAGCGCTGCTCCTTCATCAGGTGAAGGATGAAAGATCGTGATTCCAAATATACCTGTTGGACTTTAACTTGGTGTTGTGAGACTTCTTACTCTGCCCACCCCAGTCCAACGCCAGCATCTCCACATCCTTGATGGAACAGATAGATACATTCAGAATGTGGAGTGACCTCTATGGGATGGGCAGCGGAGACTAGAAATGTGTGGAGAATAAGTGGTGAGGTTTACCCTCGGAACGAAGGTGTCAGACAGACTGACGAGGCTAAATTCACCAAATTTACACTCCTGATAATGAGTAATTCACCAAGCAAGAACTAGTCAGGAAATATGACACTATATTGCAGCAATGTGGAAGATTCCCTGGTTATGTCTTGTCCACAGAAAGCAGGCCAAATCCAGCCAGGCCAATTACTGCCCTCTCAGTCTACTTTCGATCATCAGTAAAATGGTGGCAAGTGTCGTCGACAGTGTTTTAAAGTTGCATTTATTCAGCCAAACCCTGCTCACTGATGCTCCGATTGAGTTCTACCAGGGCCACTCAGCTCCTGACCTTGTTACAGCCTTGGTTCAAACATGAACAAAAGAGCTGAACTCAAGGAGTGAGATGAGCGGCTGATCTTAACGTCAAGGCAGCATTTGACCGAGTGTGGCATCAAGGAGCCCTAGCAAAACTGAAGTCAGTCTCCACTGGCTGCAGTCATACCTAGCACAAAGGAAGATAGTTGTGGTCGTTGGTAGCCAAACATCTCAGTCCCGGGGTTCATCAGAGTAGTGTCCTAAGTCCAACGATCTTCATCTTCATCAGTGACCTTCCTTTGATCATAAGATCATGGATGTTCATTGATGATTGTCCCACGTTCAGCACCGTCATGACTCCTCAGATACTGAAAGAGTTCACATCCAAATGCAGCAAGACCTGGACAATATCCAGGCTTGGGGCTGACAAGTGGCAACTGACGTTCACACCACACAAGTGTCAGACAATGACTGACTCCAACAACAGAGAATCTAACCATCTCCTCTTGACATTTGGTGGCCTTATTATCGCCCACTATCAACACCCTTGAAGTTACTGTTGACCAGAAACTTAATTGTCATGGCTGCGACCTATTAGCACACAAGATAAATAATTTATAATGATTCTGACCGAAAGAAATCAAATGAGTGTCGCACATTGTTGGGAGAAATGTTCAAGAATTAATATGTGTCCTGCTCTCTGAAAGTGCTGTGGTTTGTAGTCCGTGCTAAATCATTATCGTCGACGGTGATACAATAACTGTTTTGGGTTTGGGAACAACTTTGGATTTTTGCAAACTAGTTCCAATAATTAATGTGTGTTAATTGATCTCCTGTACGTAAGGAACAAGGCAATGTGTAGATGTGAAGCAAGTTAAATAATTGGTGCAGTTTGCTCAGACACTGCTCTGACACCATTTGAAGCTCACACACTCTGTCCTCACTGCTGCACGATAATTGTGTGATTTTTCAATTTAAACGTCGGGAGATTTGGGAAGCTGGAACCGGAGGTTGGTCGGAGGATAGCCTCTAGAAGCTGGGAAATCTTTCCAAGGGATGGACTTTCTGCGGGTCACTATGTTAGTGGCTTGTGGCCGGTCTCATTATGGGGAGGTCAGTTTGAGGAGTGCTTTTGGGAGTTAAACTTGAATTAGAATGTGAATCAGAGCAGGGAGACACGAGGGAGGGAAACAAAGGTAGAAGTGAAAGATGAAAAAGTAGAAAGCAAAAGTGAAAAGCAGAGGAAATGAGGACTAGGAGCAAACAGGGCCATCATATAAAAAACTATATGTAAGAATGTTAAAAAGATAAGTTTAAAGGCCATGTATCTGAATGTACGGAGCATTCACAATAAGGTATAAATGTGTACAATATAACTGCATTAACAGAGACATGGCTGCAAGGTGGCCAAGGCTGGGAATTGAATATCCAAGGGTACTCGAAAGTTACGTAGGACAGGCATGAAGCAAAAAGAGGCATGGAAGGATGGATTCAGTGCAATAGTGAGAGGAGATTGGCTCAGAAGTCTGATGGCAGCAGGGAAGAAGCTGTTCTTGAGTCGGTTGGTACGTGACCTCAGACTTTTGTATCTTTTTCCCGACGGAAGAAAGTGGAAGAGAGAATGTCCGGGGTGCGTGGGGTCTTTAATTATGCTGGCTGCTTTGCCGAGGCAGCGGGAAGTGTAGACAGAGTCAATGGATGGGAGGCTGGTTTGAGTGAATGGCTGAGCTTCGTTCATGACCCTTTGTAGTTTCTTGCGGTCTTGGACAGAGCTGCAGCCAGACCAAGCTGTGATCCAACCAGAAAAATGCTTTCTGTGGTGCATCTGTAAAAGTTGATGAGAGTCGTAGCGGACATGCCAAACTTCTGAGAAAGTAGAGGCGTTGGGGGGCTTTCTTAACTATAGCGTTGGCATGGAGGGTCCAGAACAGGTGATTTGGAGTCCTAAAAACTTGAAGCTCTCGACCCTTTGTACTTCGTCCCCGTTGATGTAGACAGGGGCATGTTCTCCTTTACGCTTCCTGAAGTCGATGACAATCTCCTTCGTTTTGTTGATATTGAGGGAGAGATTTTGTTGCCGCACCAGCTCACCAGATTCTCTATCTCATTCCTGTACTCCATCTCATCATTGTTTGAGATCCGACCACTCCGGTCCACTAATGTCTTCAGGGCAGAGGTTGGAGGGACTAAAATTGATTTTTGACTATTTTTAAGTGAGCGAGAACAACATTTTGTATCGCAGTTAGTGATTGTCTTCACTGCGAAGAATCTTTGCACAATACAGTTTGAAAGTCACAACCTGTGAGGTAGGGGCTGCCAAGAGACGAACTTTGGGATTAAAAACTTATCAGTTAAAGTAGCCCAGGGAGCTGCTCCAGCCAATTTTGAGTGTCAGAACACTTCAGGGAGATTTGATTAGTGACATCCTTTGGTGAACTGGTGAAATCATTGGATTAAAGAGAGTGCCGCCCCTGTTTGGTGAACTGTGCTAACCTTCATTGTACAATGCCAGACTGTAATGACTGTGCAGCTGATTGGAGCCACGCTGCACCCAATCAGACCTCCCTGTCTCCAGACGAGTAGGTCAAAGGGGTCGCCTCTGACCCATTTACATGAAGTGTCCTTTTGTCCATGCAAACAGAAAGATGGCCTTCATTTGCAAGCATTATAATCTGTGCAGGAACCTGGAAGTGAAATGTCATTCTGTTCAGCTTCCTCGCTTGTTGGGTTTCATTTTGATGTAATCTCACTGAAGGGAGTTTCTTGAGG
This sequence comes from Mustelus asterias, assembly GCF_964213995.1. Taxonomy (NCBI): domain Eukaryota; kingdom Metazoa; phylum Chordata; class Chondrichthyes; order Carcharhiniformes; family Triakidae; genus Mustelus; species Mustelus asterias. The sequence continues at coordinate 161,639,910 of NC_135802.1, forward strand.
ATGTAAGTGGCAGTAAACAGTGCAGCAAAGGTGAATCTCGAACACCACTTTGGAGTAACCCTTTGCGGCAGGCTTAGAGCAACTTCAGGACTTCAAATGGAGTGACGGGCAGAAACTTTGTAAGAAGTTGAATGTTGTAAATCTGTGCCCCAGCAAGAGGACAGTGGGCTGGATTTTTTGTGATCCCACTGCCTTACAACTCAACACTGGGTGGGTGGGCACCAACCACATGGTAATAAATAACTACAGGTCTATTAGATTTTCAGCAAGTCAGCTACCCTGGATAACACGCTGCCTACAGCATAATAGGGCTGCGGGGGCGGGAACAGACAGGCTGGTTTTACGGTCTACCTGAAAAAGGGGTGGTAAGGAACGGGCGGGGGGGGGGGCACCTCATTTGGACTATAACTTGTGTGCATTTGGGGTACCCCCTTTGCCCCCCCCACCTACCCCCATTCCCCCCGGAAAGAAAAACCAGTTAGGAGAAGTGTTCTTATTTCAGCAAGTCTGACAGCATCCATGGAGAGAGAATGGAGCCGACGTTTCGAGTCTGGATGACCCTTTTGTCAGAGCTGGCAGCCCAGACTCGAAACGTTGGTTCTATTCTCTCTCCACAGATGCTGTCAGACCCGCTGAGATTTTCCAGCATTTTCTGTTTTTCTTCAGATTCCAGCATCCGCAATATTTTGCTTTTATTCCTGTTTCCCCGTTTTACTGTTTTTTTTTCCCACTTCTGGTCTCCCCAAGCCACTCCCACCCCTTTCCTTCTGGATATCTTGCTTCATCCCCTCTCCCCACTTCTCACCCACACTGGACTCCAGGACTCCCCACTTGGCCAAAACCCCAGGACTTCCCTTTCTAGGTCACCTTCCTTCTCTTTGCAGCATTCCCAGCCGGATCCTCCACTAGATGGGATGCTAGTACAGACAGTTTTTGAATTCATTCATGGGATGTCTGCATCACTGGCTGGACCAGCATTTATTTCCCATCCTCAGTGGCCTTGAATTGAGTGGCTTGCTAGGCCATTTCAGTGAGTATTTAAGAGTTAAGCACATTGCTGTGGATCTGTTGAAGATTATTTATTTAAGATTATTTATTTATTAATGGCACAAGTAGGCTTACATTAACACTGCAATGAAGTTACTGTGAAAATCCCCCAGTTGCCATGCTGCCGCGCCTGTTCGGGGTACACTGAGGGCGAATTTAGCATGGCCAATGCACCTAACCAGAACGCCTTTCGGACTGTGGGAGGAAACCAGAGCACCCGGAGGAAACCCACGCAGACACAGGGAGAATGTGCAGACTTCACACAGACAGTCACCCGAGCTGGGAATCGAACCCAGGTCCCTGGCGCTGTGAGGCAGCAGTGCTAACCACTGTGCCACCGTGCTGCCCACCTTGTGTACATAGAATCCCTACAGTGCAGAAAGAGGCCATTCGGCCCATTGAGTCTGCCCTGACTCCCAAAGAGCATCTTACCGAGGTCCACCCCAAGCCCCATCCCACCCCATAACCCCACACATTTACCAGGGCTAGTCCACCTAAAGCACACTGTGCGGTGGGAGTCCCATTCTCACCTACTTTAGCCCACCTGCAGCATGTTATGATTGCGGCGTGGGCTTCTTCTGGGTGTGTGTCACCTTCTGGGCTGATCTTCCTTCCTTTGAGGGCGAGGGGTGGCGGGGGGGGGCGGTAGCTATCCACCATCTCTACCCCGCCTGTAGAAATCAGCCCATTCTCTTCAGGAAAGAAAAAATTGGAGCGATTAAAAGAAGATAAGAACAGCATTGCTATTTTAGTTACAAAAGTGATATCATCAGTGGTTGTCTTCACTGTGGATGATTGAAACATTGTTGTGAAAGTAATCACCCAGGGACTCGCAAGACAAACTTGAGGCATAAATCGTTTATTAGTCTAAAACATCCCAGGAGATTTTATTTTCTGTCAATTTTTCTGTCCTGACTATCCAAAGTCTTCAGGGAGATTTGATCAGTGGCATCCCTTGGTGAACTGGTATAATCATCACATTAAAGAGAGTGTGAGGAATTATGAGTTAAGTTGTCTTCCGCATCTGTAGTTATCTTGCGAACCTCCCCAGTGCCCATTTAGTGTGAACCCATCTTTTGTTTTTAACCATTTCTTTCTTTCTTCACTCACTCCCTCCTCAGCTGCGACTGAGGATGACTACTCCTGAGTGGGCATTGGTTATTCAGGATTGTTTCTGATCTGGAAGCTTTCTTTCAGAAGACAAGGGTGAACAAAACTGCACGCAATTAAAATGTGCAATAAATATCGTTGGCGCTTTGGGTGAAATCTAGTATTTATTTTCATAGCAGCCGAGTGGTTCTCGAATGTTATACGTTGAGTAATTTGATGTTGCATGTTAAAGCCCTGTCAGAATCACAAGGCTGGCTGGATAAGCCTGTCACGAGTTGGGAAATTGAAATTGGATTTCTACTCGAACCCCTTGTATTTAAGCACCTGCTCTCTGATGGTAAGTTGATTACTTTTGCAGGAACTGGTCTCCGACGCCACTGCTCATTTTTTTCTCCCCTCTCCTCCACCGTTTTGAGTTAAAAATAACATAAATAACTATTTCATTACTTAGTTACCATACAGTGCGGACCGTCAGTTAATCTGCCACATGCGGACTCAGCTGAATTTCTGGGAACTGTTTTTCAGAGCAATTATAGAACTTGGAATAGTTGCGTCCATGTGTGGACCCTTGTGTAGCTTTATACTGCCTGTCCTTTCCAAATGTAAATAAATTAAATTATGAATTTCTCAAAGGAAAAGATTGATTTATGTTGCTGCACCTCCTGGCCTTTCAAACACATTAATTATTTACGGCCTTATAACAATTTGTTCGTATTTAATCAGTTTGCAGGCATATGTGACTATCTACCTTTGGGATTTGGTGTCTTTGGGTGTTCTTTTTAATCTTACAGAAATGTTTTACTTTGCAGGTGCTGTCTATCTGGAGGGTGGCCTCGAAGAAGGCAAGCACTTGTTTGGGAGACTCCTGTTCAATGGCTCGGTAACATATGCAATGTCCTTATCCACGCTATGCTCATTCACCCTCTGTGTTCTAATTTCCTGGAATCATGTATTTTTCATTTATTTATGAGTCGCACAAGTAGGCTTACATTAACACTGCAATGAAGTTACTGTGAAAATCCCCTAGTCACCACACTCCGGCGCCTGTTCGGGTTACACTGAGGGAGAATTTAGCATGGCCAATGCACCTAACCGATACGTCTTTCCGACTGTGGGAGGAAACCGGGGCACCTGGAGGAAACCCACACCGACACAGGGAGTGTGTGCAAACTCCACTCAGGCAGTGACCCAGGTCAGGAATTGAACCCGGGTTCCTGGAGCTGTGAGGCAGCAGTGCTAACCACTGTGCCACCGTGTCGCCCCAGTCTTTTTGCATATGATTTAATTGGTGCAATGTCTTTTTGGGGGGGCTTTTCTTCGTGAATTTTTTCTTAGTGAATTTTTTTCTTCTACCTTTACATTCAACAGTTGTCTGAACCAAGGAGTATGTTGTGTTTTAAAGCAGCACAGTCTTTTAGTTTGTGGTTAATACCCTGACTGCTGTTGCAATGTGTCTCCTCCTTAATCTCCTACATGTGGCATGCAGTACAGGGATGAAGTTAAAGAGCGATTAATTGCCAGAGTTTTCTAGGCAGTACACTGATTTCGGAAAGGGCTAAGGCAAAAGTGAGCTGAAGCCCTGGAGTGCCCATTGTGAATGCTTTGTTTAGTCTCTGTAAACCTATCCTTCATTCATTCATGGGATGTGGGATGGAGGGGGGAGGAGGGGGGGGGGGGTGGTGGATGGTGATGGCGAGGCCAGCATATATTATCCAAACCTAATGGACTCGGGTTCATTCCTGGCCTTGGGTGACTGACTGTGTGGAGTTTGCACATTCTCCCCATGTCTGAGTGGGTTTCCTCTGAGTGCTCCGGTTTCCTCCCACAGCCCAAAGATGTGCAGGCTAGGTGGATTGGCCATGCTAAATTGCCCCATAGTATCCAAAAACTGTGTGGATTAGCCATGGTAAATGTGCGAGGTTAAGGGGATAGAATGGGGTCCCGGGTAAGATGCTCTTTCAGAGAGTTAGTGCAGACTCGAAGGACCGAGTGACCTAAAGGGATTCTATGGATACTTCTATGAAATGCACCCCATGATAGGTGGTGGATTGAGGTTGAACTGTAGCCTTCAAAAGGGAATTGGATAAATACTTGGAGCTCGTATAGGAAGAGCAGGGCAGAAGTGGGACTAACTGGGTTGCTCTTTGGAAGGGCAAGCACAGCTTCAATGGGCCGAATGGCTGTTTCCTGTGTTGCGTTGTTCTATGATTCTATGAAGTTCTTGGAATCTCAACTTAGCAAAGTTGTTGAGCAAGTTGTGATTGTTTCTCTGGAGCCACAGTTGGGATGCTCTCTCCATCACATTCATTTTCAACTGGCATATTGAGTTCTGTGGTAATAAATGCACAGTGGGTTAATTGGTTCAGATTCTATTTCCTATTCCAAGTCGCTTTTTATTCTAACACTATTGAATTTTAAATGGACGTTAAAAATGGTGGTAACTCCCTGTATGGAGGTTTTTATTTAGTAATGTAACCTTTTTGTCTTACATCCCGAGAATACTAAACCAACTCATCTGTCTCTCTCACACAGGATCTACGCGATGTGTGGCTTAATTATCCACTTCATCCTTTGCAAGTAAGAACCAGTTCCAATCATTTTATAATCTGAGTGAAATAGAAATAAGAGTAGGCCACATGCCACTTGAGTCTGCTCCGCCATTTAACAAGATCATGGCTAATCTTCTGCAGGCTGCATATTACGCTGAATGTTGGACTTTACCCTTTAGCAGCATCTGAAATGCTGGAAACCTGGAATAAAAACAGAAAATGCTGGAAAGAGTCAGCTGCTTGGACAGCCTTTGACGAAAGGTCATCCAGCCAAAGTGTTAACACACTGTGTCCGTGTGTGTGTCTTCTCTCCCGCCTCTCGCTCTCCCCCTCGCTCGCTCTCCCCCTATCACTTTTTCTTTGTGTTTTACTCTCTCCCTTTCTCTTTGTCTGTAACTTGCTCCCTCTCGTGCTCTCTCTCGCATGCTCTTTCTCTCTCTCTCTCATCTCTTTTTTTCCTTTTTCTGTCTCTCTCTCTCTCCCCCTTTCTCTCCCCCCCCTTTCTCTCCCCCCCCTTTCTCTCCCCCCCTTTCTCTCCCCCCCCTTTCTCTCCCCCCCCTTTCTCTCCCCCCCCTTTCTCTCCCCCCCTTTCTCTCCCCTCTCTCTCCCCCCCTCTCTCTTTCTCTCTCCCCCCCTCTCTCTTTCTCTCTCCCCCCTTCTCTTTCTCCCCCCCTCTCTTTTTCTCTCCCCCCTCTCTCTTTCTCTCCCCCCTCTCTCTTTTTCTCTCCCCTCCTCTCTCTTTCTCTCCCCTCCTCTCTCTTTCTCTCCCCTCCTCTCTCTTTCTCTCCCCCCCTCCTCTCTTTCTCTCCCCCCCTCTCTCTTTCTCTCCCCCCCCTCTCTTTCTCTCCCCCCCCTTCCTTCTCTCCCCCCCCCCCTATCTTTCTCTCCCCCCCCCCCCCCTCCTTCTCTCCCCCCCCTCTCTTTCTCTCTCCCCCCCCTCTCTCTTTCCCTCCCTCCTTCTATACAGATGTTGCCTGGCCTGCTGAATATTAGCGGCACTTTTTGTTCCCATTGAAGACCCGGCAATGTCAATCACCTCCTCACACGGTGCGAGTCTCTGCTGGAGCGTTGAGTGGTACAGTGCAGGGAAGCATCTTCCTGAGCTTCAAAGGCCGGCGTCCTGCGGGTGGCAGCAAAAAGGGGCTCTTGAACTAATGCAATTTCTTTTCACTTCTGACTACAACATCCTCCTGATGCCACTCAAACGAGGAAAAGGGAAAACAGTCCCTGTTTTAAATGCACCCTGTAGTCACTATTTGTGTGAATAGGATTAAGAGTGGAATCTATAATTCTGTTGTGCAGGTAGGGAGACTGAGAAAGGAAAGGTATTTTGAATATATTTTCTGTTTCTTACAAACATGTGAAGATTATCTATTTTTAAATCTGCATCTTTTCTGCTCTTGGAGAGTGTTGTGAATTCTCAGTGGACCGGCCGTTATAGGCTCTTGTTTCAGAATTAAACAGGCAGCTTTGGTTTCGAGCTGCTATTTCTGTCAGTGCCACCCCGCTTCCCAGGGCGTGAGGACCCCAGCAGACCCATGGCGGCCTTGCCTGATGCCTGCTTTCAATCCAGCGGGTGCTCTACGGACTTGGGTGTCACCAGGACCACGCTGTGTTACTGCCTCTTCCGAGATGTTCCAGGCAGCCTTGTAAGGGGTTGAACGTGTTGCCCAGCCCTTGAAGCTCTGGCGAAGGCTAATCCTGAGGGAGAGGGCACCTGGAGTTGCTGCTTTTCTGGCTTAGTCAAGCTTCACCTGGAGGCCAAGATGTCCGTGAGATGAGACATGTTGGCCTCCAGATGCGTATTGGTGTATCTAATTGGAGTCGGAGCCTGTGCCCACCCCCCCCCCCCTCCCCATCCACCCCCTGGCCTGCCCTGATCTCCAGCCCAACCCCACCCACACACCCCCCCGCCCCCTCAACAGTTACCCCCCCCAGCCCACCGCAATCGCTGGCCTCCCTCCTTCCCCCACTGATTCCTATGCAGAGTGGTAGCGGGGTCCCGCCCCCTTGGCACTGCCCCAGGCCTGATGGGCAATGCAAAGGGCATTGACACTTTGCCCCTTGGGCAGTGCCAGGGGTCAAAGGCTGGCACTGCCAGGGTGCCAATGTCCAGGGCGCCCCGCCCCGCTGCCCGACCCCGTGGGCGGCCCGGATTGTCACCCCTCCCCTTCACTTCAGTGGGGTTGGGCCACTAGCTCCCCGAAAGTGGGGAGCTAGTGTAATCCCCGCTGGAGTGAGCCACTCTGGCAGGGTGGGAGATGCTAGCGGGCCTGGAGAATTCAGTCCTGTGCTCGCTAATCTCATTTAAATTATATTTAAATGACCATGTTAATGGTCTTAGCGCCTCCCCGCTGATTTCTGGAGTGGAGCAGACACCACTGGAAATCCAGTGCTGGGAGACACTAGCGGGGTGCGAACCCCGTGAATCGGCCAACTGGACACTCTCCCAGCCCACAGCGCTAATTTTTAAAAGTTTTTTTCTAAGTTTATTTGTCAGTGTCACAAGTAGATTTACATTAACACTGCAATGAAGTTTCTGTGAAAATCCCCTAGTCGCCACATTCCGGCGCCTGTTTGGGTACACTGAGGGAGAATTTAGCATGGCCAATGCACCTAACCAGCATGTTTTTCAGACTGGGAAGAAACCGGAGCACCCGGAGGAAACCCATGCAAACATGGGGAGAATGCGCACAGAGTGACCCAAGCCGGGAATCGAACCTGGGTCCCTGGGATTGTGAGGCAGCAGTGCTAAACGCTGTGCCACTGTGCCGCTGGCGCTGCGGGATGGGAGAATCACGGCTATAGTGTCCCAGCTATCCCCGATTTATATTCACTTTTAATTACCAATCAAATGAATCAGTTTTCCGATAAACTATGAACAAATCAACAGCCTCTTAAAGGGGCATGCTCCCTATTTATACCCTTTCTGCGTGCATTAATTAAACAAATGGTTAAATTTATAAATGAACAATTTCAAGGGGAAAGCCCCTTAAGAAGGCACCGTAACAAAAGATAAAAATCTAAAAGGAAACTTATCAAACCCAAAATGAAATGTCATCGTGGCAGCCAGGGATGCACCCCAGCCCACACAGCGCTACCAATAGGCCTCAAGCATGCCAGAGGTCACGCCCGCTCCCTCCCCAAGGACATGCGCAGTGAATGTAGCCACAGAGAGGGGGTGGGAGACAGTCATCATCTATTTATATGTACTCAAAGTACTTCATTAAACAATGCCCTTAACCTGTGCTTCTTAACAATATTACAATGCTTTTAACAGTTGAGAGGAAGTTGTCTCTCGTGGGGGAATCAAGAACTGTGGGCACAGTTCCAGAACAAAGATACCCCAGTTCAGGCAAAGATGAGCAAGAATTTCTTTTCTCAGAAGGTCACTAAACTTTGGAATTCTCCACACCGTAGAGTAGTGGAGGTTGGTTTGTTGGATATATTTGAGGCTGAGCTAGACAGAGATTTGGCCGACAAGAGAATGAAGGGTTTTGGGAGATAGGAAAGCGGGATCAGTGTTCCATTCAGATCAGCCACGCTCCTGTTGAACATAGGAGCAGGCCCGATGGGCCGAATGGTCCGCTCCCTCCTCCTGTTTCTTCCGTTTTTATTACAATCATCTCTCATTCTTCTAAACTCCAGAATACATCGACCCATTCAACTCAGCTGGGACCATTAGAAGTTGTAATAGCTCATCAATGGCCTGGTCTTCAGGTTACTCCATGTCTAATCCCAACAGGAATGGGCAGATGTTCTTCACATCTGTTCCACACCTGGGTTTAAAGTCTGTGCCAAGGCTAGGATGGATTAAATGTTATTAGTGCCAGATCCAATTCTGTAAAAAAAAAATATCCAAATGACAATCATTCGGTACAGAAGAAGCCCTTCAGCCTGTCAAGTCTGCACCGTCACATGAGAAACACCTGTCTTAGAGATCTTGGGGTTCATATCCACAGATCTCTGAAGGTTGCCACTCAAGTGGATAGAGCCGTGAAGAAGGCCTATAGTGTGTTAGCGTTTATTAACAGGGGGTTTGAGTTTAAGAGCTGTGGGGTTATGCTGCAACTGTACAGGACCTTGGTGAGACCACATTTGGAGTATTGTGTGCAGTTCTGGTCACCTCACTATAAGAAGGATGTGGAAGCATTGGAGAGAGTGCAGAGGAGATTTACCAGGATGCTGCCTGGTTTGGAGGGTAGGTCTTATGAGGAAAGGTTGAGGGAGCTAGGGCTTTTCTCTTTAGAGCGGAGGAGGTTGAGAGGCGACTTAATAGAGGTTTATAAGATGATGAGGGGGATAGATAGAGTGGACGTTCAGAGACTATTTCCTCGGGTGGATGTAGCTGTTACTAGGGGGCATAACTATAAGGTTCATGGTGGGAGATATAGGAAGGATGTCCGAGGTAGGTTCTTTACTCAGAGAGTGGTTGGTGTGTGGAATGGACTGTCTGCAGTGATAGTGGAGTCGGACACTTTAGGAACTTTCAAGCGGTTATTGGATAGGCACATGGAGCACACCAGAATGATAGGGAGTGGGATAGCTTGATCTTGGTTTCGGACTAAGCTCGGCACAACATCGAGGGCCGAAGGGCCTGTACTGCGCTGTACTGTTCTATGTTCACACTAGGGACCTGAGTTCGATTCCCTGCTTGGGTCACTGTCTGTGTGGAGTTTGCATGTTCTCCCCATGTCTGCGTGGGTTTTCTCCAGGTGCTCCGGTTTCCTCCCACAGTCCGAAAGACGTGCTGGTTAGGTGCATTGGCCATGCTAAATTCCCCCTCAGTGTACCCGAACAGACGCCGGAGTGTGGCGACTGGGGGATTTTCACAGTAACTTTGTTGCAGTGTTAACGTAAGCCTACCTGTGACACTAATAAATAAACTTTTCAACTTTAAACTTTTTTGCCCTTCTATATTTTGTTCCCATTCCGTCACCTGGCCCTTTGGAATCGCTGTGCAGCGGATGAATTTTGATTCCACTTTCTGGGGGGAGTGTCAGAGTTGGCTCATGTGGTCTGAGCGATATTAATGTACAGAATCTGAAAGGCAAGATCAGCAAAGCACCTCGGGTTAATGACCACATCGATAGACATTAATTCAGCTCCCAGACTCGCCCTCTCTCTCTCTCGCCCTCTCCCTGTCTCTCACTCTCTCTGCACAGTAACCCTTTGAATTACTCATCCAGCCTTATTGATAAAATAACAAAGGAAAAAAATCAATTGTAATTAGACTGAAACTGTAATAAAAGGTTCCAGAGTTAATTGGAATTCTTTTTTAATTGTTTAATTCTTTGAAAAGAAACCAGAACGGCAGGCCAGGTTTTACTGTCCTCCAGCGCTGCGATTCTTGGCTCCACTCCTGCATTAAAAGTAGCAATGCTATATTTCTTTGGTCTTGCTCTTTACTGTTTGTCATGTTGATGGGAATCATTGCCTGAACACTGCCTCCATTTCCCCGTGCTCTGGAGATGATAAATAATTTGCAAAGATACTTATGCTGATTTTTATTACTGAATAAGCTTTGCATATATATTGCATTTTGAGTTTGTATTTCAAATACCTTTGCACCTCATTGCAAACGCGGGAGGTAATCATGCAGTTCAGAATGATTACCGAGGCACGTTGTGGCTGTCCAATTGAGGTTCTGCGGGAAGGGGACAGGAGTGTTTACAGCTTTGCCGACCTGCTCTTCATCTGTCTCTCCTCAGTGTTTACAAAGAAAGCTCTTGTCGCCGGCTGCTGTGATCCCTCCGAGACAGGGGGGACATTGGGAAATTCAACTTCCTTTCACAGTGCTGTCCCTTTCATGTTCTCCGTCTGGACGAGCTTCACCCTAATGTGCTGCAGTGCTCTGCAGGGCGGCGTGCAAGGCTCATGACTTTGTAAATAACCAAATTAACATGCCGCTTTCAGTGGGGACAGCGGGGTTTTTTTGTGTGTGCGTGGAGCCTTTGATTTATGTTGCCTTTTAAAGAGAGTTGAGGCTTCCATCTAACAGGGAGAAACTCCTGCATGCTAATGAAGTCAACCCTCAGTCCATACTGTCTTCTTTTCATTGTGTATATGGACCGCCCTTGCTTCTCCTCGAGAGACTATTTTGAACAACCCAAGACTTTGCAGCTTTGGCCAAAGGGCCACTCTGTGGACAATAACCAACTCCTTTTTTGGCGGGTCACAGTGATTGATGAAAGTCGATGCCAGGAAATCTACCTGTTGCTTGGCTGATATGGAAACAACTCTCCGGTGTATCCACAGCTCTGAATGAAGCAGCGTTTGTGTTGCTTTACGTACATTCTTTATTCTTTCAGAGATGTGGGCTTCACTGGCTCATAGAATCCCTACAGTGCAGAAGGAGGCCATTTGGCCCATCAATTCTGCACCGACCACAATCCCACCCAGGCCCTATCCCCATAACCCTATACATTTACCCTAGCTAGTCCCCACTGACACTAAGGGGAAATTTAGCATGGCCAATCCACCTAACCTGCACATTTTTGGACCTGGGAGGAAACCAGAGCACGCAGGGGAAACCCACGCAGACACGGGGAGAATGTGCAAACTCCACACAGACAGTGACCTAAGCCAGAATCGAACCCAGGTCCCTGGCGCTGTGAGTCAGCAGTGCCAACCACTGTGCCACCGTGCTGCCCTCGCTTGGCCAGCATTTATTGTCCATCCCTAGAAGGTGGTGATGAGACACTCTTTGAACTGCCGCAGTAGGTACACCTATAGGGCTATTAGGGAGGGAGACTCAGGATTTTGACTCAGCAACAGTGAAGGAACAATGATATATTTCCAGGATGATGTGGGCTTGGAGGGGAACCTTTCAGGTGATGGTGTTCCCATGCAGCACCTACCCATGTCCTTCTAGATGGTAGCGGTCATGGGTTTGGGAGGTTGCTGCTGAAGGAGCCTTGGTGAGTTGCTTCAGTGCATCTTGTAGCTGGCACACACTGTTGGCACTGTGCATCAGTGGTGGATGTGGTGCCAATCACATGGGCTGCTTTGTCCTGGATGGTGTTGAGCTTCATGAATGTTATTGGAGCCACACTCATCCAGGCAAGTGGAGAGTATTCCATCACACTCCTGCACTTGTGCCTTGTAGATAATGGGCAGGCTTTGGGGAGTCGGGCGATGAATTACCCTCTGTAGAATTTGTAGCCTGTGGTCTATTTCTGTGGCTGCTCTAGTTCAGTTTCTGGTTGGTGGCAGCCAGGATGTTGATGGTGGAGGATTCAGAGATTTTTAATGGCATGGGGAGAAGGTTAGAGGAGATGTGAATGGTGGTGAACATTGTGTGACGTTAGGAATGTTGCATCCCTTATAGCCAGTTGGTGAAGGATGAAACTGGAGTCAATCTTCATTCAGTTTAAATCTATTCATGGAATACTAACTGTCCTGGCTGGAGACAATTCACATCTCTTTAACCTGTGATTATCTCTCTCTCCACTCACACTGTCTGTAACTGTAAAGATTCGCATTCCAACCATTTATCGCATTCCAATCTGTAATTATCTTGTAATTGAGTCTCTGCCTACAAATGCTGTGTTTGTGAATCTACCTCTCCACTCACCTGATGAAGGAGCAGCACTCCGAAAGTCCGTGATTCCAAATAAACCTGTTGGACTTTAACCTGGTGTTGTGAGACTTCTCACGGTGCCCACCCCAGTCCAACACCGGCATCTCCACATCATGGCTATTCATAGAATGAAACGTTACAAATATATACCTCCTAACTCAACCACTCCCCAGTGTCCATAATAACGTGCTCAAGAGCCAACCCTGCACATGGTTAACCGCAATTGATGTATAATTAACCAGGAAAACATGTCCACGTATTCCAGCTCTTAATGATGGTGTTAACCTGAGGAAATATTGGAGCCAATTTTAATTATCTCCGAATTTGGTGCCTTCAGAGGCTTGTGCTCCAGCCACTTCATCTTGAATAGGCTCCTCCGAAAGGTGGGGGTGCTGGAGCACCCCACTTTGTTCGATATATAATATTGGGGTCGAAGCATGTAGTGCGTAAGACCCGGCTGTTCATGTTCCTGCGTCAGCCATCGCTCAATTGGGAGCATTCTCACTTCAGAATCACAGAATTCTGGGTTCAAGTCCCGCCCTAGGGTTTAAGCACAAAAGTCAAGACTGACACTCTGGTGCGGTACTGAGGGAGTGCGGCACTGTCAGAGGTGCGCCACCTTTCAGATGGGATGATAACCTGTTAGAAATATTTGTCAAACCAAATCAGTTCTATGTGATTGTGAGCCAGATAAAAAGTTTCAAGCAGCTAACTGTTTGCCTCTTGTCTCAGCTACAGGAATCGAATACAGACAGACCTCTGATTGCCACCTCTCCCGTTCTAAAGAAACTGACTGATTTTGAGGAAACAATTGGAGTGAATTTTATTCACATACGCCTCCTGGCTCGAGCCTTCACTCTGCGAACTGTTGGATTCAACCATCTAACTCTGTGAGTTGAGTGAATCCTGGTCAATCTCCACCTTCCCTCTGTGTGTTTTCACTGATGTCTCTGAGTACGCTCCTGTATTTTTATTTTGAGTGTAAACAAAATATTTTCCGTTGAGATTGACCTAGACTGCCAACAGAGGTTAATCGTCAGCATTGCTGTACTTATTACCCTTCGCGCACTAGCTTGGTCCTGGAAACTTACACCCAGATGGCCAAACACACAGACCAAAAACCACTCACCCAAAGAGAGTCCCACAGGCACGCACACATGCACTCACACTCGCACACATTCCCACGTGAACATGCACGCAGATGCACACAAATACATACTCGTGTGCACATGCGCGCACTCATGCGCCCGCGCACTCATGCGCCCGCGCACCCACCCACGCCCGTGCACCCACAGGCTTTAGGAAAGTTGTCAAGGCCTTGAGTGTTAACGCTGGGATGATACTGCAATAGGGTTGAATGCTTTTAGTTTGTAATGAGGGCGGCTGCCAGCAATGGGGGAAAGATCAGGGAATTATTGCAAGTGTATCCCATTGCAAAGCTCACCACCATGTTGCACACACAAACATGGTGCAAACCTGGCACAATTATTGAAGCAAGGTGGCAGGATTAAACAGCTTCAGTTCAATCACAGGATAGAAGTGTTTGGATTTGATCGGTTGTTGGCCTGTCCAATATTGTAAATAATTTACCAACTGAATGAAGTTTAATAAAATATATTATACTGTGAGGGAAAGGAACAGTTCACACAGGGTGTAAGGGAGGAACAAGGGGGTCTGCGCCTTTACTTTGATGAACGCAAAATACTGCGGATGCTGGAATCTGAAACAAAAGCAGAAAAATGCTGGAAAATCTCAGCGGGTCTGACAGCACCTGTGGAGAGAGAGTAGAGCCTGTCGTTTCGAGTCTGGATGACCCTTCGTCATTAACCCATCGACCCTAACCAGGCTGTGGGAGGAAACCGAAGCACCCAGAGGAAACCCACGCAGACACGGGCAGAACGTGCAGACTCCGCACAGACAGTGACCCAAGCCGGGCATTGAACCTAGGTCCTTGGCGCTGTGAGGCAGCAGTGCAAACCACTGTGCCATCCCAAATAAACCTGGGTTAAGGAAAAGACTGGCCTCAGATTCATCCTTTCCTCAATGTGTAAATGGTGACTTTAGCATCCAATATGGTTCAGAGGAGAGTTACCAGACTCGAACCTGGGATGAGGGAGTTGAGTTACTGTGGAGATACCGGACAAGTTAGGATTGTTCACCTCAGAGCAGAGAAGGGTAAGGCGAGATTTGACAGAGGTGTTCAAGGTCATGAATGGTTTGGATCGAATAAATCCGTCTGGCTTGGAAAAGGGTCGGAGAGAGAGCCAGAGGTGACACGAGGAACGTCTCCTGTCATTAAATTTCTCCACATCATTAAATTTCTCAGCCAGAGTATTCCATTTGCTGATCAAGGCAAAATACTGCAGATGCTGGAATCTGAAACAGAAAATGCTGGAAAATCCCAGCTGCTCTGACAGTATCTGTGGAGGGAGAATGGACCCATTTGCTATCCTGATCCAGGCACTGCCATGTTTCAGTTATGTCTGAAATTCCTCAACGTCTCTCATGCAAGGCGATGGCCTAGTGGTATTATCACTAGACTATTAACCCAGAAACTCAGTTAATGTTCTGGGGACCCAGGTTCGAATCCCGCCACGGCTGATGGTGGAATTTGAAGTCAATAAAAAATATCTGGAATTAAGAATCTACTGATGACCATGTAGCCATTGTCGATTGTCAGAAAAAACCATCTTGTTCACTAATTTCCATGAGGGAAGGAAATCTGTCATCCTTACCTGGTCTGGCCTACATGTGACTCCAGATCCACAGCAATGTGGTTGACCCTCAATTGCCCTCGGGCAACTAGGAAAGGGCAATAAATGCTGGCCAGCCAGCGACGCCCATGTACCACGAATGAATTTAAAATTCCCCCGTGCTGTTTGGGGAATTTAATTTTGCACAAACTGTCCTACGTGTAAGTAGGCCACACAATACTGAAAGTAATCATAGAATCCTACAGTGCAGAAGGAGGCCATTCGGCCCATCGAGTCTGCACCGACCACAATCCCACCCAGGCCCTACCCCCACATATTTACCTGCTAATCCCTCTAACCTACACATCTCAGGACTCTAAGGGGCAATTTTTTTTTTTAACCTGGCCAATCAACCTTCCCGCACATCTTTGGACTGTGGGAGGAAACCAGAGCACCCGGAGGAAACCCACGCAGACACGAGGAGAATGTGCAAACTCCACACAGACAGTGACCCGAGCCGGGAATCGAACCCAGGACCCTGGAGCTGTGAAGCAGCAGTGCTAACCACTGTGCTACCGTGCCCCCGTGCTGGGAAAGCAATAATCTTTGACCGACTTGCGCAACACGCGTGGAGAAACATCAGAGCCGTTCTGAGGATGACGGTGCTGGTTCATGAGGCTGGCGTTCTCAGCATCTTGTTGTACGGCCATGAAACACGGATGGCTTAAAGCCGTCAAGAAAAGAAGCTCAACGATTGTCATCACCGGGAAGGAGCGCCCGAAAATCCAGCCTTGGAGAACTCAGGTGCACTCATTATTTAAAGGGAAAAAAAACCCCAAGGCTTTGCGGTTTCAGTCTACTGCATCCGTGCTAATTGTACGTTTTATAAACATTAACTAAGCAGATAACAAAATGATTTTGCTCTGTTGGCCCTCCCATCCCTCGGCTGTGAGTTGAGCCATGGATTCAGCCATTGGCCACTACAGTCATGTCCGTAAACCTCAGTCCAGAAGCATTAAGCTACGACTAAAACGCAAGAGCTGCTGTATGAATTACTTGGGAAAGAAAGAGATTGATTTTGTTTACGGTTTGGACCCATCAGAAAGTACATTTTCCATATCTTAGTAATTCTATTGAAATAGTAATAAATCATTCTGAGCTCCTGCGTATAACACAGACATTTGTTTATTCTGTTGTCAACGAATCTTAATTGCATCAAAAAGAATTCCAAAGTTAGCTGGTTTGTATGTGTGGTAAAGGTTAGGTATTGTACAGAGCTTGTTGTTGAAAGCTTCTGTGGGAATTACAGTTTGATAGATTGATAATGCAGAATTTAAACAAGTTTGGAGAGAGCTGGAGTTGTGTTGCCAGCTTTGGCTCAAGGCAGATGTCCGTAACGTAACCAAGGTGACGGGTCTCTAGAGAGAGAGAGAGGTGCCCCTTCTTCCCACAATGCACACCTCACAGCTGACAACGTCAGCTAGCTTTGTCAGAAGTGTGTGCGGCGAGAATGTTCCCTTGATGCATTTTGGGAGGACGAACAAGGCAAGGGAATATACAGTGAATCATCAGATACTAGGAGGTTCAAAGGATCTAGGGTTCATGTCTATAGATCTCTGGTAGCAGGAGAGGCATATAAGGTGGTTAAGATGATATATGGGATACTTGCCTTTATTAGCTGAGGCACTGAATATAAAAACAGGGAGTTATGATGGAGCTGTATAAAACACTCATTAGGCCATAGCTAGAGTGTCATGTGCAGTTCTGGTCACCACGCTATAGGAAGGATCGAGAGGATGCAGAAGAGATTCACCAGGATGCTGCCTGCGATGGAACATTTCAGCTATAAAGAGAGACTGGATAGGTTGAGTTTTTGTCTTCCTTGGAGCAGAGAAGGCTGAGGGGACCTGATTGAGGTGTACAGAATTATGAGGACAATAAATAGGGTGGATGGGAAGAAACTTTTCCCCTTAGTAGTGGAGTCATTAACCAGGGGGCAGAGATTTAAGGTAAGGGGTAGGAGATTTGGAGGGGATTTGAAGAAAAACGTTTTTAGGGTGGTGGGAATCTGGAACCCGCTGCCTGAAAGGGTGGTAGAGGGGGGAACCCTCACAACATTTCAGAAATATTTAGATGAGCACTTGAAACACCATAGAATACCATAGCAGTGGACCAAGTGCTGGACAATGGGAATCAGAATAGATAGGTGCATGATGGCCAGCGTGGACACGATGGGCCAAAAGGCCTCTTTCTGTGTGAAACTCAATGGGCAGGATTTTATAGCCGCACTTGCCCCGAAACCGTAAAATCCCACCCGAGGTCAGTGGACCTTTCCATTGTCCGTCCCTTGCCCGCTCCGATTCCCGTGGTGGGCGGGATGGTAAAGTTCCGACCTATGACTCTTTGGGCCCAATTTTAACATCGCGTTGCACTCGTTTTTGGCCACGAAAACTTGGTACAGTCGGGCGTGTGGTGAGTAACGTAATCCGCTCCCACCTCCACGCTGGTTCCCCCTTTTACCAAGGCCCAAAAATGGCCGCAATCGGGACTGTGCCTGAAACGAGCGCAACAGCCATTTAAATGCATTTGCATGCATTTAAATTGACTTAATGGGCTGCACGCCCAACCTTACCGGCACTTCCCCCTTTACCACCGCGTTCACCGGCGGCACGGTAGCACAGTGGTTAGCACTGCTGCTCCACAGCTCCAGGGACCTGGGTTCGATTCCCGGCTTGGGTCACTGTCTGTGTGGAGTTTGCACATTCTCCTCATGTCTGCGTGGGTTTCCTCCGGGTGCTCCGGTTTCCTCCCACAATCCAAAGATATGCGGGTTAGGTTGATTGGCCATGCTAAAGTTGCCCCTTAGTGTCCTGAGATGTGTAGGTTAGAGGGATTAGTGGGTAAAATATGTAGGGATATGGGGGTAGGGCCTGGGTGGGTTTGTGGTCAGCGCAGACTCGATGGGCCGAATGGCCTCTTTCTGTACTGTAGGGTTTCTATGATTCTATGATTCACCCATCCGGAATTGGCGCAAAACAGACATGCTCCATATAAGTCCGATTTGGGCAGTCCAGTTAGTGAGGGGGTAAGTGCCGAGCTTCCGACGGCTCTCTGCCCGGAGATCAGTGGTGGTGGTGGGGGAAGGTCACGATCGGTCTCGGTGGGGGGTATAAGAGGGTCAGTAATGGTGTGGGAGTGGGGCAATATCTATGGAGGCCAGGGGGAGCCATTATCCTGGGGATGTGACAGGGGAGCGTTATTCTATTTTTTTGCGCATTTAGAGGCACCAATCGGAGCTGCAGGATTTCGGGCACAGTAAGTCCCACCCACAGACTTGTGCAGCGCGATTCAGACTCGCTGATAGTTTTTCACACAGTGTGTGTATGGGGGTTCCTGAGAATGGGTCTAAAATTCAGATCTGAAACACTCCCAGTTTCAAGTCCATCCAGCACTTAGAATCAAAATGGCAAAATAGGGCCCGATGACTATGAGCAGCCTCGTGGAACACGGAATATCCGGCTTTCCACTCCGTTTTGGATTGTCGTACGTGGTGAAGGCCACGAATCAAAACAATTTTACAATCCAGAGAGCACTGGACAGAGTTGACTCGCTCAGTCGAGGGGCCACGAGGTTCCCTCCAGCGTGAGGCGGTTCAGGGCAAGATCAGAACACTGGCTTTTGATCGAGTCATAGAACGTAGAGCACAAAATTAGAGGGAAAAAACTGCAGCAGGGTATTGTGGCGTGGCAGAGTTTGTGGGCGTGGCAGAGTTTGTGGCGTGGCAGGGTATTGTGGCGTGGCAGAGTTTGTGGGCGTGGCAGAGTTTGTGGGCGTGGCAGAGTGTGGGCGTGGCAGGGTATTGTGGCGTGGCAGAGTTTGTGGGCGTGGCAGGGTATTGTGGCGTGGCAGAGTTTGTGGGCGTGGCAGGGTATTGGGGCATGGCAGGGTATTGTGGCGTGGCAGGGTATTGTGGCGTGGCAGAGTTTGTGGGCGTGGCAGAGTGTGGGCGTGGCAGAGTGTGGGCGTGGCAGGGTATTGTGGCGTGGCAGAGTTTGTGGGCGTGGCAGGGTATTGTGGCGTGGCAGAGTTTGTGGGCGTGGCAGGGTATTGTGGCGTGGCAGAGTTTGTGGGCGTGGCAGGGTATTGGGGCATGGCAGAGTTTGTGGGCGTGGCAGGGTATTGGGGCGTGGCAGAGTTTCTGGGCGTGGCAGGGTATTGTGGGCGTGGCAGAGTTTGTGGGCGTGGCAGAGTATTGGGATGAACTGGATTGCTCTTGGAAAAAGTCAGTGCAGGTGGACCTGATGTGTTCCTAGTCCTCTACGATTCTCTGCAGGATATAAGGATTCAGTGAGCCCTGAGTTTTCCTCTGCAGAGAATCATGTGAACAATTATTATTCACTGTGCAGTGTTCAGTTTTTTGGTTGTTGCAGTCTTTTTGAAGGATTCTGTTTAAAATGCTACTGCTATACACCACCAAACCAAGGGATAAGGTCATTTGGCTTTCTGTGGGTGCTTTAGAATCAGAGAATCCCTGCAGCGCAGAAGAGGCCATTCAGCCCATCAAGCCTGCACCATCTCCCCGACAGAGTATCTTACCCAAGCCCTATTCCCATAACGCCATGTATATACCCTGCTAAACCACCTAAACGATACACCTTTGGACACTAAGGGCAACTTAGCATAGCCAATCCACCTAACCTGCACGTCTTTCGGACTGTGGGATGAAACCGGAGCACCCGGAGGAAAGCCACGCAGACACGGGGAGAACATGCAAACTTGACACAGACAGTGACTCAAGGCTGGATTCGAACCCGGGTCCCCGGCGCTGTGAGGCAGTGTAAAACATTACTGGCCTCTGCTGAGATCTTAACACTGACCTTTGCACTTATCTGCTCTCTCCCCTGACCGGAGATGTTAATCTTCCGGCTGTTCACGTAGGTGGGATCTTCCTGTGCTGCTGACGGCACACCCCTCCCCCCCCCCTGCCACAGGTTTCCCGGCAGCGTGGGGTGGATTAAATGGGAAATCGCATTGTCAGCGGTGGGATCAGAAGATCCCGCCACCGGCCAATTGCGAGCCCCCTCCCTCCGCTAGAGAATCTGTCCTGTGAGGTTAAGTTGGGTAAATTGGTCTTTGCGGAACCGAGGCGTACGGTACAAAACTGTGATCCACTGACATCATCCAGGGTACAGAGAACATCCAGGGTACAGAGAACATCCAGGGTACAGAGATCATCCAGGGTACAGAGATCATCCAGGGTACAGAGATCATCCAGGGTACAGAGATCATCCAGGGTACAGAGAACATCCAGGGTACAGAGAACATCCAGGGTACAGAGAACATCCAGGGTACAGAGAACATCCAGGGTACAGAGATCATCCAGGGTACAGAGATCATCCAGGGTACAGAGAACATCCAGGGTACAGAGAACATCCAGGGTACAGAGATCATCCAGGGTACAGAGATCATCCAGGGTACAGAGAACATCCAGGGTACAGAGAACATCCAGGGTACAGAGATCATCCAGGGTACAGAGAACATCCAGGGTACAGAGAACATCCAGGGTACAGAGAACATCCAGGGTACAGAGAACAGACTCCCAGTGGTTGTGAAGCTTTTGCCCAATAAGCAGTTTTGATCTTGGCTGTGAAGATCTTGGCTTGTTAGTGATTACACAGATCCAACATAATGTGAACGCTTTTCAATTTAATTTGTTGTTTGCTTGGCACTCATTGATTTTTAACAATATTGATCTCTCTCGCAGGGGTCACAATCAGAGGATGGAATTCCTTGGTGATTCTATAATGCAGCTGGTCGCCACGGAGTATTTATTCATCCACTTCCCTGACCATCACGAAGGCCATTTAACGGTGAGACGCACACAACTCATTGCCCTTCACTTAAAATGTCGTTTAAGAACTAAGCAAGTCCTTTTTGTATAAACATACTCCGCAAAAATAGACTGTGTAGAGTCTGCGTGGGTTCCCTCCGGGTGCCCCGGTTTCCACCCACAGTCCGAAAGACGTGCTGGATAGGTGCATTGGCCATGCTAAATTCTCCCTCAGTGTACCCGGAGTGTGGCAACTAGGGGATTTTCACAGTAACTTCATTGCAGTGTTAATGTAAGCCTACTTGTGACACTGATAAATAAATAGGCCCGGATTTTAGATCGATTGGGTGGGCATGGACAAGATTCAGCAGGGTGTGAAATCGTGTGAGAAGGTGTTGGGCGTACGAGAGTCGGAAACACTCCCACTGACAGTCGAGCAGATAATCTAGCCCATTAAGGGGCCAATTGAATACAATCGTACGTGGCCCGTCAATTTAATGTTTGGCGGACAGGCCAGGCGGCCTTTTCATTTTAACTGCAAACTGGATCTGGGGCGTGCTGAATGGTCAGGGCTGAAACAAAATGAACATACGTGTGTCTGGAGACGGAGGTGTGTGCGCGTGTGATTGTGCTGCCTGGACACGTGTTGTATCCATCGATATTCATTTTCCACGGGGTCAGCAGCTCCCTGAGACTGCTCGCAGCAGCTGTCCCCCTCTTTCCCCCCCACCCAGCCCAGGGAGCACCTGTCCCGTGTCCCCCCCCCCCCCACCACCGCCACCACCACCACCGTACTCAGTGCCCGCTCTCACCGCAGCACTCAGCCTCTCACAGGGCGCGTTTCACACTGCGTGGCTGTCAGCACTCCGGGGTGGACGGCAACCGGGAACACAATTCGACTCCGATGTTGCCCCTCTGGGCCCACCAAGTGCCCAAGGGGCAAAAGATTCAGGCCATAGTTTTTATTAATGTGCTATTCGAGATGATGTGATTGATATTCAATGAAGTGATTGACATGCCCTTCAGAAGGTTATGCTAAACTGCCTTCATCATCATATCATAGAATCCCCACAGTGCAGAATGAGGCCATTCAGTCCATCGAATCAGCACCGACTCTCCGTCAGAGTATTTACACAGGCCCTATCCCTGTATCCCCACATTTACCCCAATAATTCCCCTAGCATGTATAAATATTGGACACCAAGTGGCAATTTAACTAACCACTGTGCCGCCTTCTTGAACTGCAGTCGCCCATTGACTTTTCCTGGAATGATTTGTTACAATTGAGTGCCTTTCTGGGCCGTTACTGAGGGTTGTTCAAAGTCAATCACGTTGCTGTGTGTATGGAGTCACGTTTTGATTTATTAACACAGTGAAAAATATTGTTTCTTGCACGCTATACAGACAAAGCATACCGTTCATAGAGAAGGAAAGGAGGGAGTGCAGAATGTAGTGTTACAGTCATAGCTAGGGTGTAGAGAAAGATCAACTTAATGCAAGGTAGGTCCATTCAAAGGTCTGACAGCAGCAGAGAAGAAGCTGTCCTTGAGTCGGTTGAGATGTGACCTCAGACTTTTGTATCTTTATCCTGATGGAAGAGAGAATGTCCGGGGTGCGTGTGGTCCATAATTATGCTGGCTGCTTTGCCGAGGCAGCGGGAAGTGTAGACAGAGTCAATGGATGGGAGGCTGGTTTGCGTGATGGATTGGGCTACATTCACGACCTTTTGTAGTTTCTTGCGGTCTTGAACAGAGCAGGAGCCCCAGACCAAGCTGTGATACAACCAGGAAGAATGCTTTCTATGGTGCACTGTAGAAGTTGGAGAGAGTCATAGCTGACGTGCCAAATTTCCTTAGTCTTCTGAGAAAGTAGAAGCGTTGGTGGGACTTTCTTAACTATAGTGTCGGCATGGGGGGCCAGGACAGGTTGTTGGGGATCTGGACACCTAAAAACTTGAAGCTCTCGGCCCTTTCTACTTTGTCCCCATTGATGTAGACAGGGGTATAACTTCCACTGCACGTAGGCCAGACCGGGTAAGGATGGCAGATTTCCTGCCATGAAGGGACAACAGTGAACCAGATGGGTTTTAATGACCATTGATGTTAGTTTCATGGTCATCATTACTTAGACTAACTTTCAATTCCAGGTATATTTTGGGGGGCTTTGAACCCTGTCTCCAGGTGATTAGAGATTCCAAGTCCCCTTGTGTTACCATTGTGCACCCGCCTCCCTAATATTATAGAATCATAGAATTCCTACATTGTAGAGGAAGCCATTTGGCCCATCAAGTCTGCACCGACCGCTATCCTATCCAGATCCTATCCCCTTAACCCCATGCATTTACCTTGCAAGTCCCCTGACACTAAAGGGCAATTTAGCATGGCCAATCCACCTCACCCGCATACTTTAAACATTTTCCAGAACAAATTATTGCGGATGCTTGAAATCATAAAACAGAATCATAGAATCCCTACAGTGTGGAAGGAGGTCATTCGGCCCATCAAGTCTGCACTGACCACAATCCCACCCAGGCCCTATCCCCATAACCCTTCATATTTACCCTGCTAATCCCCTGACCCGAGAGGCAATTTTACCATGGCCAATCATCCTAACTCGCACATCTTTGGATTGTGGGAGGAAATTGGAGCACCCGGAGAAAACCCACGTAGAGATGGGGAGAATGTGCAAACTCCACACACACAGTGACCCGAGGCCGGAATTGAACCCGGGTCCCTGGCGCTGTGAGGCAGCAGTGCTAACCACTGTGCTACCATGCCCCCCAGAATCTGAAATAAGAACAGAAAATTCTGGAAATATTCAGACACCAGCCTCTTTCACCTAGCTGAACTTGTTCTCATGTTGAAAAACTAATTTCCTCTAAATGAAGGGAGTTGCTATGAGAACCAATACGATGCTTACTCTTTCAAAGGATATGTGGAACACTCTCCACAGATGCTGCCTGACCAGCTGAGTTCATAGAATCCCTACAGTGCAGAAGGAGGCCATTCGGCCCATCGAGTCTGCACTGACCACAATCCAATCCAGGCCCTATCCCCATAACCCTTCATATTTACCCTGCTAATCTCTCTGACACTATGGGGCAATTTAGCATGGCCAATTAACCTAACCCACACATCTTTGGACTGTGGGAGGAAACCAGAGCACCCGGCGGAAACCCATGTAGACACGGGCGGGATGTGTAAACTCCACACAGGCAGTGACCAAGGCTGGAATTGAACCTGGATGCCTGGCACTGAGAGGCAGCAGCGCTAACCACTGTGCCATCATGCCGCCCAGAGTTATTCCAGCATGTTGTGTTTTTAAAATTTTATGTAGAGTCAAAACGGCACCAAAAGCCAATCAGCCGATTTGGTATGTGCCAGCTTCCTGTAGAACAATCCAGGCAGGGGCCTCTTTCCCCCTTCACCCCCACCCCTATTGCTGCACTCACTTGTGCCCCCGATATGTTCTCCAGGTGCACCTGTTCGCACAGTAGCCGGGCTTCATGCCATTCTGTCGCCATGCCACTGTGGTTGGATGTCTCGATAGGGTTGGGGGGAATGATTCCAGTATGTGCCAACTTCCTGTAGAACAATCCAGTCAGTCCCATGTCCCTGCGTTATCCCCGTAGCTCCGTATATTTATTTCCCTCAGCTACCCAGAGTTCTGTATTGTGTGAGGAAAATCTGCTGTCGTTTTACAAAGCTCAATATCACTTACTCCACAGACTGCAGCGGTTCAAGAAGGCGGCTCATCGACAGGGTGGCACAGTGGTTAGCACTGCTGCCTCACAGCGCCAGGAATCTGGGTTTAATTCCTGGCTTGGGTCACCAGGAATCTGCACATTCTCCCCATGTCTGCGTGGGTTTCCTCCCACAGTCCGAAAGACGTGGTTAGGAACATTGGCTGTGCTAAATTCCCCCTCAGTGTACCCGAACAAATGCCGGAGCGTAGCGGCGAGGGGATTTTCATACTAACTTCATTGCAGTGTTAATATAAGCCTACTTGTGACACTAATAAATGAACTTTTAAACTTAGAGGGCAAATAGGGACAGGTGACTAATGCTGGTCTTGCTAGCGACACACTCATCCTACAAACCAATTAAAGAAATGAATTGAACAGAATAGACGTGATGGTGGGAATGATAATGATGTTCCTCTGTGATTTGGTTTCTTTGTAGCTCTTGCGGAGTTCCCTGGTCAACAATCGCACTCAAGCCAAAGTGGCGGAAGAGCTTGGAATGCAGGATTTTGCCATCACCAATGATAAGACCAAGAGGCCTGTTGCGCTCCGCACCAAGACACTGGCTGACCTTTTGGAATGTGAGTGCATGCCCTGCCCCTGTGGTGTCAGAATGTGAACATCACGTTCTCTCAGTGAGAAAATCATTTTTCAATCAATCTATTCCACAGCAAAGTTTCATTCTCATTTATTTTGCCCATCTTTTAACTAATACCTCCGTGGCTCAGTTTGGAATCCTTGTTCCAGCTTGTGAAATCACAATCGCAGTGTTTGGGATGAATTTTACAACCTGGCTGCCCCCAGGATAACGTATTTAATAATTTAATATGCCAACACCTGTCAGTGCCATGAAAACTCCAGAAAACAATCTCTATTTTCTCCTTTTCTTACATTGAGATTGAGTCCCCACATCATTCCCCTGGTGACACTGCTTTCCTCCCACAGAAGATGTGCGGGTTAGGTTGATTGGCTATGCTAAATTGACCCTAGTGTCATGGGGATTAGTGGGGTAAATATGTGGGGTTACGGGAATAGGGCCTGGGTGGGATTGTCGGTGCAGACTCGATGGGCCGAATGGCCTCCTTCTGCATTGAAGGGATTCTACGAATGACACCCGGCAAATGAAAGTGCCCGTTTGACAGAGAGAGCCTCTCTGAGCCACTGTAGACATGGGCCGGGGATTTTTCTCAGTTATCAACAAAGGCCGATGTTAGGCGGGAAAAGTGGCGTTAAAGCCACTGATGGTGCTGGTGACTTTCTCCGTCAAGTAGTCCGTGACTTCGGGGGTAGGGGGGCTCCGATTCACCCAGCCCGCCAGCAACGTGAGGATCTGGGTGCCATTTTTAAAGGCCACCCCAGTGCACAGCGAGCAAACCAGCTCACCCTGGCACCCAGTACCTGGGCAGGAGCCTCTTTCCCCCTTCACCCCCACCCCTCATGCTGCACTCCCCTGGTCTGTTCTCCTGGTGCACACGTTCGCACAGTAGCCGGGCTTCACACCATTCTGTCGCCATGCCGCTGTGGATGGATGTCTCGATGGGGTAGTGGTGTTGCGGGGTGGGGGGGGGGGGGGGGATGATTCCAGTGTATGGCCTGATAAAGATATGTAAATATATTCAAATGTGTTAACGTGCCCTAACACTGACAGGGCGGAGGGTGGCAGTGAGGGGCAATCAAATGTTAAACGTGACTTTGCCTTCATGCGAAATTTTCGCCAACATGAACAGAAGTGAGAAATCCTGGCCAATCGGAAGGAGAAGTTACTTCACAGCAGTATCGTAGTGAGAGCTGGAAACTATTGCCATGACAGTTGTTAATGAGACACCGTTCAGTGTGGGTATCAAAATGACAGATTACACTGAAGCAACATCATTACCTTAAAGACATAGAATACTCAAACTCAGCTTCTCCGGCCAAACTTCCTGTGAATGGATTTTTTCCTTTTTTTTTCATTAAATGCCATGCACAGAACAGATGAAATCAAATGTAATGTGTGCTCAATGTTAAAAGTTCACACGGTGGCACAGTGATTAGCACTGCTGCCTCACAGTGCCAGGGACCTGGGTACGATTCCTGGCTTGGGTCACTGTCTGCGTGGAGTCTGTACGCTCTCCGTGTCTGCGTGGGTTTTCTCCGGGTGCTCCGGTTTCCTCCCACAGTCTGAAAGATGTGCTGGTTAGGTGCATTGGCCATGCTAAATTCCCCCTCCATGTACCTGATCAGGAGCTGGAGTGTAGCGACTAGGGGATTCTCACAGTAACTTCATTGCAGTGTTAATGTAAGCCTACTTGTGACACTAATAAATAAACTTTACAAACTTAAACTTAAGTGCATCGGTGTTAAAAGTATATTTTTATATTTCATTTAGCGTTCATAGCTGCACTTTATATTGACCAGGATTTGGACTATGTTCGCACCTTCATGAATGTATGCTTCTTCCCACGGTTAAAGGTCAGTACGTGTCATCTCACTTCAGTGTGAAATTCTTCACAAATTGTCTCCCCTTTGGGTACCAGCGCTGATGGGTGGGGGGTGTGGGGGGAACATTTCACCCTGAATTGTGCTGGGAGTGTTTGCAATAACTGTTTGCATGTCACCATGAACCAGTGCAATCAGACAGCGTTTACAAATGCAACTTTCCTTTTCAATTCTTTGCATTGTCACCCCACGCTGTACCTTGTTGCTGTTTGATTAACGCAGCTGGAAGTGATTGCCCAAAAAAAAAACATGTTTAACCATTTATACCCAGGAAATAGATACCACAGACCCCATTTGGAGTACTGTCAGCAGTTTCGGGCCCCATATCTAAGGAAGGATGTGCTGGCCTTGGAAAGGGTCCAGAGGAGGTTCACAAGAATGATCCCTGGAATGAAGAGCTTGCCGTATGAGGAGCGGTTGAGGACTCTGGGTCTGTACTCGTTGGGAGTTTAGAAGGATGAGGGGGGATCTTATTGAAATTTACAGGATACTACGAGGCCTGGATAGAGTGGACATGGAGAGGATGTTTCCATTAGTAGGAAAACCAGAACCAGAGGGCACAACTTCAGGCTACAGGGAAGATCCTTTAAAACAGAGATGAGAAGGAATTTCTTCAGCCAGAGAGTGGTGAATCCGTGGAATTCTTGCCACAGAAGGCTGTGGAGGCCAGGTCATTGAGTGTCTTGAAGACAGAGATAGATAATTCTTGATTAATAAGGGGATCAGGGATTATGGGGAAAAGGCAGGAGAATGGGGATGCGAAAAATATCAGCCATGATTGAATGGCGGAGCAGACTCAATGGGCCAAGTGGCCTAATTCTGCTCCTATGTCTTATGATTCCTGAGTAAATTAAGCGTTTTAAATCTTGGAACATGTGCCCATTGGTGTTGTCACACCTAATTCCAAGCGCTGGCTCCAAGACCCTCAAACTGGTGCCATTGAGAAAAACTCCCAGCAACGATTAACGTGGCCAGTTTTTGTGGGAGGATGTCCCCAGCTTTCTAGCACAGGTTCACAGAAGCGAAGAGTACTGGATATAATTTGCACTTGAAATTCCTCGACCTTTTGCACTGCTTTGGCAGATTTCCCATAAAGTTCTGCTGATGAAGCAGGAATTCCTTCCTGTAAATTCCATGTTTTGTGGCCCCGTTTCCAGTTGTAGAAATGTTTGTTTCTCAGAGAAAACCACCGGGCATTTCCAGGGCCCATACATCCCTGAGGAAAACTAATGAAATTATGGGATACTTGCCTTTATGCCTTTAGTGCAATCACATCCTTCCTATAGCGTGGCAGCCAGGTCGGCACGGTGGCACAGTGGCTAGCACTGCTGCCTCACAGCGCCAGGGACCTGGGTTCGATTCCCAGCTCGGGTCACTGTCTGTGCAGAGTCTGCACATTCACCCCGTGTCTGCGTGGGTTTCCTCTGAGTGCTCCGGTTTCCCCCCACTGCCCGAAGGACGTGCTGGTGAGGTGCATTGGCCATGCTAAATTCTCCCTCAGTGTACCCAAACAGGTGCCAGAGTGTGGCGTCCAGGGGATTTTCACAGTAACAGGGAGCTGGCTTCAAATCCAGCCTCGGGTGACTATGTGGAGTTTGCACATTCTCCCTGTATCTGCATGGGATTCCTCCAGGTGCTCGCTCTGGTTTCCTCCCACAGTCCAAAAAATGTGGGTTAGGCGGATTGGCCTTGCAAAATTGCCCCTTAGTGTCAGGGGGATTTGCAGGGTAAATACGTGGGTTTATGGGGATAAAGCGGGGTGTGATTGTTGTCAGTGCAGGCTCGATGGGCCAAATGGCCTCCTTCTGCACTGTAGGGATTCTATGATTAACTGAGCCATAGAATATAAGAGCAGGGCGGTTATGATGGAGCTATATAAAACATTCGTTAAGCCACAGCTAGAGTACTATGTGCAGTTCCAGTTGCCAAATTATAGGAAGGATGTGATTGCTTAGAAAGGGTGCAGAGGAGATTCACCAGGATGTTGCCTGGGCTGGAGTGTTTCAGCCATGAAGAGAGGCTGGATAGGCTGAGGGACGTAGATAAGACTGAGGGAGATCTGATAGAGGTGCACAAAATCTGAGGGACGTAGATTGGTAGAAACCTTCCCCCTTAGTAGAGGAGTCACTAACTAATGGGCATAGTTTTAAGTTAAGGGGTAGGAGATTTAGAGGGGACTAGAGGAAAAACGTTTTCACCCAAAGGGTGGTGGGAATCCGGAACTGCCTGAAAGGGTGGTGGAGGCAGGAATCCTCAACAATACTTTTCACTGTTTCCCAATGCATGTGACAATAAATCAAATCAACATTTAAGAAGCATTTAGATGAGCACTTAAAATGCCAGAGCATACAAGGCACAGAACAAGTGCTGGAAAATGGGATTAGAATGGATAGGTGCTTGATGGCTGGCACAGACATGATGGGCTGAAGGGCCTCCTTCTGTGCAGTAAAACCCTGTGATTCTAAATAAACTCATGCTTTTCCCACTATTTATAATCCTAGGTATTTTGCTTAATTGAGTCCCTTTGAATATGAACTGCGAATATATTGTCTAATGTACACCTCTGGACACTATTTTAAACGAGGTGAATTTGACTGCAGAGCTAAACGTCAGCCATGGCTGATTGTGTCACACTCTTGCCCGAGTCGGAAGGTTGTGGATTCAAGGCCTATTCCAGGTCTTGAGGACATAATCTGGGCTGACATTCCACTACGGAACGTGGAGAGCACTGCACTGTTAGGAGGTGCTGTCTTTCTGATGAGATGTTAAACTGGGCCCCCATCAAACCCCCTCGGATGGCTGTGTAAAACGCTACTTTGAGGAAGAGAAGGGGAGCTCTCCTGAGTGACTGGGCCAAGATCACCCTATCAGCCATGATTGAATCGTGGAGCAGACTCGATGGGCAAAGTGGCTTAATCCTGTTCCTATGTCTTATGGTCTAAGATTTATCCCTGAACAGACACCACACAAAATAAACAGGATTATCTGTGGGAGTGTTCTGTGTGCAAATCGGTGACGGTGTTTCGACAGTGACTTGACTTTAATAGTACTTTTCTGACGCCTTGAGATTGTGAAAGGTGCTGTAGAAAAGCAAGCCTTTTTTTTGGTCTTTAAATGTTTCCAAATATAGTAGGGCTTTTCATTTCCCTGTAGTGTGCTTTGTTCCCTGACGGCGCTGTGTGATGCTGTGTAAAGTCAGTGGTGGACCTGCTGTGTAGGTACGAGATTGTCTGTGTCTTCACTAACTCCGTCGGAATACAAAAGCTGAAATGTTGAGTGCGCAAAGGTGACAGTAAACTGAAGTAATTAAATGTACAAAGTCTGCACTTAACTTGGATGACATGCTCAGGCTTTAATTTTTAATGACCTCTCTTTTATGTTGGTGTAGGAGTTTATCCTGAACCAGGATTGGAATGACCCCAAATCTCAGCTACAGCAGTGCTGCCTGACCCTCCGAACAGAGGGGAAAGAGCCAGACATCCCTTTGTACAAGTGAGTTTTATATGTGGCATGAGTGGAATTATTATTATTTTGTTGCAGGGCATTCCGAGCGTGTTTTCTGTGCACCAATTGCAGATCATTGAAAATGTTACAATTTTGTCCAGTCTAATATCCTTCGAATGGGTTCAGAAAGGATTGTGCGCCTGTATTTATATTCTGTTATTTGTAACTGGAGCTCCTATCGCAGTTATTTCACTTTTGACATTTAGGCATGTAATGTTAGGATATAGAAACTAGAAGCAGGAGTAGGCCACTCGGCCCTTCGAGCCTGCTCTGCCATTCAGCACTGCTGCCTCACAGCGCCAGGGACCTGGGTTCGATTCCCGGCTTGGGTCACTGTCTGTGTGGAGTTTGCACATTCTCCCTGTGTCTGCGTGGGTTTCCTCCGGGTGCTCCGGTTTCCTCCCACAGTCCAAAGATGTGCTGGTTAGGGTGCATCGGCCATGTTAAACTTTCCCTCGGTGTACCCGAACGGGCGCTGGAGTGTGGCGACTAGGGGATTTTCACAGTAACTTCATTACAGTGAGAATATAAGACTAATAAATAAACTTTACTTTTTTTTTTCCCCACCTTGTCCCCCATTTCCCTTGATCTCTTTAGCCCCAAGAGCTATACCTAATTTCTTCTTGAAATCAGACAACGTTTTGGCCTCAACTACATTCTGTGGAAGTGAATTCCACACATTCACCACCCTCTGGGTGAAGAAATCTCTCCTCGCCTCAGTTCTAAAAGGTTTACCCCTTATCTTCGAACTATGACCCCTAGTTCTGGACTCCCCCACCACTGGGAACAATCTCTCTGAATCTGTCCTGTCAATCCCTGTTAGAATTTTATAGGTTTCTATGAGATCCCCTCATACGGGAGCCTCTATGGGGAAAATGCTGGTGTCGTTGTCAGTTTTCCTGGGAAAAAGATACAGGTAGAAAGTATTGTGATCACAGAATTGTTGCAGCTTGGATTGAGGCTATTCAGCCCATCATGTCTGTACTAGCTCTGAGTAATTCACCTCCTACCATTCCTCTCAGCTTCTCCCCGTAATCCTGCACATTCGTCCTTTTCGGATAATAATCCAACTCCCTCGGTTGAACCTGCCTCCACCACACTCTCAGGCAGTGCATTCCAGACCCCAACCACTCGCTGCTCGATAAAGTTTCTCATGATGTCGATGGAAAGGACTAATAAACTATTAATCAGTACTTTGTGAAGTTTTTATAATTCCAATCTAATGAAGATGAATTAACAGTGAGAAATGAGGAAATAGATGGATTTCTTTTCCATATTGAAACCTCACTGATGGGAAATCTAGACTGTGTGGCACACCAGTAAAGTCTAAACAGGCATAAACATTTTTACTCTGGGCTACATTTGTACAAGTTAACAAAATAAATGATTTTAAAATCCTTACAGCTCATAACTGGAGACTTTACCTGTCAAAGGTGTTGCGCTTGAAGGATTAATGGTTGGTGTGTGTGAAATTCATACGGTGGCACAGAGGTTAGCACTGCTGCCTCATAGCGCCAGGGATCTGGGCTCGATTCCCGGCTTGGGTTGTTTCTTCAGAAGAAATTCTTCAAAATGCAGCTAATGGAAATGCAACAAAACTTACTCCAACTTATAAATCAAAGAAAGGGTTTAATAAAGAAACATCATTACTCCAAACTTAGGGCCTCACCCTGGGCCACTCCAAGCTCCTCACAATTCCGTTCCTTATTTATAGTGAATCAGCTGGTCAGCTGACTATTACATCACTCTGTAATTGGTTCCATGGTTTACTGGGTCATCTGACTCTTACATCTTGTTCCCATTGGTCACATTACATCCAATACAAAGTTGTCACCGGTTACATTCTAACATGGGTGACTGTCTGTGTGGAGTCTGCACGTTCTTCCCGTGTCTGCGTGGGCTTCCTCCGGGTGCTCCGGTTTCCTCCCACAGTCCGAAAGGCATGCTGGTTAGGTGCATTGGCCGTGCTAAATTCTCCCTCCGTGTACCCGAACAGGCACCGGAGTGTGATGACTCGGGGATTTTCACAGTAACTTCATTGCAGTATTAACGTAAGCCTACTTGTGGCACTAATAAATAAACTTTAAAATTCTGAAGTGTCCATTCCAGCATTTTCTCCTGGCCAATCTCCACCCTCCATAAACTGGAGTTCACCAAAACTGTGCTGCCCTTATCCTAACTCACCTCACATCCTGTTTATCCTTTAGCCTACATTCATTGACCTTTATTGGCTTCTCATAGAATTATAGAAACCCTACAGTGCAGAAGGAGGCTATTCGGCCCATCGAGCCCATACCGACTACAACCCCACCCAGGTCCCATATCTACAACCCCACGTATTTACCCTGCTAATGCCCCTGATATTAAGGGGCAATTTAGCATGACCAATCCACCTAACCTGCACATCTTTGGAGTGTGGGAGGAAATCGGAGCACCTGGAGGAAACTCTTGCAGACACGGGGAGAACGTGCAAACTCCACACAGATAGTCACCCGAGGCTGGAATTGAACCCGGGTCCCTGGCGCTGAGGCAGCAGTGCTAACCACCGTGCCGGTAAAAACCTGTCCTTGCTTTCACTGCTCCCTATCTGGGTAATCTCCAGCACCACAACCTTCTGAGATCTGCGCGCTCCTTAAATCGGGCCTCTTGTGCGACCCTATTTTTAATCCCTCCACCAACAGGCAGCCATATCTTCAGCCGCAAAGGCCCTAATTTCTGGAGTTCCCGCTATAAACCTCTCCATCACTCCCACCTCCCTGAAACCCATTTCTGACAAAATTTCTGGTCATTCTGGCCCAGCACCTTCTCAGATGGCTTTCTGTCAGATTTCATTTGATAATGTTCTAGTGAAGAGACTTTTACTATATTGAAGGCATCGTATAAATGTAAATTGGTGTTGGAAGTCCACTGATGGTTTTTTGTCATTTATTGCACATCCCTAATGGCCATCAAGGAGGTGGGGGTGAGCTGCTGCCTTGAACCGCTGCAGTCCAGGTGGTGTAGGTACACCCATGGTGCTATTAGTGAGGGAGTTCCAGGATTTTGACCCAGTGACAGTGAAGGAACGAACGATATAGTTCCAAGTTCGGATGGTGAGTGGTTTGGAGGGGAACTAGCAGGTGGTGGCATTCCCAAGCATCTGCTGCCCTTATCATCCTTGGTGATAGAGGTCGCGGGTTTGGAAGATGTTGTTAAAGAAGGCTTGGTGAATTGCTGCCGTGCATCTTGTAAATGGTTTCTTCCAGTGGGGAAGTGAGTGAATGTTTAAGATAGTGGATAAGATGCCAATCAAATGGGTTGCTTTGTCCTGGATGGTGTTGAGCTTCTTGAGTATTCTGAAGCTGCACTTATCCAGGCAAGTGGAGAATATTCCATCACACTCCTCGTGCCTTGTGTAGATGGTGGACAGACTTTGGGAAATTGGAAGGTTATTTATTTGCTGCAGAATCCTGAGCCTCTGACCTGCCCTTGTAGCCACTGTGTTTATCTGACTGGTTCAGCTTAATTTCAGGTGAATAGTAACCTAAAGGATGTTGAGAATGGAGGATTCAGCGACAGCAAAGCCATTGAATGTCATGGGCAGATGGTTAGATTCTCTCTGTATTGGAGATGGTCATTGCCTGGCACTTGTATGGCGCAAATGTTATATGCCACATCTCAGCCCAAGCCTAAATGTTGTTGAGGTCTTGCTGTAACACGGGCACAGCCTGCTTGGGTAACTGAGGAGTTGCGAATGGTGCTGAACATTGTGCAATCATCATTGACCATCCCCACTTCTGACCTCATGACGGAGGGAAGGTCATTGATGAAGCAGCTGAATATGCTTGGGCCTGGGGCACTAACCCTAAGGGACTCCTGCATCATTGTCCCAGGGTTGAGATGATTGACCTCCAATAACCACAGCCATCTTCCTTTGTGCGAGATCTGATTCCAACCAGAGGCGAGTTTTCCCCTGATTCCCATTAATTCCAGTTTGTTAGGCCTCTTTGATGGCACACTCCATTAGATGCTGCCTTCCTGTAAAGGGCAGTCACTGACTCCTCTCCTCTTGAATTCTGCTCTTTTGTCCATTTTTGGACCTAGGTTGCTTTGAGTGGCGCAGAGTATCCCTTGCAGAACCCAAACTAAGCATCAGTGAGCAGGTTATTAGTGAGTAAGTATATGTAGAATAACTCAGCAGCCAGATTGGGCACAGCAAAGGTCTATAAATGACAAATGAAATGACTAACAATTGATGTGTTGTTGCTGGTGTTGGTTGAGGATGGAATGTTGGCCAAGCGAGCGTTCTACCGACGCTCCTTTGCACGTTGTCATAGAATTTTATTTACATCCACCTTCAGAAACAGATGGTGCTTCTGCCGAACCTCCCACACACCAAAGATGATTACTGTCCTGAACTATGAGCATCTTGAAGTCCTGCTGCAGATCTTGAATCCACAAACTCCTGACTCGAGAGTTGGGAAGCTACCAAATGAGCTAAACTGATGGTTAAACTATTTCATGTCAAACTGGCTTGATTCTCAAATGAATTAAGAACCGTTTCAACATCCCCACCAAGTGTGGCACTTTGTGGGCGGCACGGTGGCACAGTGGTTAGCACTGCTGTCACACAGTGCCAGGGACCTGGGTTCGATTCCCGGCTTGGGTCACTGCGTGGAGTTTGCACGTTCTCTCCGTGTCTGCGTGGGTTTCCTCCGGATTCTCCTTCCACAATCCAAAGATGTGCGGATTAGGTTGATTGGCCATGCTAAATTGCCCCTTAGTGTCCTGGGATGTGTAGGTTAGAGGGATTAGTGGGGCAAATATGTAGGGATATGGGGGTAGGGCCTGGGTGGGATTGTTGTCGGTGCAGACTCGATGGGCCGAATGGCCTCCTCCTGCTCTGTAGGGATTCTATGATTCGATGAAGTGCGGGTGATTAGCTGCTGGGGAAACTGTAAAGAATCACCAGTGAACAGACATTCTTTAGTTTCTTCTTTACTGATGACAAAATTTGATTTGATTTATTATTGTGACATGTATTAGTATAGAGTGAAAAGTATTGTTTCTTGCGCGCTAAATGGACAAAACATACCATTAATAGAGAAGGAAAGGAGAGGGTGCAGAATGCAGTGTTACAGTCATAGCTAGGGCGTAGCGAAAGATCAGTTTAATACGAGGTAGGTCCATTCAAAAGTCTGATAACAGCAGGGAAGAAGCTGCTCCTGAGTCAGTCGGTATGTCACCTTAGACTTTTGTATCTTTTTCCCGATGGAAGAAGGTGGAAGAGAGAATGTCCGGCAAAACCTAACCCATACTTGCAAATGTCACATTTAAAATCTTGTCTTTCTGTGCTTCATTTAATGGCTTGAGATATAGGCATTTTCTTGAGTGATAGATGAAAATCTAGCCCTTTAATCGTGTGCGTGTGTGTGTGTTAATATACGATAAATATTTTTTGGAATGTATGCTACCTTTTTTCTGTCTCTGATTCTCTTTGTTCTTTTGCCTCAAGAAAATACATTGGGATAATTCAAACACTGAGATTAACATACTTCAACTGATGTTGAACTTTTTCCCATTCAGTGACTTGATCAAAGCTGTTAAGCTCCTGAGGGGTATCGACAGGGTGGATGTGGAGGGTGGCATGGTGGTTAGCATTGCTCCCTCACAGCGCCAGGGTTCGATTCCGGCTTCGGGTCACTGTCTGTATGGAGTTTGCACGTTCTCCTCTTGTCTGCATGGGTTTCCTCCGGATGCTCCGGTTTCCTCCCACAGTCCAAAGATGTGCGGGTTAGGTGAATTGGCCGTGCTAAAATTGCCCCTTAGTATCAGGGGGACTAGCAGAGTAAATGCATGGGGTTACGGGGATAGGGCCTGGGTGGGATTGTTGATGGTGCAGACTCAATGGGCTGAATGGCCTCTTTCTGCACTGTAGGGATTTTGTGATTCTATTCTATGATTCTATAACGTTCCCTCTTGTCAAAGAATCTGGAACTCGCGATCACTTTTAAAATACGGGGTTGGTCATTTAAGACAGAGATGAGGTGAATTTTGTTCTTTGTGAATCCCTGGAACATTCTTCGTGAAAGGCAGAACTCCACTTTAATAATATTCCAAGCCTCTGCTTGTTGATTAGGAAGGGGGTGAAAGGTTACGGAGGGTAGGCAGAATTGTGAGGAGGAGGTTACAATCAGCTCAAGTCATGATCTTATTGAATGGTGAAGCAGGCTCGAGGGGCCGAATGGCCTATCCCAGCTCTTAATTCGTATGACCTTGTCAGGTTATTATTGGGTACCAAAGGGGGTCAGGGAATGGGTACAAGTTGTAATCCATGTGGTCCACTTATTTGATCAGAATAGATAAGATTATTATTTTAAATAGGAATATGCTTCCACCACACTGCAGACTGACTAGGTGTTAACTTCATGAATATCATTTTTTATCATATCAGTCCAAAGATAGAGTCATAGAGGTTTACAGCCCTTCTGCCCAACTTGTCCATGCCGCCCAGTTTTTAGCATTAAGCTAGTCCCAATTGCCTGCATTTGGCCCATATCCCTCTATACCCATCTTACCCATGTAACTGTCTAAATGCTTTTTAAAAGACAAAATTTTGACTATAACAATTCTAGCTACAGATAATAAATAATACTTTTCTCAATAAATAATAATCTTCTTTTAGCTTCAACTATTTGAACATAGTTGTGTGGGTTAGGTGGATTGGCTCTGCTAAATTACCCCTTCGTCTCAGGGAGATTGGCAGGGGTTACTGGGTAGGATTGGTGTCGGTGCAGGCTCGATGGGCCAAATGGCCTCCTTCTACACTGTAAGGATTCTATGATTTTTCCAAAATCTGATTCCTTTCTTGTCCGTGGGATGTGGGCGCCACCAACAAAGCCAGCGTTTATTACCCATCCCCAATTGCCGTGAAGTGAGTGGCTTGCTGCACCATTTTGGAGGGTTGCTAAGAGACAGCCTTGTTGCTGTGGGTCTGAAGTCCCACATGAGGCGGAGCTGA
This sequence comes from Mustelus asterias, assembly GCF_964213995.1. Taxonomy (NCBI): domain Eukaryota; kingdom Metazoa; phylum Chordata; class Chondrichthyes; order Carcharhiniformes; family Triakidae; genus Mustelus; species Mustelus asterias. The sequence continues at coordinate 161,677,445 of NC_135802.1, forward strand.
TGAGGCCGGCGGATTTCCTTCACTAAAGGACATTAGTGAACCAAATGGCATTTTTATAATGCATCGAGATGTGACAATCAGGTAGATTCTTGGCTGCCACTATTGAGACAAGCTTATTATTCCAGATTTATTCATTCATTGGATTTAAATCCCCCCCTCCACAACCTAGTAACGCAAGCACTGTATTACCATCCCCTTTTAAAATTTGTCGAGATTAGACTTGTGTACGAGAGGATTTAATTACAGGAGAAATCTTTTCCCTTTTGAGTGCTTGTAATGAATGGAAAACCTTGGTCTGCCCACGCTGTGCAAGTGAAGACTTCAACAGAGTTGATTCAGAACAACTGCACCATCCGGCAACAAGCAGCGATGTTATGTGAATGCAAAGTATTGACCATGTTTCAGACTGCAACTATTGAGATTGTGCATTTTCTCCTATCAGGATTCTTCAGACAGTGGGACCTTCCCATGCCCGGACATACACTGTGGCCGTGTATTTCAAAGGGGAGCGGATTGGCTGTGGTACAGGCCCAAGGTAGGATTGTATTTCTCAATGTTGTGGCATTACTTTGCGAGCCATCTGTACAATTGTTCCTGTTGAGATGTCTGGCCTGGCAAATGGGCCCCGGTTATGTTCAAGAAAGCCAGTCAATGAAGGACAGAACTGGAACCCATATTTATTCAGTCATACATTTAAATATAGAACATAGAACAGTACAGCCCACGATGTTGTGCCGAGCTATATCTGAAACCAAGATCAAGCTATCCCACTCCCTATCATCCTGGTGTGCTCCATGTGCCTATCCAATAACCGCTTAAATGTTCCTAAAGTGTCTGACTCCACTATCACTGCAGGCAGTCCATTCCACACCCCAACCACTCTCTGCGTAAAGAACCTACCTCTGATATCCTTCCTATATCTCCCACCACGAACCCTATAGTTATGCCCCCTTGTAATAGCTCTATCCATCCGAGGAAAAAGTCTTTGAACGTTCACTCTATCTATCCCCTTCATCATTTTATAAACCTCTATTAAGTCTCCCCTCAGCCTCCTCCGCTCCAGAGAGAACAGCCCTAGCTCCCGCAACCTTTCCTCATAAGACCTACCCTCCAAACCAGGCAGCATCCTGGTAAATCTCCTAATACAGAGTGAAACATTACAAGCATATACCTCCTAACTCCGCTGCACCCCAGCCGCAGTGAGTGTCTCTTCATATCTGATAAAGTGAAACTCCAATTAAGACCCTACACCTGCATTTAGTTTAATACAATTGATATACAATTTTGCTGAGGTACGGATCAGGTTATGTCAGGAAGCCCAACTAGACCCCAATATTTTTTCTCTTTTGGCATTAGTGTGAGAATAAGGTGTTTCACTCCAGGTGTGATGCTATTGATGCACTGAGGAGCTTTTATCAAAACAAACTTTACTTAACAATATAGTTTAACTATTACAAATTAATTAATTTAACTTTTACCAATTGAAATACTTAAACATGACATGGTACAATTCTTAACTGCTAACCTATCTCTATTAGTTCCAATTGAAGTTTAAGTCTATAAGAAGTTCCTTCTTATAGTCTTAAACTCCTCTTCAAAATCAGTTAGCACCACACAGGCTTACATGCTTGTATTTGGGCTGCCAGTCCACCTTTTGAACACATCTGGAGAGGGACAAAGAGAGAGCGCTATTTCTCCTAGTGGGTCCCAAACAGCAGCCTCCAGAGAGAGAGATACCTTTTGCTTCTTTCAGAACTCGGCAGTAACTGCCTGCTTATCCCTGAAAGCTTAGCTCCTCCCCTGAAGCACATGACTCTGTCAATCAACCTAATCAAATCCCTATTCTGAAACCCCAGGGGAAAAACCAAATAAACAAAAATGCATTAACTGAGATTGACACATCTCTAAAATCTAAAATCAATCATTAACTTGCATTCTCAGCACGCGAGCTGCCTGATGCAAACAAATGGGCACCGTGTAAAGCGGAGCTGAATTTTAAGTATACCCCTTGTAAGAAATGATATGAGTACATTTCTTAAAGGCACAGAATCATCACAATTCACAACAATTGAATGGAATGAAGCAGGAAATGAATCCAGTGACTCTCAACCACCTCTCCAGTGTGTTTTTTTTGCACTGAACATAGCCATGAGATGCACTGTATGGTGGTAAAGAATGGCAAAACATCTTTCAAGAATCTTGTTTTCTTTTATTCGTTCATGGAATGTGGGTGTCTCTGGCTAGACCAGCATTTATTGCCCATCCCCAGTTACCCTTGAGAAGATGGTGGTGAGCTGCCTTCTTGAATCGCTGCAGTCCCTGTGGTGTAGGTGCACCCACAGTGCTGTTAGGGAGTGAGATCCAGGATTTTGACCCAGTGACAGTGAAGGAATGGTGATATATTTCCAAGGCAGGATGATGAGTGGCTTGGAGGAGAGGAGAGGTGGTGGTGGTGTTCTGCTGCCCTTGTCTTTCAAGATAGTGGAGGTTGTTAATTTGGAAGATGATGTCTGAGGAGCCCTGGTGAGTTCCTGCAGTTCATCTAGTAGATGGCACACCCTGCTGCCACTGCTCATTGGTGGTGGAGGGAGTGAATGTTTGTGGAAGGGGTAGCAATCAAGCGGACTGCTCTGTCCTGGATGGTGTTAAGCTTCCAGGCAAGTGGAAAGTATTTAATCACACTCCTGACTTGTGGCTTGTAGATGGTGGACAGGCTTTGGGGAATCGGGAGGTGAGTTACTCACCACAGGATTCCAAGCCTCTGAACTGCTCTTGTTGCCACAGTATTTATATGGATAGTCCAGTTCAGTTTCAGGTCAATGGTAACCCCCAGGGTGTGGACAGTGGGGGATTCAGCGATGATAATGCCGTTGACTATCAAGGGGAGATTGTTAGATTCGCCGTTGTCGGAGACAGTCATTTACTGCCCTTTTACCAACCCCCTATATTCTCCCCCCACCAACAGACTAGTGAGCAATGTTCAATCTGTCCCTTTGAGAAAAGTAACTTGTTGAAATTCTGGGGCAAAATAATTTACCAAAAGGAAACATTGTAGGACTGGACAATCCGAAGCCCTTGGATTGAATGGAGGGGAAGTAGAGAGGTTGACTAGCTCTTCAGCTGCCTTTCTCCAGCTGAGGCTGAGCTCTGATCTCCCAACCCTCCTGAGGCGACACTAAAATAAAAACAATATATTGCAGGCGGTGGAGATCTGAAACAAAAACAGACCATGCTGGATAAGCCCAGCAGGTCTGGCAGCATCTGTGGAGAGAAACAGCTAACATTTCGAGTCTCGATGAGTGTTATTTGGGAGAACATTTGATTTGATATTGTCACATGTATTAGCATACAGTGAAAAGTATTGTTTCTTGCGCGCTATACAGACAAACATACTGTTTATAGAGTACATAGGGGAGAAGGAAAGGAGAGGGTGCAGAATGTAGTGTTACAGTCATAGCGAGGGTGTAGAGAAAGATTAACTTAATATAAGATAGACCCATTCAAAAGTCTGATGACAGCAGGGAAGAAGCTGTTCTTGAGTCAGTTGGTACGTGATCTCAGAGTTTTGTATCTTTTCCCCGATGGAAGAATGTGGAAGAGAGAATGTCTGGGGTGCGTGGGGTCCTTGCTTATGTTGGCCGCTTTGCCAAGGCAGTGGGAAGTGTAGACAGAGCCAATGGATGGGAGGCTGGTTTGCGCGATGGATTGGGCTTCATTCACGACCCTTTGTAGTTTCTTGCGGTCTTGGGCAGAGCAGGAGCCATACCAAGCTGTGATACAACCAGAAAGAATGCTTTCTATGGTGCATCTTGTAAAAGTTGGTGAGAGTCGTAGCTGACATGCCAAATTTCCTTAGCCTCCTGAGAAAGTAGAGGCGTTGGTGAGCTTTATTAACTACAGTGTCGGCATGGGCGGACCAGGACAGGTTGTTGGTGACCTGGAAACTTGAAGCTCTCGATCATTTTTACTTCATCCCCGTTGACGTAGACAGTTGATGCTGCCAGGGACTGCCAGACCTGCTGAGCTTCTCCAGCATTCGAGTGTCCGTGTCATCCAGCGCAGGAAAGAAGGAATTGGCGAGAAAAACGAGCAGCTTTTCATGAGTAAAAGGTTGGCTTTCTGTGAATTAGAGATACAGCACTCTTACCTTTTGCAAACTGTGCTCTTGTAACTCTGCGCTGAGCTGAATAAATAATTCAGCGTACTTACTTTGGCAGGTTTCTCTGTGATATTCACCTTTAAGTGACAGAGGTTGTTGTGGATTTAGCTAGGATGGAGAAAGAGGCAGTTGCAGCAGAATAACAGAATTGGCATTAAACTTACTTTACAATCTTAACTCAATATTTCGCACAGATGAGCTGGTTTTTCTGCATGTGTCACATTGATGGTTTGGTGAATTGTGTACCGCAATTATTTAGAATTATTTCTGCCAAATTAAATTTAGCCAAGAATTACCAGACCCCTCAAGAAAGTCGTCTGGCACAGCCGCAACTTTGGACTTAGTTTCAAAGTGTCAAGTTTCAAAGTTCCCAAGTGGGTCATCGGACTTGATGGGAATATTGTCAACTTCCCTATCTTTACTGTGATGGCCTTGATTCTCCCTTGTGTTTCTTGGAAGCATTAATTTTCCCGACAGGAATCAACTATAACTCTACTGTACTGGCCCCCCAATTTGCCCTGCACAGGTACTGTGTGGTCGGGTGGCACAGTGGTTAGCACTGCTGCCTCACAGCGCCAGGGACCCAGGTTCGATTCCGGCCTCGGGTCACTGTCTGTGTGGAGTTTGCATGTTCTCCCCGTGTCTGCGTGGGTTTCCTCCGGGTGCTCCGGTTTCCTCCCCACAGCCCAAAGATGCACAGGTTAGGTGGATTGGTCATGCTAAATTGCCCCTTAATGTCCCTGGATATACAACTTAGAAGGATTAGTAGGGTAAATGGACAGGGTTACGGGGATAGGGTGGGGTGTGGGGGGGCTGCGTACGATGCTCTGTCGGAGAGTTGGTGCAGACTCGATAGGCCAAATGGCCTCTTTCTGTTTCGTAGGGATTCTATGATTCGATTGTTCTCAATTCTGTAGCCAATAATAAAACAGCATCCATACAAATTAACCTTGACTTTAAGAATATTAAACTGAATATTACTGAATAAAGGAAACATGCTGTTGAAGTTTTTTGTCTTGTATTCCTCAGGACAAATGCAAGAATACCAAATTTCAAAGCAACCATTTGAAACTTGCTGAGCTATCATGAGTGTTACGCTATTACACTATTTTTATTTTATTTATTATTTATTAGTCACAGATAGGCTTACATTAACACTGCATTGAAGTTACTGTGAAAATCCCCTAGTCATCACACTCCAGTGCCTATTCAGGTACACAGAGAGAACTTAGCATGGCCAATGCACCTAACCAGCACGTCTTTCAGACATGCCAGTTTAACAACCAGTTAAAGATCATCAGTTGGGCTCACAATGTAACTCAGTGCACACGTGCTAGACACTTAACTATATTCATAGATCTGTCCTCTGCAACCAAAAGGAATATGTCCAGACATTGCACCTTTCCTGAATAAACAAAAGCATAAAGGACACTAGCTCCTTTGTGGATTTCCTGTCGCAATGCCTTGACCAATCAGTGCCCCTTTCCTCGTGCGGTATAAATTATTGTTTCCTTTGAAATTTGGCACTCTTGTACCTGTCCTGATGAGTGCAAGATGGAAAACTTCCACAGCCTGTCCTTTTTATCAGCAATACTCAAGTTCTGTATAAGCAAACGACTGTTAATATTAAACTGCCCAGATAACCCAACAAATATCCAACTTGTTTCATACAAATTTGAACCGTACAAAAAGTGCATGAGCTACATTGAGTGTCTGAAGTGGAAACATTTGAATGTTTAATTACCCTTTATCATAACCCATTGGAAAGCTAATGACTGTAATCACCACTGTGGCAGAAATCAAGCAGAGATATTGTGCAGCTATAGCATAAAATAATTAACCGTTGTGGGTGTATGAAATTTCCTGTGTGATTTAACCTTTTCTTTGACACACATTATTGATTCTTGGAGCACTACTGTTTGAACAACAGGACATTATCGTTGCTCGTGGAGCCTGGAAAGAAAATTTATCTCTTAAATTCAGTCAAAAATATGGTCAGACTTTGACAAAGGACTCAACGTCAGTCAAAGGGGACGAAGTAGAAAGGGTCAAGAGCTTCAGGTTTTTAGGTGTCCAGATCACCAACAGCCTGTTCTGGTCTCTCTCTCTCTCTCCTCCTCCCACCACACACACAGATGCACCGTAGAAAGCATTCTTTCTGGTTGTGTCACAGCTTGGTATGGCTCCTGCTCTGCCCAAGACCACAACAAACTACAAAAGGTCATGAATATAGCCCAATCCATCATGCAAACCATCTCCCATCCATTGACTCTGTCTACACTTTCCACTGCCTCAGAAAAGCAGCCAGCATAATTAAGGACCCCACGCACCCTGGACATTCTCTGTTCCACCTTCTTCCGTCGGGGAAAAGATATAAAAGCCTGAGGTCGCGTACCAATCAACTCAAGAACAGCTTCTTCCCTGCTGCTGTCAGACTTTTGAATGGATCTACCTCGCATTAAGTTGATCTTTCTCCACATCCTAGCTATGACTGTAACACTATTCTGCATTCTGCACTCTCTCGTTTCCTTCTCTATGAACAGTTTGTTTTGTCTGTATAGCGCGCAAGGAACAATACTTTTCATTGTATGTTAATACATGTGACAATAATAAATCAAATCAAAAGGATCTGATGAAGAATCATAGAAACCCTACAGTGCAGAAGGAGGCCATTCGGCCCATCGAGTCTGCATCAACCTCAATCCCACCCAGGCCCTATTCCTGCAACCCCACATATTTACCCTGCTAATCCCATTGATACGAGGGTCAATTTAGCATGGCCAATCAAACTAATCCGCACATCTTTGGACTGTGGGAGGAAACCGGAGCACCCGGAGGAAACCCACGTAGATATAGGGAGAATGTGCAAACTCCACACAGGCAGTCACCCAAGGCCGGAATTGAACCCGGGTCTCTGGCGCTGTGAGGCAACAGTGCTTGCCACTGTGCCGCCCCTGGGTCATCCAGACTCGAAACATTGGCTCTATTGTCTCGCCACAGAAGCTGTCAGATTTACGAAGACTTTTCTGCATTTTCTGTTTGGGTCAGACTTTGCATGCATTCTGGCAGAACATGTTGGATTGCGACAGGACAGGTGACTTTCCGGGGCTGGGAAAGGATTTGTATTTTAACCTGAGAATTCAGGACAAACTCAGCTGGTCAGGTGGCATCTGTGGAGAGAGAAGCAGAGTTAACGCCTCAGGTCAGTGGCCTTCCCTCAGAACCAGAGCACATCAGGAAGATATCGGGCTTTCAGCAAGTAGAGAGGGAAGGGAAGGGGAGGTGGAAGAACAACAGAGAAGGTCTGTGATAGGGGACGAGATAGGAGAGGTTAAATAATAAAAGATGTGATGGTGTAGGGCAAAAGGAGATGTCAATAAAACAAGTAAAGAAACAAAAGATGGGTCCAGAAAAGGTGCAAATGGAAAGGACATACGAATATATGAAATAGGAGCAGGAGAAGGCCATTCAGCCCCTTGAGCCTGTTCTGCCATTCAGTAAGACCATGGCTGATGTGTTTGTGTTTCTAGTTCCACACTCCCATCTACTCTGATATTTCCCATACCTAATAAGAATCTATTTACCTCTGCCTTAAAAATATTCAATAACAATGGTTAGCACTGCTGCCTCACAGCGCCAGGGACCCGGGTTCGATTCTGACCTTGGATGACTGTGTGGAGTTTGCACGTTCTCCCCATGTCTGCGTGGGTTTCCTCTGGGTGCTCCGGTTTCCTCCCACAGTCCAAAGCTGTGCAGGTTGGGTGGATTGGCCATGCTAAATTGCTCCTTAGTGTCCGAAGATGTGTAGGTTCATAGGATCATAGAATCCCTACAGTACATTCGGCCCATCAAGTCTGCAGTGACAACAATCCCACCCGGGCCCTATCCCCGTATCCCCACCTATTTACCCTGCTATTCCCCCAGAAATTAGAGACAATTTAGCATGGGTTAGGGTTGGGGAGATTAGTGAGGTAAATACGTAGGGTCGCAGGAATAGGGCCTGGGTAAGATGCTCTGTCAGAGGATTGGCGCAGACCCAATTGGCAGATTGGTCTCCTTTTGCACTGTCAGAATTCTATGATCTCGTTCTGAGGCAGTGAGTTCCAAAGCTGCACAACCTTCTAAGAGAAAAAAAATCTCCTCATCTCTGTCCATAAGGGCGACCCCTCATTTTAAGTCCGTGCCCTCTTGTTCTGGACACGTCCACAAGAGGAAACATCCTTTTCACGATCTTAAAGACTTGAAACAAGTCACTCCTCACTCTTCTAAACGCCAATGGAAACAAGCCCAGCCTGTCCTACCAGTGGGAGCTGCCAACCAATTGAATAATGGCACAGAGGATGGTATGAAGCTGTAGAACTGTCAAATACCTGAGGAAAGCATGAGGTCTTGTTCCTCCTGCTTTGGGCTCAGGACAGGGTGGGGGTAGTGTGGAGAATTAAAACAACTAACAACTGGAAACTGGTGGTCATATTCACAGCCTGAGCAGCGGTTTTTGATTTATATACAGACAAAGCATACCGTTCATAGAGAAGGAAAGGAGAGAGTGCAGAATGTAGCCTTACAGTCATAGCTAGGCTGTAGAGAAAGATCAACTTAATGAGAGGTAGGTCCATTCAAAGATCTGACAGCAGCAGGGAAGAAGCTGTTCTTGAGTCGATTGGTACGTGTCCTCAGACTTTTATATCTTTTTCCTGATGGAAGAAGGTGGAAGAGAGAGTGTCCGGGGTGCGTGGGGTCCTTGATTATGCTGGCTGTTTTTCCGCGGCAGCGGGAAATGTAGACAGAGTCAATGGATGGGAGGCTGGTTTGTGTGATGGATTGGGCTGCATTCACGACCTTTTGCAGTTTCTTGCAGTCTTGGGCAGAGCAGGAGCCCCAGACCAAGCTGTGATACAACCAGAAAGAATGCTTCCTATGATGCATCTGTAAAAGTTGGTGAGAATCATAGAAGACATGCCAAATTTCCTTAGTCTCCTGAGAAAATAATGGCATTGGGGGGCTTTCTTAACTATAGTGTCGAGCAGCAAAGTGATGACTCAATCTGTGTTTGATCTCCCCTGAGCTGCGCATACAGTGTACCAAATTAAAAGAAGTTACAAGTAAATCATAAATTCTGGAAGGAGTGTTCAGGGCCTTGAGCTGTGGGAAGGTATTACAGATTTCAAGCCTCCGCAGTAATCTGTTTTTGCATAATGTTAAGATTGCCGTGGGTCGCTCGCACAGGGTGCTGCCTTTTTTCTCAACCAAAAGTCTGAAATTATTTTGGTATCGTGCCCAACCTTCCCATAATTCCAGTGACATTTGGGGAGTTTTATTCAATATAGGGAAACTTATTGAGTATATATACTTGCGGATACCCCAATCTCCAAAGCCATTGCGAGAAAATGTTAATAACAGAATCTGAATTGTTAGCGGTGATTCTTTTGGCTGCTACTCCCATCCAGAGAAGTTCAGCGGTCCGCAGTAAAATTAGCCGCAGTGCCGTAAAGATTTAGCTCATCGGATAAATTAATGGTGAGGGGAATTGGAGGAGGCAGAGCTAACTGAGAGATTAGTTTGTCGTCTCTGCTTGTTACCTGTGGGAGCTGTGATTGAAATGTAATACAAGTAAAAGCAATAAAGGTTGTCTCTTAATGGTAGATGCTCATTTTCATAGGTGAATTAAGATCTGGTGGTTTAGCTTATTCTGTAAAGAACATAATTAAAGAGCTCAAAGCCATTTGAGTTTGCTGCCGTGCCAGTTCACGGTTATAATCACTGCCTGCCTCGGGAAAGGGATATGCAGATTGCGTTATTATTTTGGTTTAATTGGCTACATGCTAACATTGTAAGAGGGGGTAGGGGGCTAAAGGGTGGATCACAAAAACCTGCACACGCCGGCAACTCCGTTTCTGCAAGCGGTGCTTGATTCTACACCTAAAAGGGGCAACAGTGGTAGTTTAAAGTGTATTTATTTATTCGTGTCACATTAACACTGCAATGAAGTTACTGTGAAAATCCCCCAGTCGCCACACTCCGGCGCCTGTTCGGGTACACTGAGGGAGAATTTAGCACGGCTAACGCACCTAACCAGCACGTCTTTCAGACTGTGGGAGGAATAGGAAGACCTGGAGGAAACCCACGCAGACACGGGGAGAGTGTGCAGACTCCGTACAGACAGTGACCCAAGCCAGCAATCGAACCCGGGTCCCTGGCGCTGTGAGGCAGCAGCACTAACCACTGTGCCTCCGTGCTGCCCCATTCCCATTCATGGATTACAGAGGAGAGATGTATACTTATACTTTGTTCTTGGTATGGTGTACAGGCCGCACTGCATGACCCAGAAATCAGGGGCCATCTGCACTCGGGGAGGGGAGGCAGCAGGAGGGGAGGGGGGGTCCTGACCCAAGCATGACTGTCCCTCCTGTGTACTGAATTAATCAGTACATTGATTAATTATCCCTCATGTACAATTCCTTCTTTGATCTGATGAAGTAAATGGGTTTAAGACTCTTCAGCGTTTACCAAATGCTTTTAATCTAATTGAGCTCGAGCTTCCAAAATGAAAATCTCTCTCCGGCCTGCCCTCACTGCAAGGATTACAGACATCAGGGGGCGATTCTCCCAGCCCGCTGTGCTGCTTTAGTTTCCAGCTGGGTGCCATGGCCTCCACGTGTCCCCGGCCGCCGGATTTCTGGTGCCGTCAGCTCCGTGTCAGTAATCGGTGTGGAGCTGCATTAATTATTTACGTGATGATTTCAATAGCATTAGCGGGCCCGAGCCTGACGTCTCCGAGCCCTCTCGAGTGTCCCCTCCCCACCAGGAGTGTTTCACTCCAGTGGGGTTTACAATAGCTCCCCATTCGCAGGGAGCTGGCGGCCCGACCCCGCTGGAGCGAAGGGAGGCCATGGAGGCCCCCCAGGAGGTCGCGGGTAAGGGGCGATGCCCCCTGGGCATTGCCAGCTTGGTAGTGTCAGCCTGGGCCCCTGGCACTGTCCAAGGGGCAAAGTGGCAATGCGCACGGGGGCATTACGGCACTGCCCACCAGGCATTGGGGGCAGTGCCAAGGGGGCCTATGGAGTGAAGATGGGTGGGGGTGGGGTGTCCCGCTGCCACTCTGCATTTGGCGGTGACAGGGAGGGAGGTCAGCGATTGGGGCTAGCCATTGGGGTGGGGGGGGAGGGGGAAGAGGGGGAGCCACCTGCTGTGGGGTGCCAGGCTGCTAGGGGGCAGTGTTTGGGCTGCCGGTGTGGGGGTCAGGAGTGCCGGAGGTGGGTAAGATCGAGGCAGGCCAGAGTGGGAGGGGGTCCGGAAAGCCAGCGACCGGTGCGTTGGGGAGGGGGTCGCATGGCCAGCGATGTGGGGTCGTGGGGCTGGCCAGTGATCGGGAGGCCGGCAGTGCGGGGCCCCTGTGCGCCGATTTTGGTGCTGACAGATCGGTGCATGCGCAGTGGCGCACTCAGTGCTCTGCTGCCGGCCGCTCTGGTAGGAATAGGCCCCACCCAGGGATTTTTAATGGTATTCACACCAGGGCTCTCTGCAGTGCGCAGAGTGTGGGAGATTCATTTTAAAATCCTGCTTTTTAAAGACAAAAGCGGGATCTACCCCAGTTTTTATGCAAATTCGACACTTAGAACTTTTTCTGGAGAATTGCACCCCATGTCTGTACCAAAATATCCAAAGAGAAGTCATCCATTGTCTAAGTTTCTCCACCTCCTGTTTCATGATCTTACCTTTCTAACTGTACAACTCTTAACCCAACATGGGGCCCAATGATTTGGCTGCAATAGACTCAAAGCTTTTTGATTGCGTTCGCCCCAGGGTTGCTGATCAGCCAGATACCTTCATATTCGGGTAAAATTTCAATCCCTAAGACTAGAAGCTACATTTAAAAACTGTGAACTGCCATCATTACTAGAGCAAGCTCCAGTTTCCTGTTACCGATAGGGTACAGGCTTTGTCGAACACCAAAACCTTCTCAACTCTCAGTCTTCTGCCTGTGTTTCTGGGTAACTGAAAGCGCCAACTTGCATTTAGTGAAAAGCCCTAAGGTGCTTCACAGAAGCACATTCAAACAACATCCAGGCTCTTCACTTAGTTTTGGTGCCACGTATAAGTAACTCTGCAGCCAAAAAGCTGTTCCGTTGTATTGCAAGTAGAGTCATAGAGCATGGAAACAGGCCCTTCGGCCCAACTGGCCCAAGCCGACCATGGTGCCCTCCCAGCTAGTCCCAATTGCCCTTGTTTGGCCCATATCCCTCTAATCCTTACCCACCCATGTACTTATCCAAATCCTTTTTAATGTTGCTATTGCACCCGCCTCAATCACTTTCTCTGGCATCTCATTCCATATACGCACCACCCTCTGCGTGAAGAAGTTGCCCCTCAGGTCCCTTTCAAGTCTTTCCCCTCTCGCTTTAAACCTATGCCCTCTAGTTTTCATTTCGCCTTCCCTGGGAAAAAGACTGTGTGTGTTCTGCCTATCTCTGCCCCTCATGATTTGATACACCTCAATAAGGGCACCCCTCATTCTCCTGCGTTCCAAGAATTAAATGGAAAACATTTACAGTGCAGTACAGATCGGGGGTCTGGGATTGGTCTATCTCCAGCGTTGATTTGATCTGCACAGTGTGTGGATAAAGCTACAGCTCAGCACTTGTTCTGATTATTGTACAGAGCGACTGGTGCGGTTGGCAAGGACATTGTCTTTTCACCTCGTCTTTTCACCTCTATGGTTGAGGTTTGGTTCATGAGAACATGAGAAATAGGAACAGCTGTAGACCGCTCCACCATTCAGTGCAATCATGACGGATCTTCTCCCTCAGCATCACTTTCTCGCCTGTCCCCATAACCCTCGACCCCCGGAGAGATCAAAAATATTCAGAGATTCCCTAAAGGACAGAAGGAGGCCATTCGACAAATCGAGCCTGCACTGACTCTCCGACAGAGCACCTCACCACGTCCTGTCCCCATCACCCCACATATTTATCTGGCTAATCCATAAAAACATAAGATATAGGAGCAGAATTAGGCCATTTGGCCCATCGAGTCTGCTCCGCCGTTCAGTATGGCTGATCATAGCTAATCCCCCTAACCTACACATCTTTGGACTGTGGGAGGAAACCGGAATACCGGGAAGAAACCCAGGCAGACACGGGGTGAATGTGCAAATTCCACACAGACAGTGACCCAAGCTGGGAATCGAACCTGTGTCCCTGGCGCTGTGAGGCAGCAGTGCTAACCACTGTGCCACCGTGCCGCCCCCATTGCTCCCAGTCTTGAAAATGCTTGACAATGGAGTATCCACAACCCTCTCTGGTAGAGAAGATTCAAAACATAAGAACATAAGAAATAGGAGCAGGAGTAGGCCATCTAGCCCCTCGAGCCTGCCCCGCCATTCAATAAGATCATGGCTGATCTGAAATGGATCAGTTCCACTTACCCGCCTGATCCCTATAACCCCTAATTCCCTTACCGATCAGGAATCCATTTATCCGTGATTTAAACTGGGAATCGAACCCGTGAAAACCGCTGAATGAAGAAATATCTCCTCATTTGGATCTTCAGTGACTGACTCCTTATCCTCCGACTGTCCTGCATTCTACGTTCACCAGACAGGGGCTAACAACCTCTTTGTCTACCCTGCGAAATCCCATCAGAATCTTGCTTGTTTCAATGAGATCACCCTCATTCTTCTGAACCTGAGAGAGTTTGGCCCGATTTATTTAACCTCATCACAGGATGGCTCCCTAACCCTGGATTGAGTCAAGTGATCCTTTGCTGTGTCAGCTACGACTCTCATCAACTTTTACAGATGCACCATAGAAAGCATCCTTTCTGGATGTATCACAGCTTGGTATGGCTCCTGCTCTGCCCAAAACCGCAAGAAAGTACAAAGGGTTGTGAATGTGGTCCAGTCCATTATGCCAACCAGCTTCCCATCCATTGACTCTTCCCACTGCCTCGGCAAAGCAGCCAACATAATCAAGGACCCCACACACCCCGGACATTCTCTCTTCCACCTTCTTCCGTTGGGAAAAAGATATAAAAGTCTGAAGCCACATACCAACCGACTCAAGAACAGCTTCTTCTCTGCTGCTGTCAGACCTTTGAATGGACTTACTTTGCATTAAGTTGATTTTTCTCTGCACCCTAGCTATGACTGAAATGCTACATTCTGCACTCTCTCCTTTCCTTCTCTATGAACGGTATGCTTTGTCTGTATAGCGCGCAAGAAACAATGCTTTTCACTTTATACTAATAATGTGACAATAATATATCAAATCAAATCCTTACTTAGATATGGAGGCTACAACTCCGTCCAGTACTCCAGGTGTGGTCTCACCAAAACCCTGTACAACCCAGTGTTGGAATAAAAGTGTTCTCTCTCTGTCAGGTACACTCCTCCTACATGGAGTTCAAGACGACAATCAATCAAAAATACAATTCTGCAGTTCACAGCATCAAAGTCAACCGGGCGGCACGGTGGCACAGTGGTTAGCACTGCTGCCTCACAGCGCCAAGGACCCAGGTTCAATTCCGGCCTCGGGTCACTATCTGTGTGGAGTTTGCATGTTCTCATCGTATCTGCCTGGGTTTCCTCCGGGTTCTCCGGTTTCCTCCCACAGTCCAAAGATGTGCGGGTTAAGTGGATTGGCCGAGCTAAATTGCCCCTTAGTGTCTGGGGGATTAGCAGGGTAACTGCATGGGATTATGGGGATAGGGCCTGGGTGGGACTGTGGTCGGTGCAGATTTGATGGGCTGAATGGCCTCCTTCTGCACTGTAGGGATTCTATGGATCATAATTTAACACTCAGAGAAAGTAGGAAGATTTACAATTGTGCATCAGGAACTGATTTTCTGAGACTGGGGTTAAGTGGCTGCTCTTGAATAATATATGAGGAACTTCAGTCTTGCTGAAGCTTTTCATCTTGTACTCATCAGGACAAACACGCGGAGACCAAATTTCAAATAATCACAATTTACACTGCAGGAGACAAGGGTTGGTTAGCAAGTCGACTCTGATTGGCCAAATTGTTACCATGGAGAAAGTAGTGGGGGACTGTAAGCTGCCCTAGAGGAACTCTGCTTTGCCTTTTGCCCAAAGGTGTCTTTCAGGGGTAAAGACTGAGCTTGGTCAAGCATGCGACCTCCATACGACCCTGGTCATTAAAATCCCAAGCAGGCTGAGGAAGAGATATCAGCTGCTAAAACTGACTCACCACCATTTAATTTCCATACCTTTGACCTCCTTGGATGTAAGCTATGGAATCCCCTCCCTTATCCTCTCTGCCCTTTTAAGACCATAATAAGGCCGTAAGATATTGGAGCAAAATTGGGTCATTCGACCCATCAAGTCTGCTCCGCCATTCGATCATGGCTGATAAGTTTCTCAACCCCATTCTCCCACCTTTTCCTCGTGACCTTTGATACCCTTACCAATCAAGAACCTATCTATCTGTGTCTTAAAGACACTCAATGACCCGGCCTCCACAGCCTTCCGTGGCAACGAATTCCACAGATCCACCGTTCTCTGGCTGAAGAGATTCCTCCTCATCTCAGTCCTAAAAGTTCATACCTTTACTCTGAGGCTGTGCCTTAAGGGGGGTCCATAAAGCCTCCCCCTTTACCCAAGCTTCTGGTCCCCTGTGCTAATACCTCCTAATGTGGCCCAGTGACGAATTCTCCCGTGCAGCATCTCGGGGAGGTTTAATATGTTAAAGGAGCCACATAAATGCAGATTGTTGTTGCTGTTGTTACTCAAAAAGCGCTCTTTATTGTTGTAATTGAGATCCAGTTGAGTTTTGTAAAAGAAAATGCTGCAATGAAGTTGATGTTTCTTGCACCATCTTTAATGATTTATATTTGCGGCTGGAAGTGATGCAGTGTCTGACCTTTAGGATTCATCATCCGTTTTGTATTGCTTCATTTTGTACGCTCTGATCACGCTGATTAAACTGGCAGCCGCAACAGCCGTTGCTTCTCACTGGCAGCTTGACTGAAGTGTTTGCAGTTTATTTCACTAGAGACACTGCTTGAGAAAAGATACAGTTCAGCCGTTTTTATTAATGGACGTGGGCGCTTGCTTTACAAGGAAAAGCATTGAGTTTTATTACCCGCCCCCGCAACCAAACCCACTCCCCAACCTCCTGGGAGAGGCAAAGAACAGGCTGCTGTGTTTGGGAGACTGTTTTGTAATCCTGCACCGCCTGGTGCCTGATTAGGGCTTCTGTTTGCCGCTCTAATTATTATTTTCTCTCTCCCACAGCATTCAACAAGCAGAAATGGGCGCTGCCATGGACGCCTTGGAAAAATGTAAGATCATTTTTCTTTCAGTGTTTACCATCTTTGTCCTTTTACTTTTAATTCTTAAAAAAGCCCACAAGTGACGTGATTGTACGTTTGGACTGGAACTGATGAGTAAGAAAATGACCGCGGTCACCTTGGAGGACATGAAAGCACAAAAACTCCAAACCAGAAAGCTAGTCAGATCAAAGGTGCGTCAGACACATCAGGCCACAACCTTCATCCCGTTTTATTAATGCATCTGGGAACCTTGATCCGAGTGTTAGCATTGTCCAAACGAGCACAGGGTTTGTACCCCATTCTCCGCAGTCCCAGTGGCTTTGAATTTGGGGGTGACGTCCACTTGATTGGGTGGATTATGGTGAATTAAGCAGAACTGCCTCTTGGACATTGGGGAAAGCAACATCCTTCAACACTGATGCAGAACATTAATCCGTAGAAACATTCTGGGCGGGATTTCCCATCTCGCCTGCCACGGGAGTCGTAGCGGGTGGGACAGAAAATGCAGAGGTCCGTTGACCTTGGGTGGGAATTTCTGGTCTTGGGGTGAACGCAGCTGGAGAATCCCGCCCCCTGTGTTTGTTGTGGTTTGAGATATCTGTGCATGAAGAGTAAAGTTGAATCAGGTTGTGGTTATTGACTGTTAAATGACCATCTTTGGCTGAAGTGTGTACTGATAGGAGGAGATGAGAAACATTCCCGCTTGGCATATTGTTTAGAACAAGACATCAGCGGGCTTCCAGGTTACAGACGACTAGCCATTAAATCCTGGGGTTAGCAAATGATGTCTCGAAGGGGGCAAACCTGTTGGAGATTGGTGCCTGAAGCTTAAAGATGAAACATCTGATGCGATGCATCAAGTACCAAAAGTAGAACATGTAATTATAGAGCTGCCTAAGGAGCATCAATGTTAAATTGAGGTGGGAGGGAGAATCGGCAGAGATAATTGCCCTGTTCATGGCCTAGTGTCAGATGAATTTTGGGGAGATGGAATTCAATCAAAATAATGATCATGTTAGTTTACTCATCATTGTTAGTGGGTAGAACGGCAAACACGTCCATAATCATTCAGTAATCCTGTCAGGTTGTTTATTGAAGTTTTGTGTTACCTCAGAATGAAACCAATTGGTTCTGTTATTCTACTCTGTTGAAGTGAGGAATGTGTTCTGATTCTGTCTGTTTTCCACAAGGTGATTCATGTACTGTCGTTCTCATTATCCCCGTGCGCTAGGCCTGACTCACGCTTGCTGGAGCAGAGGCAACATTCCATGGATGCTGGAAATCTGAAACAATAAAAAAACAGCAAATGTTGGAAATATCCAGCGGGTCTGGCAGCGTCTGTGGAGATAGAGACAGAGTTGGCGTTTCAGGTCAACGACCTTTCGGAAGTACCTGCAATGTTAACTGTTTCTGCCCCCACCGCTGCTGCTGAGCGTTTCATAGAACCATAGAATCCCTACAGTACAGAAAGAGGCCATTCGGCCCATCAGACCTGCACCAACAACAAGCCCACCCAAGCCCTATCTCCATAACCCCACGTATTTATCCTGCTTATCTCTCTAACGGTAGTCATGATGTGGAGATGCCGACGTTGGACTGGGGTGAACACAGTAAGAAGTCTCACAACACCCGGTTAAAGTCCAACAGGTTTATTTGGTAGCAAATACCATTAGCTTTCAGAGCGCTGCTCCTTCATCAGATGGAGTGGAAATGTGCTCTCAAACATGTGTCTCTGTGCCCTGTTTGAGAGCAGATTTCCACTCCATCTGACGAAGGAGCAGCGCTCCGAAAGCTAATGGTATTTGCTACCAAATAAACCTGTCGGACTTTAACCTGGTGTTGTTAAAACTCTTACTATCTCTCTAACACCAAGCGACAGTTTAGCGTGGCCAATCCACCTAACCTGCACAACTTTGGACTGTGGGAGGAAACCAGAGCCCCCGGAGGAAACCCACGCAGACACGGGGTGAACATGCAAAATCCACACAGGCAGTCACCCGAGGCCAGAATTGAACCCGGGTCCCTGGTGCTGTGAGGCAGCAGTGCTAACCGCTGTGCCACCGTGCTGCCCCTGACTTTTCCATTCCTTATTTTTGGCACGGCAGTGTTTCATCGTGTGAATAAATCGAGAGCAAATCCGAGTTCAGCCTGTACAATCACTGCCCTCTTCCCAGGCAATGGGACGTGTGGAACGTTATGTTGTAAATGGGGCACGTGCCTGGAATGATTGGGCAGTGTACGTGAGATTTTCTGCTTGGAGTTCAGGCAGCAATGTGGGCCATCACATTGTTCACTTGTGTACAAGGGTCTATATATTCTTGTGTGTCAGCCATGGCTCAGTGGTCAGCACTCTCACTCTGAGTCAGAGCGTTGTGGGTTCAAATCACACTCTGGGACTTGAACACGAAAATCTAGACTGTCGCTCCAGTGCAGTGCTGAGGTACTGCTGCACTGTTGGAGGTGCCATCTCTCGGCCGAGTCATTTATCTGAATCCCTGTCTGCCCCCTCTGGGGCGGTAAAAGATCCCACGGCACTATGGATCGCACAAGAGAGTTATCCCCGGTGTCCTGGTCAACAATTCTGCCTCAGTCAACATCGATGGGCCAAATGGCCTCTTTCTGTGCTGTAGGTGACTTTGCAACAGGAACAGATGATCTGATCGAAATCACATTGCAGTTGGGAGCTTGCTATGCTCAAATAGGCTGTCGAATTTCCTGCATTATGGCAGTAACCACCTTTAAAAATTCTTCATTTGCTGCAAAGCACTTTGGGACTTAGTGGTTATGGAAGTTGCTATATAATTGCAAATCTTTTTGATGTTGTACATTTATCCCGTATGGTCTGCCCTGACATCTTCGAATCACAGAATCCTTACAATGCAGAAGGAGGCCATTCGGCCCTTCGAGTCTGCACCAACAACAATCCCACCCTATTCCCGTAACCCCACACATTTACCTTATGATATTGCTGAAAAAACGACATTTTGGCCAAGCTTTGTATCTTGCACTTATCAGGACTGCTGAAAGAATACCAATGTCAGGGAAAACATCAACTCTGTATGAGATAGCACATTTGTGTGTACTGGAAGCTATATTTATTAACACACTGGGCTCTGTTCTTTGCAGACAGAAAGAACAGGTATACACGTTGCATCTGTTTCAGCTAAACAAACTAAGTTATAGCCATTCACTGGTTCATTCCTCAGGGCAATGTTTTGACCAATCTGAGTCAAGCTGCCTGGTGTAAATTGCAAACAATACTTGGCAGTTAACTGTCAGTCACCATTAACTGGTGCATTCTTCATGGCATCATCTCTGCTAATCAGAGTCCACTCGCCAACCAATCAGCACTCTCTTCTCATATTGTATAAAGTCGTTGTCGCCCCTGACCTTCTTGTGATTGTCCTGATGAGTGCAAGACGAAAAGCTTCGACAAGATGTGTTTTTCTTTTCAGCGATACTCCAGTCCTACGCGACCAAATGACGAATTGAATTTAAATTCTGCTCTGGTGGGATTTGAACCCTCGTCCCCAGAGCATTGGCTAGGATTTCTGGATAACTAGACGAGTGAACTTACCACTAAACCCCAGTTCCCCGCCCCCTTTGACAATGCCAGTCAATAAATATAGAGTTCAGCTGCTTTAGTTTCCCTTTGTTCTGTGAATATACAAAGCAGGAGCTTTAATATTGGTTGAATCATGTGTTCCTCGGTATATTCTAATGCTTCCCTCTCTGTTCCAGGTACTCACGCTCACTGTGTGATTCAATGAGGGAAAATCACAGTGTGACTGTACCTTTTAAGAGCTCTGCATGCCGATGTTTAATCAGCTTGTTAGAGTCACGTGGCCTACCTCCTCCACATGCTCGCAATGAGAAGCTGACTCTGGACTAGACACTTGTATCTTTCGCAACAGTGTCTTGCTGTTTAGTTCTCTTGTGGAAAAGGTTCTCTTAGCTTGGGATCTGTCGACAGATTTTATGGCTTGCTTTGCTGTCGCCTTCTTGAAAACTCAATCATAGGAGCTCGGTTGGTCGCACCGAGTCTCAGCGCCGTGGGGAACTTTGTGCTTTTGTTTTCAAAAAGGTACCTGGGTGTTATAAATTGAAAGACACAGGTGCTCAGATTGTGTGTTCGAGGTACATCAAAGATGTGTTTGTTACCTTCCACCGATGCTTAGTTTGGAACAATGTGAAAACTTCTGTTTCCAGTACTGGAGGAGCGGGAACTTCCTCCAACTAAATATTGGGAAGACTGAAGCAATTGCCTTCAATCCCTATCCCTGTTCCCAAGCCATCAACCCTATTCCTCTCCCAGGCAAAAATCTGAGGCTGAGTCTCTTTGCAAAGCTGGTGTTGAATCTGACCTCGGACTAATCTTCGAACTATACATCTGCACCATCGCTAAGGACACCTATCTCCACCTCCATATCAGTGCCCGACCTCTGCCCCTCCCCAGTTTATTTGCTGCTGAAACCCTCGCCCATTTCTTTGTCACCTCGAGGCTCGATCATTCTAATTCCATTCCCTCTGGCCTCTCTCCTTCAACTTGAAGACATCAAAAACTTTGTTCTTGTCCTAACTCGGAGGGCAGCACGGTGGCAGTGGTTAGCACTGCTGCCTCACAGCGCCAGGGACCCGGTTCGATTCCTGGCTTAAGTCACTGTCTGTGCGGAGTCTGCACGTTCTCCCCGTGTCTGCGTGGATTTCCTCCGGGTGCTCCGGTTTCCTCCCACAGTCTGAAAGACGTGGGGGTTAGGTGGATTGACCATGCTAAGTTCTCCCTCAGTGTACCTGAACAGGCGCTGGAGTGTGGCGAGCAGAGGATTTTCACAGTAACTTCATTGCAGTGTTAATGTAAGCCTACTTATGACACTAATAAATAAATTTAGACTTAAACTTAACTCGCAGCAAGTACTAGGTGTCTATCATCTCTGTGCTCACTGACTCAGACTGGCTCCCAGTCAAGCAGCGTCTCTGTTTTAAATGTCCCAGGGTTTTGTATCCCTCCATGACCTTTTCCCCTCTCCATCCCTGAGACCTCTTCTAATTCTGCCTTCTTGAGCATCACTGGCTTCCAAGTAAGAAGTTTAACAACACCAGGTTAAAGTCCAACAGGTTTATTTGGTAGCAAAAGCCACACAAGCTTTCGGAGCTCCAAGCCCCTTCTTCAGGTGAATGGGAATTCTGTTCACAAACAGGGCATATAATGACACAGACTCAATTTACATGAATAATGGTTGGAATGTGAATACTTACAGCTAATCAAGTCTTTAAGAAACAAAACAATGTGAGTGGAGAGAGCATCAAGACAGGCTAAAAAGATGTGTATTGTCTCCAGACAAGACAGCCAGTGAAACTCTGCAGGTCCAGGCAACTGTGGGGGTTACAAATAGTGTGACATGAACCCAATATCCTGGTTGAGGCCGTCCTCGTGTGTGCGGAACACTCCACCATTGGCAGCGTACCTTCATCTGCCAAGATCCTGAGCTCTGGCATTCCTTCACCAAACCTCTCCGGCTCTCTATCTAAGCTGCTCCTTAAAGCTTAATATCTAATTCCCATGTGGCTTGGTGTGGTATTTTTATTTGATAACACTGTTATAAAGTGCCCGGGGTGCTTTGCTATTTGAAAGATGTGATAGAAATCCAAGCTGTTGTTGTCTCTCCAGGAGGGCTTGTAAAGAAATGTTTGAACCCAATTGTTGAAAACAAGGCGACCTAAACTTCTGCCTCATCCTCGCTGTAAATGTGAGTTCTCCAATTGGGCTTCTGGCCAGCATTTGAAATGCAACACGAGAAGCTACAGCTCACTCTGATCATTGTTGCTAAAGTGAGCACTGTCCTTGTATAGCTGGCGAGGGGTGAAGAGGGACAATTGAAGTCTTCTATCACCAGGCGGTCTCACCAGTGTCACAGAGTGAGCAAGAATCAGCCCGCTGTGACGTGGACCTTGGAATGTTTACATGGGTATACTGACTGGAGCTTTTGCTGCATATGAACAAGGATCTTGCCCAAAGGTTTTTTTTTTAAAGAAATTTTGAATTTCCTGAACTATCGAGCCGATATTGAAAAAGTCAGACAGTGACCCTGCTCGGGCCCCCCTCTCGAAGCATTTCAGGTCAGTGGTGCAATAGAATGTGATGGTTTTCATAAACATTCCTGCCTTGGAACTATAGAACCACTAACAACTCAGGAGACAGGACACAGCCACCCGCCCCCTCACGTCTCTGCTCGCTCTTTGACGGGACAGATGTGCTTAGTCCCACATCTTTGCGTTTTGGCTATAACCCTGTCAGTCCCTCACCCTCAAATCCCTGCCTCTTAAATATTGTTGATGGAATCCACACGCTCGGGTCGAGCATTACTGATTACTCTGAGTGAAAACATTTCTCCTCATCTTCCCTCCGGATCCCTCTCCAGAGATGTTGAATCCCAAGACCACTGGTTTTCTTCTCTGTCCAAACCTCTCATCCTCTTGAAAACCTCTTGTGAGTTCAGCTGTTGACCTTCCCTGTTCCGAGGGGAACAGTTCCAATCATTCCAATCTCTGCTCCTGACTATCACAACGGAAGATGTAGGAGCTGAATATTTAACCCTCTATTTGGAGGACCGTGCATTACTCGTGGTGTGCTACCTTCTGACGCCCAGAGCAGAGTGTTGTGTTTTGGGTCAGGAGCCCAATTTTGTGGTCAACTTGGGGTCAGAGCCCCACCCGGTGGGAGCAGTCACTCGGAGTGACCCAAGTTGGCCAGTTACTAGCCAGAAGGCAGCCTTGCTTTGAGGGCAGTAGAGGGGAGGCTGGAGGAGACAAGCGGAGGTCTTGGAACATTGAAGGAGCAGCAGCCTGGGTGAGAGCATCGCCATCTTGAAATGCCCTCGCATTTTAAACTTTCAAGTTAAAAAAGCAAAGCCCTCAGCAGCCGGACCCGGGTTCGATTCCCGGCTTGGGTCACTGTCTGTGTGGAGTTTGCTCGTCCTCCCCGAGTCTGCGTGGGTTTCCTCTGGGTGCTCCGGTTTCCTCCCACACTCCAAAGATGTGTGTGTTGGGTTGATTGGTCATGCTAAATTTCTCCTTAGTGTCAGGGTAAATACATAGGGATATGGGGATAGGGCCTGGGTGGGATTGTAGTCGGTGCAGATTCGATGGGCCAACAGACCTCTTTCTGCACTGTATGGATTCTAATTGCTTTTAATCCTGACAGGAGCATGTGTAAATTAATTTCCTCCAATATCTTAATGTAGCTCTGAACAGTGAGCCTTTCCTAAAATCCCTTTCTGCACGCAAAGACATCAGATATAATTTAAAAACCATTTATTGTTCCTGTCTTTTTTCTGCTTTTCATTTTGCAATTTACAAGAGCAAGTGATCTTTATTTGAAATCGCTTGTCCCCATACCATTAAGCTTTTGCCAAATTCTTTGTGTATAGACAATTATAAATGTTTCTTTGTTTCTGTACTGCTGCAGAATCTACTCCAATCCGGGAAAGCTATTCTCCGCCACTTTTCAGATAATGCAAGACATTGATGAGGCCACATCTGGAATACTGTGTGCTGTTCCTGTCTAAGAATGGACATACTTAGAATCCTGACAGTGCAGAAGGAAGCCATTCAGCCCATTGAGTCTGCACTGACTCTCTGAAAGAGCATCCCACCCAGACCCTAATCCTGTAACCCCACATATTTACCCCGCTAATCCCCCCAACTTACACATCTCAGGACACTAAGGGGCAATTTAGCATGGCCAATCCGTCTAACCTGAACATCTTTGGAGTGTGGGAGGAAACCGGAGCACCCGGAGGAAACCCACGCAGACACGGGGAGAACGTACAAACTCCACACAGACAGTGACCCCAAGGCCAGAATCGAACCTGGGTCCCTGGCGCTGTGAGGCAGAAGTGCTAACCACTGTGCCACGTGCCCTTGAGGGAGTGTAACAGAGGTTCACTGACTGCTGAGGAAGCAAGGATTATCCTCGGAGGAGAGATTGAGTGAACTGGACCTATAATCCTTAGAATTGAGAAGGATGAGAGGTGATCTTGCTGAATCCTGTAACATCCCTGAGTGCTTTGGTGATGCTGAGAGGTTTCCCCAGGCTGGGTAATCTCGAACATGGGGTCACGGTCTCCCACTAAGGCGACAGCCATTTAGCCCGGAGAGCGGGAAAATATTCTTCTCTCAAAGGGCTGTGAATGTTGGGAATTCTCTGCTCCAGAGGGTTGTGGGTAATCAGTCATTGAGAATATTCCGGATTGAGGTCAGTAGATGTTTGGGTACAAAGGGAATTCTGGGATATAAGGATATGTGGGAAGATGATGACAAGAGAGAAGATTGGCCACAATCCTGATGAACGCTTGAGCAGGTCCAGTGGGTTAAATTGCTAAGGATGGCACGCAGACTCTCAGTCACATCACTGGCAGCTCTCGAGCCCCAATAACACTCCCAATCTCAACGTGGAGACCTACCTGCATCATCAGGGACTTTGCTGAAATGCAAATATGATGAGGTACGAAGCAGTTCACATCTCGGAGTCGAGGGGAAAGCCCGGAACTAAAATCCTTTGAGAAACAAATGCAGCCTTTTCTGCCCTCAGCCCGAAGGGGGCATGGAGCGTCTGGCTTGGATAACATGCATCACCCCTGTCCCGCCCTGCCGCACCCCACCCCCATTCCTGCCCCTGCCCCGCCCTGCCCACCCCGCCCCGCCCTGCCCACCCCGCCCCGCCCTACCCACCGCCTCCCCACCCCTCCCAGCCCCGCCCCACCCCTCCCAGCCCCGCCCCTCCCAGCCCCGCCCCACCCCTCCCAGCCCCGCCCCACCCCTCCCAGCCCCACCCCTCCCAGCCCCACCCCTCCCAGCCCTGCCCCACCCCTCCCAGCCCCGCCCCACCCCTCCCAGCCCCGCCCCACCCCACCCAGCCCCACCCCACCCCTCCCAGCCCCACCCCACCCCTCCCAGCCCCGCCCCACCACCTATCGCAGGGATACATTCAGCTTGAAGCATTACCTGTTTCTCGCTCCACAGATGCTGCTGAGTTTTTCCAGCATTTTCTGTTCCTGTTTCAGATTTCCAGCATCTCCAGTATTTTGTTTTTATAAAATGAGGCAGGCAGAATGTTTCCTTTAACTGTAAATGGCAGCTTGGGATGGCATCTCTATTCCAACCTGTGACTTGTAAAACAACCCTCGGCTTTTCTATCCATGGATTCTGTCACTTGGTAAATATTGTTGTCTTCAGAGCCTTAACATATTTGTGTGCCTGCATGTGCGTGTTTCTGCATTTGTGCATGGCATTGTGTGTGTGTCAGCGTGCATGTGTGTGTCTTTGCATGCATGCATGGTTCTGTGTGTGCGTCTGCGTGTGTGTGTGTGTCTGCATGTGTGTGTCTGCATGTGTGCGTTTGTGTGTGTGTGTCTGACAAGCTGAAGTAAACAGTATGTTTCAGATGATCTTTGTTTCATTCCCACATAATGTATTCAGCGCTCCAAACTCCCCATTTCCCAGCACAACATCGGCACCATTTTGCAGTGAAATCAAATGGATAAATTAGCTGCTTATTGTTTGGTGACTGCTGCAATGATTTTGTGAAGATTTCAATTGTGTTGCCGGTCGAGTGTGGAGCTGAATGTGGTGATCTGACTGCCACGATAAGAAGCTGGGACATGCCCAAGCACATTGCTGAGTTTCGAAAGTCCAATGACAATCGGTGGAAAATGAGCACATTGGTAATCAAACCATAATCATTAAATATTAATGAGGATCTAATGTCAACGATTGGAGGTTTCAAACAAAAGGGAAATAAATTGGAGAAAAACACAGCCCTTCAGTCAAATCAACTATTATATTCGAAAAATGAGATTCAAATGAATACAATTTTCTAACTGGGGTATTGTGAACACTGTACACACAAGTGGATTCAGTTCAATGATGACTTTTATCAGAACTATTTTGCAAAACAAAAAACAAATTAAGGCAGATAATTAAATTGAAATAAATGTTAAGTAAATCCCTTTGCACCTAGAGTGTGTTACCATCAAAAGAGCTTTCCAGTGAGTATAAAGAGGCATAAATTTGAGATAAAGGATGCCATTGTCTTCAATACAAACCACACTGATAAACTAGCTTGTTTTATAGACAGTGTTCACCTCACTCTGACCGCTCGCTCACTCACTCACTCACTCTGACCGCTCGCTCGCTCGCTCACTCACTCACTCACCCGCTCGCTCGCTCACTCACTCTGACCGCTTGCTCGCTCACTCACTCACTCGCTCGCTCACTCACGCTCACTCACTCACTCTCACTCACTCGCTCACTCACTCTGACCGCTCGCTCGCTCGCTCACTCACTCACTCTCACAAACACATTGGCACTGTCTCTCTCTCTCTCTCTCACATACACATTCTCTCTCTCGCTCTCAAACACACACTGTCTCACTCAGACTCCTCACTCACATTCACTCTGGCACTCCCATCCCCCCACCCCCCACCCACTCTCTCTCTCTCTCTCTCTCTCACACACACACATTCTCTCTCTCTCTTTCTTCTCATGCACGCACACACTCACTCACTCAGACTCCTCATTCACTCTGGCACTCTCTCCCTTTCTCTCACACGAACACACACGCACATATTCACATGCACACACATTCTCTCTCTCTCACACGCGCACATACATTCACACTGACATTCTCTCTCTCACATACACACACGTTCACACTCACATTCTCTCTCTCACGCGCACACGCGTTCACACACATTCTCTCTCTCTCTCATGTGCACACTCACATTCTCTCTCATGCACACACGTGTTTACACTCATGCTCTCTCTCTCATGCACACACATGTTCACACATTCTCTCTCTCACGCACACACACGTTCACACTCTCATTCCCTCTCACACACACACACATTCACATTCTCTCTCTCTCTCTCATGCACACACGTGTTCACACTCTCATTCTCTTTCTCTCTCATGCACACACACATTCACACTCACATTCTCTCTCTCTCTCTCTCATGCACACACACGTTCACACTCTCATTCTCTTTCTCTCACACACACATTCACACTCTCATTCTCTCTCTCTCACACACACATACACGTTCACACTCTCATTCTCTCTCTCGCACATGCACTCACTGTAAATGAAAAATCAGATTGATTTGATTATTCATCCGTGAACAGTTGCCTTGATGGGAATGACACTTGTCAAGATTCAGAGCAGTTCAGGGCTGGTTGGATTCTTTCCATTTCTCTTTATAACCTGCAGCCATGTTCTCAGTAAATTCATCTCTCTTAAACATGTTAATTAACGTTAAGTGTATTTGCTCAAAGTGCAAAACCAATCCAAATGTGAGGTTCAAAATTCTTCCAATCTTGGTTCTTGATTGGAGCTTTGTTAGTTTTTTTTTCACATGTTCTTCAGTCTTAGACGCATCGTCCAAGTTAATCTAACAGTGTCTGCTTATAGGAGGCCATTCAGCCCTTCCTGTCTATCCTGTTGCCATTCATGAGATCATGACTGATCGCTGTCCACCTTGGTTCCGAACTATCCTTTTTATTCAGAATATTAAGGGAAGTGGATTAATCTTTCTCATTGAAATCCTTCGGGAGAATAAATGTGCCGGGAACGGAACGTGTTCTTGTTTCAATGGGCACTGCTTAAGTTAAATTTAAAAATACTTCAGGAAGTAGGGATTGCACTAAATTTGATCCCATTGGGTAAAAATCAGTAGGCTACATACTCCTTGGAAAGGGGTCGAGAGAGTGGGATTTGGGGTACAGATATACAGATCACTGAAAAGTAGTTTGGATTAGTCAATTATTTTGAAATAGCAAACCAAACAGTAGTTTTTTCCGTAGCAGTAGAATTGAAACACAGAAATTCCATGAACGGCTATTCCTTGGTTCATTCCCCATTGCAATGCTGTGACCAGAATCAAATTGCCAACCA
The DNA here is from genome assembly GCF_964213995.1 of Mustelus asterias. Lineage (NCBI taxonomy): Eukaryota > Metazoa > Chordata > Chondrichthyes > Carcharhiniformes > Triakidae > Mustelus > Mustelus asterias. Next base: position 161,705,843 of record NC_135802.1, read on the forward strand.
ATCAGCATCCTTCTCTCATGCTGTATAAATGTTTGTTCCCTTTGAAATTTGGCATTCTGGACTTTGTCCTGAAGAATGCAAGTCTCTTTTTTTTCAGCAACATTTAAGTTCTGTGCTATCAAATCGTTATTTCTATATCAGAGACACAGCAAACACCAATTTTGAGATACCGAACGCAATTTTCTGTATTTGAGACTTAAGTTTTTCACGGTGCGTATCCCACTGCTCGGAATGGTGGGAAATGATGGCCCATTCTGCTCTTGGAACCTCACTGATTACGCACGGGTAAGTATCTCTCTGAATCAGCTCACAGGCCAGGAGCTGATCTGTCCGCCTGCCATTACCTGGTGGGATCAACGGTCTGGGCGCCATGTTTAAACACCTTGCTCCCAACCCACTGGCCTCCAGCACTTCAGCCATGAAGTCTCTGTGTGCGTGTTTGTGTGTGTATGTGAGCGTGTACACTTGTGTCTTTGTGTCTGTGTATAAGCATGTGTGCATGTGTGTGTGTGCGTGTGTGAAATTAATATGCATTTGAAAAACACATTTGAGGTTATTCACGAAAACTGGCAGTACAGAAAAGTTATCTTTTGTGAAAGTTTAAGTGCTTGAATTTCATGTTGAACAGCTTCTCCCGCTTACCCCTTTGAAATCTTGGCATAGTTTTGTACAACAGATTTAAACAAATTAAGTGTGTTGACGCCCAACCAAATATAACTTTCAATTCTCACTTCTGTGTCACTTCTGCAGCAAGATTTAGAAAAGACCAGTTGTACCTCAACCACATGCTGTAATCCGTAACTTCACCAAAAACACCTAAAGTTCTGCAGAGGCTGGGAGATCGGAAATAACAGCAGAGACTGATGGTGCCACCCCAGCTGTTCAGGCAGCAACGGGGGAAGATCAGGTTACTGTGTCAGTTTTGGAGATTTCAGCACAGTGATGCAGGTAGAAATGCAGGTGGACAGGGTGAGGGGACTAAATAAATATCGTGTTAGTAGCAGTTGTTCCAGGTGATCAGTCCTGGAAAGAGGTGGCAGTGAATTAGTCAGAACAAAGAAAAATTATAGCACAGGAACAGGCCCTTTGGCCCTCCAAGCCTGCACCGATCATGCTGGCCAACTTAACTAAAACCCCCTACCCTTCCGGGGACCATATCCCTCTATTCCCATCATATTCATGTATTTGTCCAGACGCTCCTTAAAAGACACTATCGTACCTGCTTCCACTACCTCCCCCAGCAGCGAGTTCCAGGCACCCACCACCTTCTGTATTAAAAATCTGCCTCGTACATCTCCTTTAAACCTTGCCCCTCGCACCTGAAACCTATGCCCCCTAGTAATTGACTCTTCCACCCTGGGAAAAAGCTTCTGATTATCCAGCAGAAATAGGGCAAGTGCTGGAAACTCTTTAGCAACATCCCACTTCTCCCGGTTAAATTGCCCTCCACCCTGACTAACCCAATTTAAATATGCAAAACTCACCCACATGTTCCCATGTATTCAGACTTTATTACCTCTTTATCTCTCCTGCAAGTTAGTGTTTGTAACAGAATTATTTTGCAACCTATATTTTTCAAAGTTTAAATTTGTGTTCCAAGTAGGCTTATATTAACACTGCAATGAAGTTACTGTGAAAATCCCCTAGTCACCACACTCCGGCACCTGTTCGGGTACACTGAGGGAGAATTTAGCACGGCCAATGCACCTAATCAGCACGTCTTTCAGACTTCCTCCAACTAAATATTGGGAAGACTGAAGCAATTGCCTTCAATCCCTATCCCTGTTCCCAAGCCATCAACCCTATTCCTCTCCCAGGCAAAAATCTGAGGCTGAGTCTCTTTGCAAAGCTGGTGTTGAATCTGACCTCGGACTAATCTTCGAACTATACATCTGCACCATCGCTAAGGACACCTATCTCCACCTCCATATCAGTGCCCGACCTCTGCCCCTCCCCAGTTTATTTGCTGCTGAAACCCTCGCCCATTTCTTTGTCACCTCGAGGCTCGATCATTCTAATTCCATTCCCTCTGGCCTCTCTCCTTCAACTTGAAGACATCAAAAACTTTGTTCTTGTCCTAACTCGGAGGGCAGCACGGTGGCAGTGGTTAGCACTGCTGCCTCACAGCGCCAGGGACCCGGTTCGATTCCTGGCTTAAGTCACTGTCTGTGCGGAGTCTGCACGTTCTCCCCGTGTCTGTGGATTTCCTCCGGGTGCTCCGGTTTCCTCCCACAGTCTGAAAGACGTGGGGGTTAGGTGGATTGACCATGCTAAGTTCTCCCTCAGTGTACCTGAACAGGCGCTGGAGTGTGGCGAGCAGAGGATTTTCACAGTAACTTCATTGCAGTGTTAATGTAAGCCTACTTATGACACTAATAAATAAATTTAGACTTAAACTTAACTCGCAGCAAGTACTAGGTGTCTATCATCTCTGTGCTCACTGACTCAGACTGGCTCCCAGTCAAGCAGCGTCTCTGTTTTAAATGTCCCAGGGTTTTGTATCCCTCCATGACCTTTTCCCCTCTCCATCCCTGAGACCTCTTCTAATTCTGCCTTCTTGAGCATCACTGGCTTCCAAGTAAGAAGTTTAACAACACCAGGTTAAAGTCCAACAGGTTTATTTGGTAGCAAAAGCCACACAAGCTTTCGGAGCTCCAAGCCCCTTCTTCAGGTGAGTGGGAATTCTGTTCACAAACAGGGCATATAATGACACAGACTCAATTTACATGAATAATGGTTGGAATGTGAATACTTACAGCTAATCAAGTCTTTAAGAAACAAAACAATGTGAGTGGAGAGAACATCAAGACAGGCTAAAAAGATGTGTATTGTCTCCAGACAAGACAGCCTGTGTATTGTCTGGAGACAATACACATCTTTTTAGCCTGTCTTGATTAGTTGTAAGTATTTGCATTCCAACCATTATTCATGTAAATTGAGTCTGTGTCTTTATAAGCTCTGTTTGTGAACAGAATTCCCACTCACCTGAAGAAGGGGCTAAGAGCTCCGAAAGCTTGTGTGGCTTTTGCTACCAAATAAACCTGTTGGACTTTAACCTGGTGTTGTTAAACTTCTTACTGTGTTTACCCCAGTCCAACGCCGGCATCTCCACATCATGACTACCTCTTTCATTACACCAGAGAGAGCAGACAGGGGCCTCATTTCGATGTTTCATGTGAAGCAGTCCCACAGTATTGCATTGGAGTGCCAAGTCTCTGGGGTGGACATGAACCTTCTAGCCAGGGAACATAATTTGTCTGGTGGGGGTGGGGTGGAGTTGGGGAGTTGGTGTTGTGCGGACAAAGACAATAGTTTTGGTCATCCCATTATTTAGTTGGAAGAAATCTGCCCATCTAAGATACAAGATGGTGAATGAGCATGGCGAGACTTCAAAAACCACCATCTAGTGGTAAGAAGCAGCATGACTTGACATGGTAAAACTCAATGGGAAATGTGGCTGGAGAAATTTACAATGACACCTCATGCATGACAAAGCAAAGGAAGCGTCTCGAGCAGGAATGTCCTATGCCAATTATACATACTTACTCATATTTAGAGGGAAATATTTAGATTATAGAATCAGATTGGTTATCCAGAACATACAAATTAGGAGCAGGAAGAGGCCATTCGGCCCCTCTGTAATTCAGGAAGCTCTTGGTTGATCAGTACCACTGTCCTACCTTCCCCCGATACCCTTTGATCCCCTTGTTAGCCAAGAATCTATTTGTGTCTGTCTTAAAAAATATTCATTGACCCCTGCCTCTACTGCTCTCTCACAACCCTCAGAGGAAAAAAACTCATCTTCACTGTAGCACGGTGGCATAATCGTTAGCACTGCTGCCTCACAGCACCAGGGACCCGGGTTCAATTCTAGCCTCGGGTCACTGTCTGTGTGGAGTTTGCACATTCTCCCCATGTGTGCGTGGGTTTCCTCCGGGTGCTCCGGTTTCCTCCCACGGTCCAAAGGTGTGCGGGTTAGGTTGATTGGCCACGCTCAACTGCCCTCTAGTGTCATGGTAAATATGTGGGATTGTGGGGTTAGGGGCTGGGTGGGAGTGTTGTTGATACAGGCTCGACAGGCCGAATGGTCCTCTTTCCACACTGTAGGGATTCTGTGATCTCAAATGGGAGACCTCTTAGTTTTAAAGCGTCTCTCCTAGTTCCAGTCTCTTGGACAAGGGTTCACATCCTTTCAGCATCCCCCTCCGGATCAAAGCACATTCGAATGATCAACCCACATTACCTTAATGCTGACACACACACATCTATCACTATAGCTGTAAACCCGTCAAATATAAATAAGAAAGTATTTCACTTTAAATTTGTGCATTTTTTCAATTTGTTTGGAATATGTGTAGGTCATTTGCCTCTGTCTTTATTGGAAATTATTCCACAATTGTGTTTGCTATCTGCTGTTGATGTTTGAACAGTTTATCACACCAATACAGGATAATATAAAGTACTGTGTGAAGAGGCAGTCCTTCTCCTCCTCTGTTAATAAGTTGCCCAGACAATGTTATGGAAATGTCATTGCGACCAGTCCATGGGTTACTCATTGAAGCTCCTGTTTTGAGGCCTTAGTGTGGTTTTGGTTTGCGGAGAGTTAATATTCCCATTGAGCTGCGCAGCCACAAAGCAACACAATGGTCTCACGCACACAGATTGGTCCCTATGTATTACAGCACACTTTAAAAAAATCTCCCACACACTCATAGAATCATAGAATCCCTGCAGCGCAGAAGGAGGCTATTCGGCCCATCAAGCCTGCACTGACAACAATTCCACCCTATCCCTGTAATCCCATGCATTTACCCTGCTAATCCTTCTGACACTCAGGGAGAATTTAATTTGGCCAATCCAACTAACCTGCACATTTTTGGACTGTGGGAGGAAGCCGGAGCACCCGGAGGAAACTCACGCAGAGACAGAGAGAACAGACGGTGACCCCAGGCCGGAATTGAACCCAGGTCCCTGGTGTTGTGAGGCAACAGTGCCAACCACTCTGCCACCGTGCTCCCAACAAAAAAGATTAAGAGGGAAGGTTTTATTTCTTCTTTCATGGGATGTGAGCAAGGCCAACATTTGTAGCCCATCACTTATTGTCCTTTAAACTGAGTGGCTTGCTAGGCCATTTCAGAGAGCAATTAGGAGTCAGCCACATTGCTGTGGATCTGGAACCAGACCAGATTAGGGCAACAGAAGAGCCCAGAACAATCCAACTACTGCCTGTCTTCCTCCCCTGCCTACCCTCCGGCCCCCATGGCCACTGTCCCTTGTTGTTCAGTTGTGCTCCCACTGAGCAGTGACCTCTGTTCTCCTATTAACAGATTATCCTACCTTTGCCGCTACTAACACCCTCCTCTCCCTATTGGCACCATGAACACCCCATCGTCCCATGTCCATGACACATTTGTCAATCTCTCTTTAACTTCGACCTATCACTGACTTTCCATTCTGCCCCCCCCATCCTCCAGGTATAAAATTTCATCACATTTCTATCCCTTTTCAGCTCTGAAGAAGGGTTATTTGGGCTCAAAACTTTAATTGTGTTTCTCTCTCCATGGATGCTGACAGACCTGCTGAGTTTATCCAGCATTTGCCGTTTTGATGGAAGACAGTGGTTTCGAAAGGACATTAGTGAAGTCGATGGGTTTTTGTAACAATCGATAACGGTCACCACTAGTGTTTTATTAGTTGTCTTTAAGTTCCATCGGCAACATTTGAACCCGTGTCCCCAGAGCATTATCCAGAATTATTAACCCAGTGGCATTGCCACTACACCACTGCCTCCCTGATTTGATTTGATTTATTATTGTCGCATGTATTAACATACAGTAAAAAGTATTGTTCCTTGTGCGCTATACAGACAAAGCATACTGTTCATAGAGAAGGAAAGGGGAGGGTGCAGAATGTAGTGTTACAGTCATAGCCAGGGTGTAGAGAAAGATCAACATAGTGCGAGGTAGGTCCATTCAAAAGTCTGATGGCAGCAGGGAAGAAGCTGTTCTAGAGTTGGTTGCTACATGACCTCAGACTTTTGTCTCTTTTTCCCGAAGGAAGAAGGTGGAAGAGAGAATGTCCGGGGTGTGTGGGGTCCTTGATTTTGCCATGGCAGCGGGAAGTGTCGGCAGAGTCAATGGATGGGAGGCTGGTTTGGTCTGGGCTTCGTTCACAACCCTTTGTAGTTCCTTGCGGCCTTGGACGGAGCAGGAACCATACCAAGCTGTGATACATCCGGACAGAATGCTTTCTGTGATTGTGCCTGAGGGTGGGTGGGGCCTTATTCCAAAAGTATTATTTCCTCGTCTCTGCATTCTCTCCTCCATTTACCCCACTAACCTCTGCATTTGATCGCTGACTTGTGTGGCCTCACCTGCTTTGCTCCGTTTTTGCAAGGACATCTTCAGCCAGCCAGCCAGCAGACTGCCCTAGATTTATTTCCAGGGGGGTCTTTTTTATACATTTCTGAGTGGATTCTTTTTTTTCTCTCTCTTGCAATTTCAGTGTAACATTCTTGAAGCACTACAGGGTATAGTTCATTAATAAAATATTTTCTCCTTGCACCAGATAACTTTCCCCAGATGGCTCATCAGAAACGCTTCATTGAGCGGAAATACAGACAGGAGCTGAGAGAAATGAGGCGGGAAAGAGAGCGACAGGAGAAGGATCCCAGCGAGACAGAAGAGAGCAGAAAATAAACGAGTACATGAAAACTGTGGCATATTTACCTTCTTAAACAACTGCAATTCCAGCCACATTTGCCTTTGGGGACATAACCTATTTTTAATGTGAAAGTGAATAAGGAGTCACAAAACGTGAGTAGCGAGACCAAGAGATGGTGTTCCATTCTTAGCAACGAGGTATGAAGTTCGCAGTCCTGCGGAGAACACGTTGCATCGCACAGGGCGAATTGTCTCTTTGTTATTTAAATGTATATTTAACACCCGCGTCTTATTTTGGTTTTAATCATTTTGGTTCCACATTTGTAGCTTTGATTTTCAAAGCAGCTGATTTTTTTTTTTTAAAACCTGTTGTTTTTGCTCAACGCAAAAGGTTTTGGGTGCACATCAGGAGGCTCTGTAACACCTTGCTAATGATAGGTCAATAAAATACCTCCTCTTTTGTTTATATTAACCAAGAAACATCTCTTTACGGGACTGCCACTGTGGGTCCAGCTAGAATGCAGAACGGTGGTTAGCGCTGCTGCCTCACAGCGCCAGGAACCCGGGTTCGATTCCCGGCTTGGGTCACTGTCCATGTGGAGTCTGCACGTTCTCCCCGTGTCCGCGTGAGTTTCCTCCGGGGGCTCCGGTTTCCTCCCACAGTCCGAAAAACATGCTGGTTCAGTTCATTGACCCGAACAGGCGCCGGAGTGTGGAGACTAGGGGAATTTCACAGTAACTTCATTGCAGTGTGAATGTAAGCCTTACTTGTGAATAATAAATAAACTTTAAACTTTGCAAAGAAAATTTGTGCTTTTCATCCGGTTTCTCCTGGATTGTACAATGAGTGGGAATCTTTGTACCATTCCCCGTTAAACCCTTCAATTCCATCACTCAGCGTATAAGTCATACACAGAAACTGTTTGGCACAAGTAAACATTTTAAGGTGTGCTGCTGTCTGGAATTGGAACTTGACAGTCAAATTGAACTTATTAAATGCACTGAGAACATTTTATGCTTGTTAGGATTTAGCACTGTTAATGTTTATACATCTACCCCAATGTGAAATGTACCCTAACAAGGAAGTGGTTGGTACGTTCGTCGATATAATTAAATTAATGCTCGTGAGACCAAACAGGACACCCACAGGTTCTGTGTCTTCGCAAGATCTGAGTTTGTTTCACTGTGCTTCTACTTAATCTGTTCGCAAGTCTGCTGTGACAAGTCTGCAAGGTGAACCTGCAAGTTTGTTTAGGACGTTATGCTAACTTTGTGCTCAAAGGATTTCATACACCGCGCTGAACCTGCCTCCCGGCTCACAATTACTTTCACGCAAGCTGTTCTTAAGTAAGGTTTCCTGTGAGAAGTCTACTACTCACTCAGTCAGATTATGTATTTTTACACATAACTTATCAAAATGTTAACACCAGAATTGTGATTGTTGATTTTCCTGAATTCTTGCCAAAAATTCTTTGGGGGGGGTGGGGGAGTAATTCATTCTGCTAAAGAACTAGGCCTTAAAGACAATAGAAGTTGGTATTTAAAATAGAAAATAAGCATAGTCCCCCTTAGAAGAACTTTTTTAATGATGTGCTTTTTTTTGCCGCTGAAAAGTTAGATTGTCTTTATACAGAGCAGCAAGAAATTGGAATTCTGATAAGTGCTCCCTGTGACCCTTTGTGACCTCCTGACGCTCCAATATGGTAATTTGACAATTAGTTGTGCATATTAGCAGACATCTGGCACCATTTTTATTTCAGCACAAAACTGCAAGCCGAGTTTCAGGACTCTATATTGACATATCTGACATTTTCAAGCAAACAAGATCCGCACATTAACCAGCCCAATCTTCGATGAAACCAGTTTCCTTTGAAAGTCTTTGTTGTCTGTGTGTTTCACAACATTTTGTTGCATGTTGTTGCTGGATGTTAATCAATCTGTCAGATGTACATGGCGTTGTATATTCCCCACTGTGCACGATGCCATTAAGATGCTGCAATACTCCAGCATCACGATGTGTTCTGCCACCAGGCTTATGCAATGATTAGTTAGAAGAGGAATAATAATTTGAAATGGAAGGCAAGTCTGAACTTATTTTGTCAAATTGCTTTGTGCGTTATGGTAACTGAAGGGGGCCTTTTTATCTGGAAAGTGGAGAAGCTATTCGCCTTAAAAATTTATTTCATCTAGACAGATCTTTTGTTCCTTCACTTGTCTCATTACCTCTCCTTTTCGTCTTGCACCACCTACTCTTTTTATTTGTTGTTCAATCTCTCCTGTCTTCCACCCTGTCACTGATCGTGAGGCGACACGGTGGCGCAGTGGTAAGCACTGCTGCCACACAGCGCCAGGGACCGGGGTTCGATTCCCATCTTGTGTCACTGTCTGTGCGGAGTGAATCATTGAATCATAGAGTCCGTACAGTGCAGAAAGAGGCCATTCGGCCCATTGAGTCTTCACCGACCACAATCCCACCCAGGCCTATTCCAGTATCCCCACATATTTACCCTGCTAATTCCCTGATATTCGGGTCAATTTATCATGGCTAATCACCCTAACCCGCACATCTTTGGAGTCTGGGAGGAAACCGGAGCACCCGGAGTAAACCCACGCAGACCCAGGGAGAATGTGCAAACTCCACACAGTGACCCGAGGCTGGAATTGAACCCAGGTCCCTGGTGCTGTGAGGCAGCAATGTGAACCACCGTGCCGTCCTACATCTGCACGTTCCCCCCATGTCTGCATGTGTTCCCTCCGGGTACCCAGGTTTCCTCCCACAGTCCGAAAGATGTGCTGGTTAAGTGCATTGGCCATGCTAAATTCTCCCTCCGTGTACCCGAACAAGCGCCTGAGTGTGGCGACTCGGGGATTTTCACAGTAATTTCATTGCAGTGTTAATGTAAGCCTACTTGTGATGCTAATAAAAAAAATTTTAAAACCTTCCTTCCGTGCTTTTCCTCACACTCTCTCCTTTCTCTTACTCAAAAACCTTACCACATCTCAGAACGTTTTCCAGTTCTGATAAAAAGACCATCGATCCGAGATGTCATTTCTGTCCCTCTCTCCCTTGGTGCTGCCTGACCCGCTGAGTATTTACGGCACTTTCTGTTATTTCAGAATTGTGGCATCTGCAATATTTTGCTTCCCCACTTTTCTCGAGCCTTTACGCAACTTTCCCCACTTTACCTTCCTTCACCCTGTCGCTTCCCAGTGAAGGAGACGGGCCGCTGATTGAGAAATGATGCTGATGCCTTTACAAAGTAATTTTTAATAAATTCATTTGTGGGACGTGAATGTTGCTGTCTGGCCAGCATTTATTACCAATCCCTAGTTGCCAGAAGGCAGTTGAAAGTCAACCACATTGCTGTGGCTCTGCAGTCACATGTAAGCCAGACCAGGTAAAGAAGGCAGATTTCCTTCTCTAACCTTCCTTCTTTAGTGAACCAGATGGGTTTTTCCGACAATCGACAATGGTTTCATGGTCATCAGTAGATTCTTAATTCCAGATTTTTTTTTATTGAATTCAAATTCCACCAGTGGGATTTGAACCCGGGTCTCCAGAACACTAGCTGAGTTTCTGGATTAATAGTCTAGCGATAATACCACTAGGCCATCGGCTCCACTCAATGTGTGGGCACATTAATGATTCTACCATTCAACAATCTGACTTGGAACCAGGAGAGCAGATTCTTGTCTTCACTATCGGGGCAATCGTGGATAACCAGCCTTCATAGAACCTACTTGAGTTTTATTGCTATAAGTCAGTTTTTTTGCAGTGAGTGGTCTGCACACTGTACCAGATGATTGTCCAAGTGAAGGTTCAAACATTTACCTCCATGTAGTCTTCAAAAGCTACCTTGGAATGAATGAGCAAAATAGAATAATCTTAACCTTCATAGCGAGAGGATTTAAGTATAGGGATAGGGATGTTTTACTGCAATTGTATAGGGCGTTGGTGAGGTCACACCTGGGGTATTGTGTGCAGTTTTGGTGTCCTTATCTGAGGAAAGATGTCCCAACTATAGAGGGAGCGCAGCAAAGGTTTACCAGGCTGAGTCCTGGGATGGCAGGTCTGTCATCTGAGGAGAAATTAAGATTCAGAAAGAATGCTCCCAATGGTGGGGGAGTCCAGAATTAGGGGTCATAGTTTGAGAACTGAGGTGAGAATAAATCTCTTCACCCAGAGGGTGGTGAATGTGTGGAATTCACTCCCACAGAAAGTAGTTGAGATGAAAATGTTTTGTGATTTCAAGAAGGAATTAGATGTAGCTCTTGGCGCTAAAGGGATGAAGGGATATGGGGGGGAAGGGGGGGGATTAGGATATTGAATTTGATGATCAGCCATAATCAAAATGAAGGGCCGAATGGTCTACTGCTTGTGGTTTCTATGTTAACATTTGAGTCTTAATTTCCCAAGAAGTTGGCCTTGTTGTCTTTGCTGATTTCTTTCCTATTCTCTGCATCGCAGAATTTGGACTCTCTCTGGAAAAGAAGGGGGGGGGGGTGGGGGTTAACTTTGCCGTTCTGCAATCATGTCACGCTGCTCCCCCCGATTTTGTTTCTGACTAATTCAACGATGCAGCTGAAAAATGGGGGAGAGGTGAAACAAGAAGCCCATTGCACATCTATTCTACACCACTGCACAGGGTACTGGGTGGCACGGTGGCACAGTGGTTAACACTGCTGCCTCACAGCGCCAGGGACCCGGGTTCAATTCCAGCCCCGGGTTTCCTCCGGGTGCTCCGCTTTCCTCCCACAGTCCAAAGATGTGCGGGTTAGGTGGATTGGTCATGATAAATTACCCCTTAGTGTCAGGGGGATTAGCAGGGTAAATATGTGGGGTTGCAGGGATAGGGCCTGGGTGGGATTGTTGTCGGTGCAGACTCGATGGACTGAATGGCCTCCCTGTGCACTAGATTCTGTGTACCCTGCTCATCACCTCCCCTGCCCCTCCCCCACACTGTCTGTCTCTGAAAAATGAACCTTGAACGTGACTAAGCTGATTTCCTAGTTGCAGGGTGACTGGGGGATGTCACATCCCTCCCCAGATCGTGTAAGATTAAAACTCAGGCTGTGTGCGCTTCTCTGAAATGTTAATGACCAGCCGATGCACCCAGTCCATCTGTTATATTCAGCACAACACAATCTTCCCAATGCTGCCCGTAGAAGCAGATTAAAGCAGTGCTCTTAAAATAAGGGTAGATCATAAATCTAATATGCACAGGAGATTCGCACCATCTAACAGCAGTTACATAGGAAGGTGCTGGAAAATCTGTCTGGCTTGTCACTATACCATCTGCACAGTACTTTACTGCCATACTGTGAGAGCTCGGAGTGTCTGATACGAAGAGTTAAGAGGTGTTCACTGAAACTTACAGTTTTAACTGTGTGACTGGGTGCACACAATCTTTCTTTCTTTCTTTCTGCCTGCCTGAATGATCCAGGATTAAGGTGGATTGTCTTCCAGTGCGGAGGAATTACTGTTCCTGATGAGAACATGACTGCTGAAAGACATGTAGCTTTTCCTCGACAGAGTCCGCACTCTTCCTCACTGAAGATATTGCCTGTCACAAATGGAAAGCCCAACTGGTTCTGCTCAACGTGCAGTGAACCCAAATGTGAGAAAAAGTCTTCCATTATTATTGACAAAAGGTGATAATTGTCCACAAGTAGTGTTCCTGACAGTGTGAGGAAAATTAGCGCTTCTGCCAGGTTCTGCCATCCTGCTGCTTGTTTTGGATTTAAACTAAATTCTTCAAGTGTCACTGTGGCCGCCATTGTAGTTTCTCCATCTCACTTTGGCCAAACGATTCCCTATAAATACTGTGGCTACAAGGACAAGTCAGAGGCTGGGAATTCTGTGGCAAGTAGGGTGGCACAGCGACACAGTGGTTAGCACTGCTGCCTCACAGCGTCAGGGACCCGGGTTCGATTCCCAGCTTGGGTCACTGTCTGTGTGGAGTTTGCACATTCTCCCCGTGGTGTTCCAGTTTCCTCCCACACTCCAAATATGTGCAGTTTGATAGATTGGCCATGCTAAATTACCCCTGAGTGTCAGGGGGATTAGCAGGGTAAATACATGGGTTACAGGGATAGGACCTGGGTTGTCAGTACAGGCTCGATGGGCCAAATGGCCTCATTCTTCACTGTAGGCAATTCTATGATTCTAAGTAACTCACCTCCTGACTCCCCAAAGCCTATCTACAAGGCACGTGTTAGGGGTGTGATGGAATACTCTCCACTTGTCTGGATGAGTACGGCTCCAACAATACTTAAAAGCTCCACACCACCCAGGACAAAGCAGCCCATTTGATTGGCATCCCATCCACACAGTGACCGCAATATGTACCAGATACAAAATGCACTGCGGCAACTTGTTAACATGATGCTTGACATGACACCTTCCAATCTTGCAACCACTACCAGCTCAAAGGACAAGGGCAGCCAATGCATGGGAAAACTACCACTTGCAAGTTCCCTTCCAAATTGCACGCCATTCTGACTTGGAGCTACATGGCCACTCCTTCAATGTCTCTGGGCCAAAATCCTGTAACTCTCTCTCCCAACAGCACCATGGTGCACCTGGACAAGGTGGATTGCAGCAGTTTAAAGTGGCGCTTACCACCATCTCCTCAAGGGCAATTAGGGATGAGCAGTCAATTCTGGCCTTGCCAGTAATGTCCGCATCCTTTGAAAGAATAAAAATAAAGGAGGCCGTCCCATCTGTCTACTGGTTCATAAAAAACACATTGAAAACTGGGGGAGCGATGTGTAGTCCACACTGGCTCGAGCAAAACTCACTTTCCTCGATGTCTCTCTTCTGGTGACACTCCTGCTTGGGAACTAGTTTGCAGTCCCAGCAGTGGCCAATACTCCCAGTGGCACTGCTGGGATTAGAGAGCTCTCAGCCATTCGATTGGTGGGCAACTCTTGGAGCAGGGACTTCCTGCCAGATGACAGTGAGCATTTTGTCCTGGCTGTTAAATGGGCTCGGGGTGACCCAGCCAGGCAGAGGCAGGATCACCCCCAAGAAGAGGTGATGGCCTAGTGGTATTATCGCTAGACTATTAATCCAGAAACTCAGCTAATGTTCTGGGGGCCCGGGTTCGAATCCCGCTACGGCAGCTGGTGGAATTTGAATTCAATAAAAAAAACCTGGAATTAAGAATCTACTGATGACCATGAAACCATTGTCGATTGTCGGAAAAATCCATTTGGTTCACTCACGTCCTTTAGGGAAGGAAATCTCCAGACTCTCAACTGCCTTTTGAACAAGGGCAACTAGGGATGGGCAATAAATGTTGGCCAACCAGTGACTCACCTGTCCCACGAATGAATAAATAAAAAAATTTAGGCTGGGGCAGGGCCTCCATCAGGAGATTCTTAATTCCAGATGATTTTTTTGAATTCAAATTCTACCATCTGCAGTGGCAGGATTTGAACCCAGATCCCCAGAACATTAGCTGAGTTTCTGGATTAATAGTCTAGCGATAATACCACTCGGCCACCCCCTTGAGGATGATCCTACGTTTGTGCTAAATTCTAGCCATGATGTTTATTGCACATTTGAGCCAATCTTTTTCTTTGTTCTGGTCATATTCAGACAGAACCAGAGTTAGAGAAAGTGATGAAGGAAGAAAAATAAACAGCAGTCTGCAGCAAACAATTGACAGGGCTTTGGGGAAAGAGCAGGGATATGGGACTGATAGATCTTTCAAAGAGCCAACACTGCATTTATATAGTGCCTTTCACTAAATCAGAATGCCCCAGATTTTCAGCCATTGAAGAAATTTTGCAGTGTAGTGACCTTAGTGGGAAATGCGGCAGCCAATCATTGCACAGTAAGATGATATTTTAACGATGTTTGTCATGACAACAGATTGGTGCGCTGAAATACTTACAGACACGTTAATTTTTAAGTCAAATGTGTGTTTTTTAAGAAGAGGTCATACAAGCAAAAACAAGTTAAGACTGTAACATAATCACTTGCTGGAAAATTCCATGTGCATGTCACTTGACCAACTAGTCCAGAGAGAATGAAATGTCCCAACTTTTTTCAGACAAAGACACTTCAAAGGAAGAGGTGCCATTCAAAAATGGAATTGTAATCTCCTATGGAGATAATGGAGGCTGATTACCATTTCAGCAGAAACCCCAGAGTGTGGACATGGTGAGTTGAAAGAAAGCAGTTCCGCATGAAAGGCATGTTTGCTCTTTACCCCTTTCAGGAATACACATGAAAAGAGATTAAAATCCAACTGTAACTCTGGCCTCATTGTGCTAGTCTGGTCTAGCTCTACTGTGCTAGTGTGCACCGTGAAGGTAAGAGCTGAAGAACATCCACAAAGCATTTCTATGCTTGCAGGTAAATAAAGTCACTCTTTTTTTCTCTCTCTCTCTGACCGCTGGAAGCATGTCACAAGTCAGAAATGATGTGGAGATGCCGGTGTTGGACTGGGGTGGGCACACTGAGAAGTCTCACAACACCAGGTTAAAGTCTAACAGGTTTATTTGGAATCACGAGCTTTCGGAACGCTGCTTCTTCCTCAGGTGAGTCAGCAGAGCCATGGTCAAAAAGGAAACAGGACAACTCCTTTCAGCTAACCTGCAGAATCAATAATCTCCAAACCTACTGCTCAACTGCCAAAGTCAATGCTACTGGAATCAGCGAACTTAACAGCTGCAACATTTCACCATTTACTCCTCGCGGCCAATCCAAAGACTGATTCGTACATCTTTTAAATTGTTATTTTTGGACTCACTTCTCATTTTTAATCTGTGTATTTGTGTTTTATTATTTTCTTTGCATTTTAGTAACTAATAAACTCACTCTTTAACTCAAGAAAGCCGAGTTAAATTGGCTCCTTTTCAAGCTTCAATACATTTGGACTTGGAAAAGATATCCAAGTGGGGGAAGGGTTACTTTTTTAACTTGTTGCTACCAACCGAGGGGCTTGAATGAAGAAGGGAAACCAGCTCAACCCTCCTCCAATTTGGGGGTATCTCATCCGCAATCGTAACTAACTGGAGGGACCTCGCCTGGAGACCAGTTGTAACATATTGGTTCAAATATAAAAACTGGGCAGTACTGTGGGGACATCTCCCCTGCTCTTCTTCGAAATAGTGCCATGGGACCTATTAGATCCACTTGAGAAGGCAAAGGGGGTTTCTGTTTAATGACTTTAGACAACACCTCCAACACTGCAGCACTCCTGTATGCACTGGAGAGTCAGCCCAGATTTTGTACTTAGATACACAAACTTAAAAATTAGGAAAGGGAGCAAGCAGGAAAATCTTGGGGACTAACACGTTATCAGGCAGATTATTAATGCAGACAGTATAAATGAACAAATCTAATGAATGACCAGCGAGAGATATGAGATTTGTTATTGTCACATCTATTGGCGGCAGGGTGGCACAGTGGTTAGCACTGCTGTGGCACAGTGGTTAGCACTGCTGCCTCACAGCACTAGGGACCCAGGTTCGATTCCAGCCTCGGGTGACTGTCTGTGTGGAGTTCGCACATTCTCCCTGTGTCTGCATGGGTTTCTGCATGGGTTTCCTCCGGGTGCTCTGGTGGCCATGCTAAATTACTCCTTAGTGTCTAAGGATGTATAGGTTGGAGGGGTGCAGGGTATGATGCTCTGTTGGAGAGTCAGTGCAAACTTGATGGGCCAGATGCATTGCAGGGATTCTATGCATATTGGTATACAGTGAAAAGCACTGTTTCTTGCATGCTACACAGATAAAACATACTGTTCATAGAGTACATAGGGGAAAAGGAAAGGAGAGGGTGCAGAATGTAGAGTTACAGTCATAGCTAGGGTGTAGAGAAAGATCAATTTAATATAATTTAATGTAGGTAGATTTTACATTCCTGGCAGGGTACCATAAAATATGGGAGGATGTGAGTTGCAGAATTGGGTTTACAATGTTGTGCTATCTAACCCATGCTGTTCCCCAGCAAGTTTTGTTCATTAGAATTGCTGAAAAGAATTTGTTGCTGGAAGTGAAGTAGCTGGGGGTTGATTCTTGAAATGAGGATAAGTGAAAGGGTAGAATGAATCAATGCTGTTTACTTGCTTCTGAAAATCCTTAACGCTACATACCTAGCAATGGCATTGTGGGTAACCCACAGAACATGGACTGCAGCAATTCAAGAAGGCCATTGAAACCCACAAATCCCATAATCTACACATATTGGGACACTAAGGGGCACTGATTCTCTGACAGCGTATCGTGCCCAGGCCGTCTTCCCACCCTATCCCCATAACCCCACCATTTCCCAGGGCTAATCCATCTAACTTACACTTTGAGGCAATTTAACATGGCCAATCCACCTAACCTGCACACCTTTGGACTGTGGGAGGAAACCCACACAGACACGGGGAGAATGTGCAGGCTCCACACCAACAGTGACGCTAGCCAGAATCGAACCTGGGTCCCTGGCGCTGTGAGGCAGCAGTGCTAACCGCTGTGCCACCGTGCCACCCCATTATGTCAGGTGTGGAGAAGAATGGAGTATCTTTCATACAACAAAGGCAGAATCATGGGCAGGCTAGCCCAGATGGTTTTCCCAGTGCCCACTCGATTTTTAAAAATTGTGTACAGGACTCACGAAGAATACCGTGCCAGGTACATAATCTATATTTTTCTGCTGGTTTCTTTTTTTCAAATATTTCGTCAGCTTTAAGCTGAAGTGTAGCTCAGGACACAAACCAGCCCTTTCATAGAATCATAGAATCCCTAAAGTACAGAAGGAGGTCATTCAGCCCATTGAGCCCACCCATCCCCTATCCCTGTAACTCCACACATTTACCCTGCTAGACCCCTGACACTAAGGGGCAATTTAGCATGGCCAATCCACCTAACCCGCACATCTTTGGACTGTGGGAGGAAACTGGAGCACCCAGAGGAAACCCACGCAGACACGGGGAGAACGTGCAAACTCCACACAGACAGTGACCCAAGCCAGGAATCGAACCCAGGTCCCTGGCGCTGTGAGGCAGCAGTGTTAACCACTGTGCCATCATGCTGCCATTAAGTGGAAAGCTTTGTGAGAGCTCTGCTAAAGGATGATGGCTCTCGAGTGGGAAGGAAAATATCGAGCCATTGTTTAGCTGCTGCATCTAAATTATTCCTTTCTTGGGCTTTGCGAAACAAGAAAATCTGCACCCAAAATGTTGTTTAGTCCTTAATACTTGATTTTCATCTCATTGCTCGATGATCTGAGAATCTAATTGTCCCCGCTGTGCTTTTGATGAATGACCTTTCACTGCTGTGACTGTGTTGCTATTCACAGCCATCAAAGCCCACACGATTATTCATAACAAATATAAATAAAAATAATACAAATATAAATAGCATTGGCGTGCAATGTGATACCACCTGCTGCCAAAATGCAACCTCATTGAGATGCCATGTTGTGAGTTTGTTGTAATGGCTGCAATCTCTTTAAATATTTGTCGGAGTGAGCCCTGCCTTATTGCGCTACAGTCCCTTAATTAAACCTTATCAAAGTACTTTCTGACTCCTTCTCTGTTTGCCACACGTCACTTCTCAGTTAACGCAGAAGATATTGTGTGCGGTGCTGATCTTTGCTGGTCCTGATTTGTCACCACACATTTTTGTAAGCGCGTCCTCCCTGTCAAATGTTTCATTGTGAAATAACAGTATCTCTGGTTCAGAGCTAAAAGTGACAAAGAGTATGTGAGGCTTATTTTTGAGGCTTCTCAGGTTTTCGGCACACTGCTCCCTGCGATGCTGCGATTCACTGATTCCTGCAACATGGCAGTTACTTTGACTGTCTCCTTGACCTCTGCGGAGGAGACGCACTCAAAGAGAATGTTCTGCATTTTATTCATGGTAATACTAACTGTTGTTCTTGTGAAAATTCATGGATTGTTTTATTACTGCTGTTAAGTTACTTTTGTTTGGAAAGTATCATTGCTGTGACACTCTTTTTGTCAGTTTTTTTAATTGAACGCACAAGTACTGTGATCAGAAAGTCTAACTTTCTAAAATATTGAGATGGTGGCATCACGGGAATGTCATTCGACAATAGAATCCCTACAGTGCAGAAGGAGGCCACTTATCCCATCTGCACTGACTCTCCAACAGAGTATCTTACCCAGGGCCCCCATAATCCTGTGCATTTACCATGGCCAATCCATCTAACCTACACATCTTGGGACACTAAAGGACAAGTTAGCATGGCCAGTCCACCTAACCTGCATGTCTTTGGAGTGTGAGAGGAAACCAGAGCACCCGGAGGAAACCCAGGCAGACACAGGGAGAATGTGCAAACTCGGCACAGACAGTGACTCAAGGCAGGAATCGAACCCGGGTCCCTGGCGCTGAGAGGCAGCAGTGCTAACCACTGTGCTACCGTGCCATCTGTGATGGTGAC
Organism: Mustelus asterias; assembly: GCF_964213995.1. Classification (NCBI taxonomy): domain Eukaryota; kingdom Metazoa; phylum Chordata; class Chondrichthyes; order Carcharhiniformes; family Triakidae; genus Mustelus; species Mustelus asterias. The sequence goes on from NC_135802.1 coordinate 161,724,914, forward strand.
CATGAATCTATCATCAATTCCCATAAAGACCCATCTGGTTCACTAACATCCTTTCAGGGCGTAAATCTGCCATCCTCTGGCCTACATGTGACTCCACATCACCACATCTCCACATCATGACTGCATGTGACTCCAGAGCCATAGCAATGTGTCATTAACATCGATGTAGAATGGCAGAGCAAGCCACTCAGTTCAAGGGCAATTAGGGATGGGTAACAAAGGCTGACCCAGCCAGCGACACCCATGTTCCTTGAAAGAATAAAAAAAACCAAAGCAAAACCTTTGGAACGCCACTGGAGGTGAACAGGCCAGATTTTCCCACTACTGGCCAGTGTGGCAGGTTGTCGCACAGTCCCGTCTCTGGATCATGTTGATGGAAGCCAGGTTGACAGTGAGACATCCACCTGCCTGAAGCAGCGGGAAGTCAGTGGAGGCCATTCAAGGACCTATTAAAGACTCTCTCCTGCACCAACTGAATGTGTCCAGTCAGCAGACAGGGCCTCCCGCAGTAACTCAATCACAGCCAATGGAAGACGTTGGCCTCTCACCAGCAGACTTGGGGCCAACACTCCTGAATAACATTATAACCCTCCCCACCCAGGGATTCAAGGAAATGGCCATGGCTGCAGTGACAGGAGTCTCTGTGGAGAGGGCTGGGGAGGGGTGGGGTTGTTTTCCCTCTCATCTAGAATGGCAGCTGTGACCACTGTTGATTTCACAGATTTTATAAGTGCTGAGAGGGTCCCCTCCTTGCCTTCCCTGGATTGGCAGGCTGCCAGTGTCTCGGTGCTCGAGGGCCTTGTATTGGACCTCTGGCATTGAGAACCCTCCCAGTGTCCCTAACTGGACATTGGGCCCTCTTCCAGCCATTAATTGGCCAATCCAACAATAATTCAGTGCAGGGTTGGGTCTCGGAAAAGATCCTGACATTTGATGCTGGGCGGCATGGTGGCACAGTGGTTAGCATTGCTGCCTCACAGTGCCAGGGACCTGGGTTCGATTCCCCACTTCACTATCTGTGTCACTATCTGTGCAGAGTATGCACATTCTCTCCGTGTCTGCATGGGTTTCCTCCGGGTGCTCTGGTTTCCTCCCACAGTCTGAAAGACATGCCGGTTAGGTGGATTGGCCATGCTAAATTCTCCCTCAGTGTAACCAAACAGGTGCCGGAGTGTGGCGAGGGGATTTTCACAGTAACTACATTGCAGTGTTAATGCAAACCTACTTGTGACTAATCATAGAAATCATAGAAATCATAGAAACCCTACAGTGCAGAAGGAGGCCATTCGGCCCATCGAGTCTGTACCGACCACAATCCCACCCAGGCCCTACCCCCATATATTTTACCCGCTAATCCCTCTAACCTACGCATCCCAGGACTCTAAGGGGCAATTTTTTTTAACCTAGCCAATCAACCTGACCCGCACATCATTTAACTAATAAATAGTTAAAGCCCACCAACGCCTCTACTTTCTCAGAAAGCTAAGGAAATTTGACCTGTCAGCTACGACTCTCACCAACTTTTACAGATGCACCATAGAAAGCATTCTTTCTGGTTGCATCACAGCTTGGTATGGCTCCTGCTCTGCCCAAGACCACAAAAAACTACAAAAGGTCGTGAACAAAGCCCAGTCCATCACTCAAACCAGCCTCCCATCCATTGACACTGTCTACACTTCCCGCTGCCTCGGCAAAGCAGCCAGCATAATTAAGGACCCCACGCACCCCGGACGTCCTCTCTTCCACCTTCTTCCGTTGTGAAAAAGATACAAAAGTCTGAAGTCACGTACCAACCGACTCAAGAACAGCTTCTTCCCTGCTGCTGTCAGACTTTTGAATGGACTTACCTTGCATTAAGTTGAACTTTCTCTACACCCTAGCTATGACAGGCTCAGGGGTCCGGAAGGGAAAGAAGGGGTTTAGGAGAGCGATAGTTGTGGGGGACGCAGTGGTTAGAGGCACAGACAGGCGCTTCTGTGGGAGTGAACGAGAATCCAGGATGGTAGTCTGCCTCCCTGGTGCCGGGGTACTGGATGTCTCCGAGAGGGTAGGAAGCATATTTAAAAAGGAAGGTAGTCAAACGGATGTGATTGTACACATTGGGGGAAATGATGTAGGTAGGAAGAGCAGGGGGGTCATACGAGAGAAATTCAGGGAGTTGGGTGCTAGGCTAAAAAGTAAGACCTCCAGGGTAGCAATCTCTGGACTGCTCCCGGTGTCTAGTGCAAGTGAGGCTCGGAACAGGGAGATTCTACAGTTGAACGCGTGGCTAAAGGACTGGTGCAAGAGGGAGGGTTTTAAATTCATAGGTAACTGGGAAATCTTCAAGTCAGGATGGCAACTGTACAGAAAGGATGGGTTACACCTTAACTGGAAGGGAGCAAATATCCTGGCTGGGAGTTTTGCTAGAGTGTTTCGGCAGGATTTAAACTAGTGTGGCAGGGGGGTGGGGAACAAAACAGGAGGTCAGTAAATACTGAGGCTGGGGTCGAGCTGGGGGCCAGGGCAAGGCTAGCTAAGAAGAGGAGCACTCTGGAGGAGGAGGACCTGACTGGGCCTGGAGGTCTGGAGTGCATCTGCTTCAATGCGAGGAGTGTAACGGGTAAAACAGACGAACTTAGGGCCTTAATGCTTGTGCGGAATTTGGATGTGGTTGCGGTGACGGAAACTTGGTTAAAAGAAGGACAGGACTGGCAGCTGAATATTCCGGGGTATAAGTGTTTTAGGCGAGACAGAGGAGGGGCTAAAAAAGGTGGGGGAGTAGCGATATTAGTTAAGGAGCATATTACCACGGTGCAGAGGGTAGACAACTTAGAGGGGTCATGTACTGAGTCGCTGTGGGTGGAACTCAGAAACAGGAAGGGTGCAGTCACTATGCTGGGGGTGTACTACAGACCACCCAACAGCCCACGGGAAGTGGAGGAAAGGATATGTCAGGAGATTCTGGATAGGTGCAGAAAACATAGGGTTGTTGTAGTGGGGGACTTTAATTTCCCTGGCACAGACTGGAAAGTGCTTAGAGCTGGGGGACCGGACGGGGAGGAATTTGTAAAATGCGTACTGGAAGGTTCTTTGGAACAGTATGTAGATAGCCCGACTAGAGAGGGGGCTATACTGGACCTAGTTCTGGGAAATGAGCCCGGTCAGGTCGTCAAAGTTTCGGTAGGGGAACATGTGGCAAATAGTGACCACAACTCTGTTAACTTTAGGATAGTAATGGACAAGGATGAGTGCTGTCCTACGGGCAGGGTGCTAAATTGGGGGAAGGCTGACTATAGCCGGATTAAGCAGGAATTGGTGGATGTTGATTGGGAGAGGATGTTCGAGGGTAAGTCCGCGTCTGGCATGTGGGAGTCTTTTAAGGAACTATTGATAAGGCTGCAGGATAGGCATGTGCCTGTAAAAAGGAAAGATAGGAAAGGTAGGATTCGAGAGCCGTGGATAACCAGGGAAATTGAGGATCAGATTAAAATGAAAAGGGAGGCGTACGTTAAGTCCAGGCAACTGAAAACAGATGGAGCTCTGGAGGAATACAGAGAGAGTAGGAAAGATCTCAAACGGGGAGTTAGAAGGGCAAAAAGAGGGCACGAGATGTTCTTGGCAGGCAGGATTAAGGAGAATCCTAAGGCATTCTATTCATATGTTAGGAACAAAAGAGTTGTCAGGGAGAAAATCGGACCTCTCAGGGACAAAGGAGGGGAATTATGCTTAGAACCCAAGGGAATAGGGGAGATCCTAAATGAATACTTTGCATCGGTATTCACGAAGGAGAGGGGCGTGTTAACCGGGAGTGTCTCGGAGGGAGGTGTTGACCCGTTAGAGAAAATCTCCATTACAAGAGAGGAAGTGTTAGGTTTTTTAGGGAACATTAAAACTGACAAAGCCCCAGGGCCTGATGGCATCTATCCTCGACTGCTGAGGGAGACGAGAGGTGAAATTGCTGGGCCTCTGACGGAAATCTTTGTCGCTTCTTTGGACACGGGTGAGGTCCCTGAGGGTTGGAGGATAGCGAATGTGGTCCCGTTGTTTAAGAAGGGTAGCAGGGATAACCCAGGAAATTATAGGCCGGTGAGCTTGACGTCCGTGGTAGGGAAGTTGTTGGAGAGGATTCTTAGAGACAGGATGTATGTGCATTTAGAACGGAACAATCTCATTAGTAACAGACAGCATGGTTTTGTAAGAGGGAGGTCGTGCCTTACAAATTTGGTGGAGTTTTTTGAAGAAGTGACAAAAACGGTTGATGAAGGAAGGGCCGTGGATGTCGTCTATATGGATTTCAGTAAGGCATTTGACAAAGTCCCACATGGCAGGTTGGTTAAGAAGGTTAAGGCTCATGGGATACAAGGAGAAGTGGCTAGATGGGTGGAGAACTGGCTTGGCCATAGGAGACAGAGGGTAGTGGTCGAAGGGTCTTTTTCCGGCTGGAGGTCTGTGACCAGTGGTGTTCCGCAGGGCTCTGTACTAGGACCTCTGCTATTTGTGATATATATAAATGATTTGGAAGAAGGTGTAACTGGTGTAATCAGCAAGTTTGCGGATGACACGAAGATGGCTGGAATTGCGGATAGCGAAGAGCATTGTTGGGCAATACAGCAGGATATAGATAGGCTGGAAAATTGGGCGGAGAGGTGGCAGATGGAGTTTAATCCGCATAAATGCGAAGTGATGCATTTTGGAAGGAATAATGTAGGGAGGAGTTATACAATAAATGGCAGAGTCATCAGGAGTATAGAAACACAGAGGGACCTAGGTGTGCAAGTCCACAAATCCTTGAAGGTGGCAACACAGGTGGAGAAGGTGGTGAAGAAGGCATATGGTATGCTTGCCTTTATAGGACGGGGTATAGAGTATAAAAGCTGGAGTCTGATGATGCAGCTGTATAGAACGCTGGTTAGGCCACATTTGGAGTACTGTGTCCAGTTCTGGTCGCCGCACTACCAGAAGGACATGGAGGCATTGGAGAGAGTGCAGAGAAGGTTTACCAGGATGTTGCCTGGTATGGAGGGTCTTAGCTATGAGGAGAGATTGGGTAGACTGGGGTTGTTCTCCTTGGAAAGACAGAGAATGAGGGGAGATCTAATAGAGGTATACAAGATTATGAAGGGTATAGATAGGGTGAACAGTGGGAAGCTTTTTCCCAGGTCGGAGGTGACGATCACGAGAGGTCACAGGCTCAAGCTGAGAGGGGCGAAGTATAACTCAGACATCAGAGGGACGTTTTTTACACAGAGGGTGGTGGGGGCCTGGAATGCGCTGCCAAGTAGGGTGGTGGAGGCAGGCACGCTGACATCGTTTAAGACTTACCTGGATAGTCACATGAGCAGTCTGGGAATGGTGGGATACAAACGATTGGTCTAGTTGGACCAAGGAGCGGCACAGGCTTGGAGGGCCGAAGGGCCTGTTTCCTGTGCTGTACTGTTCTTTGTTCTTTGTTCTTTGTTCTTTGACTGTAACACTACATTCTGCTCCTAATTTGTATGTTCTTAAGTCAGTGGGAAATGAATTTGGGTGGCCTGCATTCTGGATTGTGACCTGCTATTGCCAAGTTCATGCTGCCATGCAAAGCCAGCTTCACTCCTTTATATCGATTTATGTTTTAAAAGTTCAAAAAGCAGGGTTAAGCGATTAAGATAAGCTTTTGATTAAGCTGGTTTTTTAATATTACGTATACCTTCCCATTATTTTTCTTAAGTGGCCATTTTCAGCCTGTTTCGACATATCTCACTAATTAAAAAGTCTGGTCACATTGCAGCAAGGAAATGGCTCGAAGGAAACCAGTGACTAGAAGGCCAGCTTGTTATGTCAAAGCCTGTTTCTAAAATTCAATTGCAAAGCCTCCATTTTCTAATCCCAAAGGACAAGGCTGGTGCCTTGCAGTATTTTATGTAACTGATTCCTGTCAGTGCATTCCGAGGCGATTTAAAAAATGCTTGGGGAAAATCATTGTAGAGGAACATTTGAACACAAAATTCACAAAACGCAATGTATTATACACACCGACAGAGAAAAAAGGCAATTATATATCTAGTGAGCAAGTATTGAATTTAAATATTGTATTATTCAGTCAGTGCACATGCACCAAATGTCAACGTGGAAGTTATCTAAACCTAGGTAGCAACATTAGGGTCTCCGAATATGGTTTGTGGGTTAATTAAGGGTTCAGATTTAACACCTCGAGAATCATGCATTTGTATTTTTTGACTCCCTGATGAACTATTTTTCTCTCAGCAATCAGAGGGCATAATGGCATCCTTCAGAGAATTCCAATCCTCAGCACTTGTTATTTTCCTAACCAGTTTCACAGTGGGATGGGAGAATCACAGCCATTATCTGTGAGGGCGTCTCAACTTGAAACACCGGTTTGTGGTGGTCATAGAATCCCTACAGTGCAGAAGGAGGCCATTCGGCCCATCGAGTCTGCACAGGCCACAATCCCACCCTGGCGCTATTCCCGTAACTCCACACATTTACCCTGCTAATCCTCCTGACACGAGGGTTAATTTAGCATAGCCAATCCAGCTAACCCAGACATCTTTGGACTGTGGGAAGAAACCAGAGTGCCCGGAGGAAACCCACGCAGATGTGGGGAGAATGTGCAAACTCCACACAGACAGTGACCCGAGGACGGAATTGAACCTGGGTCCCTGGCGCTGAGAGGCAGCAATGCTAACCACTGTGCCACCGTGCTGCCATGTCTAGTTTTGTTTTTGGAATGGTGTGAGGAGTCACCCCCAGTGAGAATAACCAGCCCAGTCATCATGTAACAATTACGAAAGACTATTTATTAAACTGAAGAAAAGGCAAATAAGCATGACTCGGACTGTAACACTCTACAATTCGATACATGAATTACTAAACACACACACACACAATTCATATAGAAATTAGCCCTTGTTCCAAAATAAATATCTATGACTCCTGAACTTCTTGAGATTTCCCATTCCCAAACAACATCCAAATTTTTAAAATCTGTCAATCAAATTCGATTTATAGTTACCATGCAATACAAGGCAGATGATCAAGTCCGGGACTGTGAGATGTTAAACTGACCTGCCTGCTTCCCCAGGGTGCTGGCAATTATACCCTGGTTCCCCTTTGATTAGCCCCTCTGTGTATTCGGACTGTCTGCATCTTTCACATTCCGTTACTTTCGAAATTAGCTGCTATCTACCTCCCCTGATCGATTAGTCATCTAGGTAAGCTGTTTCCTGATGATAGCTATTTAGACCTGATTGTGTCTGCTAATCTTGTTACTGGGAAAGGTCACATTTCATTATCCCCTTTGAATACTGGCTACTGTTGTCATTAGGCAGGTCTTTACCTATTGCTGGGCTGATCATACCCTATCAATCCTTGTTAAATTCCTGTTCCTGCTGTTACCAGGCAGACATGATGTGGAGATGCCGGCGTTGGACTGGGGTAAGCACATTAAGAAGTCTCACAACACCAGGTTAAAGTCCAACAGGTTTATTTGGTAGCACGAGCTTTCAGAGCGCTGCTCCCTCATCAGGTTCCTTCTCTCACCTGATGAAGGAGCAGCACTCTGAAAGCTTGTGGCTTGTGCTACCAAATAAACCTGTTGGACTTTAACCTGGTGTTGTGAGACTTCTTACTGTGGTTACCAGGCAAATCCATGACAGCAGAAAAATATGACGACCAAATAATGCTAAAATGTTCAAGTCTGCAGCACACAAACAGGCCATTCAGCCCAGCTGATGTTTACACTTCACATGGGCCTACTTCCATCCTACATTATCTCATCCTGTCAGCACTGACACCAATTCCTCCCTCATGTCTTAGCCACCTTCCTTGTAAATGTATCTGTGTTATTCGACTCAATCACTCCATGCAGGAATAAGTTCAACACTCTCAAGGTAAAGCGGCTTCTTTGGAATTAAGTATTGGATTTATTAATGATTATATTATGTTGGTGACCATGCATGTCCTGTGAATAACAGCATCTACCGTATCAAATAGTTTTGTTATCTCCAGTCACCCCTTCGTCTTTTTTTTACAGAATGAGCCCTGGCCTGTTCATTCTTTCTCGATTATTATAACCTCTCAGGTTCTGGCATCATTCTTGTGAACCTTTTCTGTTTCTCCTACAGGACATCTTTATCCCTTGTCACAATATAGAACACAAAATGTGCACGGTTCTTGATTGTGACAAATTGTAACAACTTGGACAGGTCCTTCTGAAGATTCATATCACAACAAGGTCATGCTTTGTCCCTGAGTTCATTTGAGTTAGTTCATTTGGTTTGCCTTAAAAGACAAAAACAACAGGGTCATGCAATTTTAGGGTTTTTTAAAATATTATTTTGTAGTTTGGTGTGTATCACTGGCTAGGCCAACGGTTAGCACTGCTGTCTCACAGCACCAGGGACCCAGGTTCAATTCTGGTCTCGGGTCACTGTCTGTGCGGAGTCTGCATGTTCTCCCCGTGTCTGCATGGGTTTCCTCTGGGTGCTCCAGTTTCCTCCTACACTCCAAAGGTGTGCGGATTAGGTTGATTGGCCCCTTAGTGTCAGGGGGATTAGCAGGATAAATGTGTGGGGTTACGGGGATAGGGTGGGATTGTTGTTGGTGAAAGCTCGATGGGCTGAATGGCCCCCTTCTGCACTGTAGGGATTCTATGGTTTCTATAATTTATTGCCCAGCCCTGATTGTGTTTGAGAAGTTGCTAGAGAATCACGTTCTTGAACCACTGCAGACCGTGTGGTGTAGGTACACCTGCATTGCTTAGGGAGGGAGTTCCAGAATTGCAACCCAGCGACAGTGAAGGAATGGCGGTATAGTCCCACACCAGAATGGTGTGTGACTTGGAGGGAAACTTACAGGTGATGGTGTTCCTATGCATGTGCTGCCCTTCTCCTTCTAGGTGGCAGAGGCCATAGGTAATTGGAAGGTGCTGAAGCAGCCTTGGTGAGTCCCTGTAGTGTCTCTTGTAGATGGCACACACTGCGTCACTGTTTGCCAGTGATGGAGGGAGTGGATGTTTATGGTGGGGGGAGAATGCCAGTCAAGGAGGCTGCTTTGTCCTTGTATTGTTCATTAAAATGGTCTTACATGGATTGCTAATTCAAGATGGTAATTGTAATCACTCCATAGAGGCGAAAGTCCCGTCACCAAGTTACTTTATTTACACAATACATCTGTACACAGCCAGCTCTCCAGTTGCTCCCTGCTGAATGCAGTCTGACACACCTGCTTTAAATAGGGAGCATGAGGCTCCCTGACTTAACCATCAATTAAGACTGATCAGGTAGTTCATACTCTAGCAAGCCCACTTCATTAGCCTGACTGAAGTCATCACAGTCATGTTGTTGTCCTCAGAGACAGAATGCTTGTGAATAAAAATTCCTTTATCTGTGAAGTATTTTTTTTACGAAGTACTGGTCTGAAAAAGTACTGGTTTCATTGCGTCCAATGCTGGAGGAGCAAATGTTTATTGGCCATGGCAGGAATTAAACACTGATCAAAGCTAATCTGATGTTCCTCACTGTTTGCAATCACTGCATCTGTCTCTGGTACCTTCTAACAGGATGTGCTCCAGATTGTTCACCTGCACTTTATTCCCATGGCGTTTCTCTTGTCAGTGCTGCTTTCTCTCCTATAACATGTTGTGGATTGTTCATAATTCTTTTCTGATGCTTGTTGCTGTTTCCCCTGACAAGAGTCTCCCTCTTAATCTCTCTTACTCCTGTTTCAGGCAAGTACAATGGACTGCCTTATGATTCGATTTTTCTGCTTGTCTTCCACACTTGGGATTGAAACTCCTTGCATCCTGCCATGACGCTGCTCCATATTTTGTCAGGAAAAAACTGAGTAAAATTCAGTCTTGGGGGAGGCGGGAGGAGATGATTTGATTTGATTTGATTTATTATTGTCACATGTATTAGTACAGAGTAAAAAGTATTGTTTCTTGCGCGCTATACAGACAAAGCATACCATTCATAGGGAAGGAAAGGAGAGAGTGCAGAATGTAGTGTTACAGTCATAGCTAGGGTGTAGAGAAAGATCAATTTAATGCGAGGTAGGTCCATTCAAAAGTTTGATGGCAGCAGGGAAGAAGCTGTTCTTGAGTCGCTTGGTACTTATCCTCAGACTTTTTCCGATGGAAGAAGGTGGAAGAGAGTATGGCCTGGGTGCATGGGGTCTTTAATAATGCTGGCTGTTTTCCGAGTAAGCAGGAAGTGTAGATGGAATCAATGGATGGGAGGCTGGTTTGAGTAATGGACTGGGCTTCATTCACGACCATTATAGTTTTGTGCGCTCTTGGGCAGAACAGGAGCCATATCAAGCTGTGATACCACCAGAAAGATTGCTTTCTATGGTGCATCTGTAAATGTTGCTGAGAGTCGTAGCTGACATGCCAAATTTCCTTCTTCGTCAGAGAGAGTAGAGGCGTTGGTGGGCTTCCTTAACTATAGTGTCAGCATGGAGGGATCAGGACAAGTTGTTGATGATCTGAACAAGGTGAGGGATACACTATTCATTGGACAGTAGCAAATGGGAGAGAAAATAGGGCAGGATGTACAATGGATGTCTGAGCCACTAACTAGACCCCAATGAAGGGTCCCAAAAGGTCAAATATTTTGGTTTTAGCCTCCAGAATGTGGGATGCAGGAGGCACTCCTCATTTATCAGATATTATTTGGGGTAGTCAAAGTCTGAACCATGGAATTTTCTCCTTTTTTTTTCCTGGTTCATTTTTGCTCTGGGGACAGTTTTAATTTCTGCAAAGTTTAACTGTCTTCTGTAACCTGGGTGAATGGGGTGTAGTTTGCTCACCATTCCCTTGACTTCGGTGCACAGTTTCATGACATTTGTAAGGGACTATGGGCGATGTTTCAGATTAAAATTGCAATTCTGCTTTTCCAAAAGTTTACATCCCCAATTTCCTAGGTTTTTTTGCATTGTTTCCACCATGGGAAAGCAAGTAAAAATGTTGCCGCCACCGCCCACCCTCATGGCATTCTGGGTAAAAGCAGCATGGGGCGTAATACTAATAGATTGAGAAAGGAAGGTCTGAGCTGATCATCACCATGGCAGCAGTAGGTCATGGGTGTCGCTGGCTGGCCAGCATTTATTGCCCGTCCTTAGTTACCCTTGGAGGGCAGTGGAGAGTCAACCACATTGCTGTGGCTGTGGAGTCACATGTCAGCCAGACCAGGTAAGGATGGCAGATTTCCTTCCCTAGAGGACATTCGTGAACCAGATGGGGATTTTCCAACAATCGACAATGGTTTCATGGTCATTAGTAGATTCTTTATTCCAGATATCTTTTCAAACCAAATTCAAATTCCATCATCTCCCATGGTGGGATTTGAACCCGGGTCCCCAGAACATTAACTAAGTTTCTGGATTAATAGTCTAGCGATAATACCACTAGGCCATTGCCCCCTCTGTAGCTGGGGTACTACAATATTGGCCAAAATAAACTGGAATTAGGGAAAGGATAAATCAGTTAGGCTTCCTTGCTCCTGACCACAATCCAGTGACGAGATGAGGGCACAAGGACTATGGAGTAATTATTTAATAGTAATGTTGTAAAAAGGGACATTCTGTCAAAGCATTTCATCTTGCACTCATCAGGGCAGACATGGCAATATTGACCAATCAGCCTCCTCTACTCCTGCACTGTGAATTGTTGTTCCCTTTGAAATTTGGCATTCTTGTGTTTATCCTGATGAGTGCAAGACAAAAAGCTTCAACAGCATGTTTCTTTTTCTTTTCTCAGCAAGACTCAAGTTCTGTACCAACAACCGATTAAGTATTTCCTCTTGTTAACAGAGATGTTTGTGTTAGGGTGGAAATGAAGCTAAATATTTATAATAAGAAAGCATTCAGAAAAGATGGAATAAGAAAATAACTCACCGTTACGGCAATGGAATACAAGTATAACCTTACCGAGAATGGAAACAGTGAATTTAGGTGAGAGATTCCTACTGAAAGATAACCAAATTTCAAAAATCGTAAAGATACTAAACTCTGATGTCACGGATTTTGGAATTCTGCAGGAAGACAGAGAGAAAATAGCAATGGTACAGCCTTTTAACCATCCTCTGATACACAAATTATGCGAGGGAGTTTGTCAGTGGAATAGTTCTGTTCAAAAACAGCGAACCAGAAAAATTGAGCAGCTTGAGATCACTCAGCCTAGTAATATATTTCCAGTTCATAATACAGGATAAAATTAATACTCCCTAACATGTGGCCTCGTGATGCGCTTCAAGATTTAGTTTTGTGCCATGGACATAATTTATTTCGCTATCCATGATCAGTGTCTTTATGTAAGAGTGTATGCTTTCTTACTCTCAGGGTGAGAATCCCAATTAAATACATTCCAGCAGCAAGCTTTTGTGAGTTTTAAAATATATCTTTTCTTTTAATCATCGCACAATTGACCCAGAATTAAAATGCAATGCCTCACTCGCTCATCTTACACACACACACACGCACACACAAACACACAGTGGCACAGTGGTTAGCACTGCTGCCTCACAGCACCAGGGACCGGGGCTCAATTCCCGGCTTGGGTCACTGTGTGTGCAGAGTTTGCACGTTCTCCCCATGTCTGTGTGGGTTTCCTCCGGGTGCTCCGGTTTTCTCCCACAGTCTGAAAGACGTGCAGGTTAGGTGCATTTGCCATGCTAAATTCTCCCTCAGTGTACCCGAACAGGCGCCAGAGTGTGGTGACTAGGGGATTTTCACAGTAACTTCATTGCAGTGTTAATGTAAGCCTACTTGTGACTAACAAATAAACTTTAGCTTTCACTTTTAAAACACAGAAACACAAATGCAAGTATAAAAATTAGATACAGATGAAGGGAACAACAATACAGTTGCAGCTTAAAATTATCTCAGTTTCTTCCATGGTAGGTCTGTAGTTTCTTAGATGGAGGTTATGCTTTAAAGTTGCATTGAAAGTCTAGTAAGGTGAAGGATTCTCCGTAGGCTCTGAGGTTTCTTGTACTCCAGTTTCCAGAAGGTTAGTTATCAGGTGAACCCAAAGATGGAACAGTTTGGGGAGAGATCTCCCACTTTCATGGTATCGGTATTTTAAGGGGCATCTTGACAAATGTATGAATAGGATGGGAATTGAGGGTCCCTGGAAGGGTAGGGGGTTTTAGTTCAGTCAGGCAATATGATCAGTGCAGGCTTGGAGGGCCAAAGGGCCTGTTCCTGTGCTGTAATTTTATTTGTTGTTTGCTGTTTATGACTTTGTCTGCCTGGGTGAATTATGGCTGGTGTTTGATGGCTTTTGGAAGCAGCTTTTGCTGAATTTAGAGCAGGCAATTGCGTGACTTCCATAAGTTCAAATTACTTTTTTCCCGAACAAAGATGATGTGTCGATTGTCGTTTAGCACCTTGGAAGTTTGAGACAGCCAGTGTCATTTGAGTGTTTGAATGACGGGGTGAGTGGGGGGAGGGGGGGATGGTCATTGGGTCATTTTGTTTTTGCAAAGAGCCCTAGAAATGGAATACAATTTTGCCAACTGTAAAAAAAAAATTATGAACAGGTTCTTGAATTTATGGATATAGGTTGATAAAATATCAAGTGTTGTTTGAAGGGAAAGTATTCGCCACTTTCTTTTATTTGTTATGAAGCAGGGTGGGTCGATAAGGTGGCTAAGAAGATGTATGGAATCCTTTCATCTATTAGCCGAGGCGGCACAGTGGCACAGTGGTTAGCACTGCTGCCTCACAGAGCAGGGATCCGGGTTCAATTCTGGCCTTGTGTGACTGTGTGGAGTTTGCACATTCTCCCCGTGTCTGCATGGGTTTCCTCCAGGTGTTCCTGTTTCCTCCCACACTATAATGATGTGTGGATTAGGTTGATTGGCCATGGTAAATTGCCCCTTAGTGCCAGGGGGATTAAGGTAAATACAAGGGATTATGGGGATATGCTTGGGAGGGATTGTTGTCGGTGCAGGCTTGATGGGCCGAATGGCCTCTTTCTGTACTAATGGGATCCTATGATTCGAGCAGGGAGATCATGTCAGAACTGTATAAATCATTAGTTAGGCCACAACTTGAGTACTGTGTCCAGTTCTGGTGAACTCGGAACCTAAAGGATATAATTGCATTAGAGAAGGTACAAGGGAGGTTTACGAGGTAGTTGCCAGGACTGGAAAATTACAGCTGTGAGGAAAGATTCGAAAGGCTGGGGTTGTTCTTCTTGGAACAGCGGAATCTGAGGGGAGATTTGACTGAGATATATAAAATAGTGAGGACCCTGGATAGGGTGGCTGGGAAAGGACCTGTTAACCTCAGCAGAGAGGTCGGTGACTCGGGGACATGGGCTTAAGGTGATTGGTAGAAGGATGAAGAGGAGAGCTGAGGAATTATTTTTGATGCAGAGTGTTGCGGGCGTCCAGAACTCACTGTCAGGAAGGGCAGAAACCCTCAGCTCATTTAAAAGGTGTTTGGATTTGCACCTCATGTGCCCTGACATGCAGGGCTATGGGCCAAATGCTGCAAAGCGGGATTAGGCTAAGTGACTTGCTTTTCAACTAGTACAGACACAGTGGGCCAAGTGTCCTCTTTCTGTGCCACTAACTCTCTGATTCTATAAATTTTATGCTTATCAAAATGATGTTAGTGTGGGAAAACAATTGTTGTCGGTGCAGGCTTGATGGGCCGAATAGCCTCTTTCTGTACTAATGGGATCCTATGATTCGAGCAGGGAGATCATGTTAGAACTGTATAAATCATTAGTTAGGCCACGACTTGAGTACTGCGTCCAGTTCTGGTGAAGAGTCCAGGACTGTCGGAGAGTCGGTACAGACTCGATGGGCCAAATGGTCTGCTTCTGCACTGTAGCAATTCTATGATTCTATGATTTTGGAGTTATTACCCACACATAATCACTCCCAAGGCAGATATAGTGCAGAGTTTATACAGAGTAATATTCCCTCCATTCTAGCCCAACAATGGGAGATTTCCCCTGTGAGTAGCAGAGCAATGAAGCTATAGTCCATTTGTACAAAAGGTGTTTTCATTTCCATTGTGCTTGGCACGCGGAGGCAATCTCATCAACAACGACAACTGGCATTTATACAGAATCACACACAGCGCAGAAAAGGTCCTTCAGCCCATCGAGTCTGCACCGACAATAACTACCACCAAAAGTGGGTAACTACCACCTCCGAAGACTTATTACAGTTATCAGACAAAACATGACATCAAACCACATGAGACGATATTAGGATAGGTGGGGTAGATTCTCAGCAACATCTGAAAGGCGGAGAGCTGGCATTGTTTCGAGAAGGGATTCCACAGATTAGAACCCTGGCATCTGAGATAGAGTCTCTGATGGTGGAGAGAGTCATGTCTTTACACTATAACCTCAGAATCACTGCGCTGCTTAAAGTATCCCTGAAGAATTCCATGTCTGCAGCATTTTAGTGAAGTTGGTGCTCTGGTTATCTGAACATCCCTGGATAACAGGTTAAAATAGTGCACTGAGTAACTTTAATCGAGCTGCCAGCCCCTCACTGTTCAACTATTCCACTTTATCGCTTTGACGATAGAATTTATACAGTCCACCTCACATCTCAATTATGCTAATGAAATCCGTCACTTTCCTACCACAATGCTGGAAAATCTCAGCAGGTCTGGCAGCATCTGCAGAAAGAGAATAGAGCCAACCTTTCAAGTCTGAATGACCCTTTGTCAAAGCCTTTGTTCAGCTCTGACGAAGGGTCATCCAGACTCGAAACGTTGGCTCTATTCTCTCCCCACTGATGCTGTCAGACCTGTTGAGATTTTCATAGAATCCCTACAGTGCAGAAAGAGGCCATTCGGCCCATCGAGTCTGCACTGACCACAATCCCACCCAGGCTCTATCCCCACAACCCTACTTATTTACTCTACTAACCCCCTGACACTAAGGGGCTAATCAACCTAACCCGCATATCTTTTGGACTGTGGGAGGAAACCGGAGCACCCAGTGGAAACCCATGGGGAGAACGTGCAAACTCCGCACAGACAACAACCCAAGCCGGGAATTGATCCTGGGTCGTTGGCGCTGTGAGGCAGCAGTGCGAACCACTGTGTCACCGTGCCGTCCCAAGATGCAGCCTATAAGAATGTTCTATTTTCATCCTCATTCATCTGTCACATGGACTTTTATATCAATGTAATCCTTCATGAACCAGCCATCCAAAAAGATGCAACCTTCTGCTAAGTGAGTGTGATTTCTGCATTTTCTGTTTTTGTTTCAGATTCCAGCAACTGCAGTATTTTGCCTTTATCTGTTACTTCTCTGATCTGCTTACGTTTCCTAGCAACCAATAATAAATTCAAGTTGCACATGACTCCATCAATTACTAAGGATTGAATTGTTTGCCTGCCCCTAATACCCCCCACGCTCCTCTCCCCCATCCCAGTGTAAACATTGGGGGTGAAACAGCCAGCCTGCCCCACAGCCATTGGGAACTCCTGCCTCGAGGAGCTGCCGGCCAATCAAATGGCCGCTGCTGTCTGTCTCACCCAGCAGTGGAGATGGGAAGAGTGGCCACTGATGGGCCTGTGCAACGAGTCCCTGGGGATAAGCGAGCTGTAATGAAGCCCACTGTGAGGCAAGTCTGGTGTGTGGGGTCTTGACAGGACTAGCTTGGCAGGCCCTATCAAACGGAATGGGGTGGAGGGGTTAAACAGGGCTGTGGGGTGGAAAAGAAATGCTGGCAGAGGGGGTGAGTGGGGTGGGAAGACCTCGTGGGGGAGTGTGTGGGGGAGGGAGAGGGGTGATGGAGCCTTTAATGGCACTGGATGGGGTGCAGAGGAGATTCACTAGGTTGATTCCGGAGTTGAGAGGGTTGGCTTATGATGAGAGATTGAGTAGACTGGGGCTATACTCATTGGAATTCAGAAGAATGAGGGGAGATCTTATAGAAACATCTAAAATTATGAAGGGAATGGATAAGATAGAAGCAGGGAAGTTGTTTCCACTGGCAGGTGAAACTAGAACTAGGGGGCATGGCCTCAAAATAAGGTTTAGGACTGAGTTGAGGAGGAATGTCTTCACACAAAGGGTTGTGAATCTGGAATTCCCTGCCCAGTGAAGCAGTTGAGGCTACCTCATTGAATGTTTTTAAGGCAAGGATAGATAAATTTTTGAACAGTAAAGGAATTAAGGGTTATGGTGAGCGGGCGGGTAAGTGGAGCTGAGTCCACGAAAAGATCAGCCATGATCTTATTGAATGGCAGAGCAGACCCAAGGGGCCGGATGGCTTACTCCTGCTCCTAGTTCTTATGTTCCAAAAAGGAGATACCCGAATTCAGTCCTTTTGCCTGGCCACCAGTCCGCTTGGCTGGCTGGATACTTCACCGCGGCCTTCCTCATCATGGGTATGGTCATAGAGACAATAGAAACCCTACAGTGCTGAAGGAGGCCATCCGGCCCATCAAGTCTACACCGACAACAATCCCACCTAGGCCCTATCCCTGTAACCTCACGTATTTACCCCATTAATCCCTCTAACCTATGCATCCTGGGATACTAAGGGTCAAGTTAGCACGGCCAAAACACCTAACCCGCACACCTTTGGAGTGTGGGAGGAAACCGGATCACCCGAAGAAAACCCACGCAGATACGGGAGAATGTGCAAACGCCACACGGGAGAATGTGCAAACGCCACACAGACAGTGACCCCAGCTGGGAATCAAACCCAGGTCTCTGGAGTTGTGAGGCAGTAATGCTAACCACTGTGCCACCGTGCCGCCCAGACCCCAGTGGCAGGAGACCCTCCAGTGACAACGGTTTGGCCACATAACAGCCCCAATTGACCGGGGGCGAGCAACCCACCTGACCCCTCAGCTGGCACTGGTAAAACCAGATGGGCATGATGTGGAGATGCCGGCGTTGGACTGGGGTAAACACAGTAAGAAGTCTCACAACGCCAGGTTAAAGCCCAACAGGTTTATTTGGTAGCACAAGCCACTAGCTTCTGGAGCGCTGCCCCTTCATCAGGTGAGTGGGAACTCCCACTCACCTGATGAAGGAGCAGCGCTCCAAAAGCTAGTGTCTTGTGCTACCAAAAAAACCAGATGGGGGCAAGCGGGAGCGGGTAGCCCAGCTTTACAGGCCCCTTCACCTACCATCGATCCGGTGCGAGAGGGGACTGAATAGTTCCAGTCCTGTTGCCTCCTAAGCATGTATCCTGTATCTGACTTGCCCTGGACATTTGTTTCAGTAAAAGAGAGAATGTTTGTTTTTGAGAAAAAAATACATCAAAACACTAAAAAGAACTGAAACTGAATCCATACATAAAAACATTTTATTGAATAGTATCATATAAATAATTTTGGTACAAAATGTTACTTAGCAAAAAAAAGACTCCGATTTCTCTCCAGTTGCTGGACATACAGATGATGCGAACAATGACTATTCTCTGCAAATCTTGAAATGAAGAAAAGCAAGTATTGATCAGAAATGTAAGCAAAGGTCCTTCATTGGCATTCGGTATTTTCAGCTTTACTAATTGGCCCAGCCACGTTAAAATATCTCACACAAACATAAATGTTAATAGCCACAAAGTTATTTAAATTGCAGGTCATTATTTTCAAAGACATCCGACTGGGTTAATCGTAAAAATTGGGAACTCATTTGGCCTAAATTTTTAACATGAGTCTGGGTTTTCGTACAAAATAACCATACAGGAGATGTAGGTGTCCCACGTAAGGAGTCCATATGATTTGATTCCCCTATGCGTCTTCCCTCCTCTCTGGATTTCTCTCATCTAGGTCACACTGTTGCCAGTAGTCCATTTCACCTGAATGGTCCTTCCATTATTTTATCCTCCTATCAAGCTTCTAAACCACACGGGCACCGGAACTTTCCCGTCCCGCCCGCCACTGAAATCGCAGCAGACCATGCAAAGGTCTGCTGACCTCGGGAGGGATTTTCTAGTCTTGGGGAAACAAGCGCGGCCAGAAAATACCACCCGGTGGTATTCGAGTGCCATCTAATGCCACTTTCGCTGCATATCCACACTGATTTCACTTCAGGGAAGTGCAATGGTGGCTGATTTCTGCCCCCCCCCCCCCCCCTCCCTCCCCAACCCCCAGCCAATTGGATCATTCACATTACTGCCTCAACTCATAGCAGCTAACTTAACAAAGGCCACAGATGGAATGTAGGGGCCGGGATTCTCCGACCTCACCTGCGGATGGGATTCTCCAGTCCCGCTGCAGTGAACGGAGATTTGGCAGAGCGCCACGTTCTCCGTTCTCGCTGGCCGCGGCGGCAAGCCAAGACTGGCAAATTCCAGTCAGGACATTCCATGGAGCTCTTAGAGGTTCCCGATATGTTTTCTCTCTCGGTTACCAAACAAGATGGATCACTGGCAAACACAAGCGAAAGCAATTAATGTAAGAATCTAGATGCAGCCTATAAGAATGTCCTATTTTCACCCGCATTCATCTGTCACATGGACTTTTATATCAGTGCAATCCTTCATGAACCAGCCATCCAAAAAGATACAGCCTTCTGCTAAGTGACAAATAAAGAAATTGAATATTTGTTTATGTGCGAGAAAAGGATTTAAATTACTGCTTTATATAGTGTTTACTCTTTTTTTACTGGATTAAACTGTGATTTCCATTGAACAAATTTCAAACATTCAATGCCCAAATAACTCAAGCAAGTCTCTCCTAATTTCACTAAGCAAAACATTAATCAGTGTTAAGATTGTCTAGGCTACCCTAACTGAACAATGAGTACAGTTATGGATTTTAAAGTAACGCACAGCTTACAGAAGTGTTACTCTATACATGATTGAAGAGCCGATGGATACAAAATACATTTCTTTTTTCAACTAAGTTCGGTCGGTTTTTCCAACATGTGCAAGAAGAGTAATCAAGTTCGGACAATAATGGAATAATTTGGCAAAAGAAAATACAGATAGTGCCTGTTCTGGAATGTTGGTGAGGTTTTGTAACTGTCTCTCATTTTATTAACTTTCTCATGTAAACATGAGATATTTACAAAGCCTTAGCTTTATTCTTCAGCTCTGCGCCTCCTCTTAGCTTCAGAATGTTTTGTGTTATCCACAGGAGAGCCTCAGAGTGCTGTGTACGTGATCTTTGTACTGTTACCAAAAGGTGCGGGGAGCCAGTCTTTTTATTGAAGACAATGAGCCTGTTTGAGGAAATGGTGCGCGTGTTTTGGCAGAATGTGGAATATAAAAATTGCTGTTGTTTATTGGCACATTCTACCATCGCTTACCCCTTGTCATGCTGAATGAACAATGATGCTCTTGAAGAGTATCAGATTTAGTACTCCAATTATTAATTACTAACCAGGACCACTGCCTGTGGTAACCAAATAAGACATGGTCCATTTTAATATTGTGGGATTCCAGATGCCAGGAATTAGGTCCACAATAAGTTACATTGCCCAATGGTACTAGGTCTTCCCAGAAGTTTTGGTTGCCATTTGTCATATAGTGATGCCTCTAAGACTCGCACCCTTGCTTCTGAACATTTATCCTTCAGTGCACCTCTGTTACCTCAGAATTTAACCGATTCTCTTTAATATCCCTCAGGGCCCAACCTGCGGCAATCCAAAAACGTTTGATCAGTAGAGTGGTTCACTGACAGAGTTAGAACCATAGAATCCCTACAGTGTAGGAGGAGATCCTTTGGCCCAACAAGTTGCACCGACTCTCCAAATGAGCATCATACCGAGGCCCACACCCCTGCCCTATTCCCATAATCCTGCAGATTTACCATGGCTAATTCACCTAACCTG
This sequence comes from Mustelus asterias, assembly GCF_964213995.1. Classification (NCBI taxonomy): domain Eukaryota; kingdom Metazoa; phylum Chordata; class Chondrichthyes; order Carcharhiniformes; family Triakidae; genus Mustelus; species Mustelus asterias. The sequence goes on from NC_135802.1 coordinate 161,745,675, forward strand.
CACATCTTTGGACTGTGGGATGGAACTGCAAAACATGCAAACTCCACACAGACAGTGACCCAAGCCAGGAATTGAACCCGGGTCCCTGGCGCTATGAAGCAGCAGTGCTAACCACTGTGCCACCATGCTGCAGAATTCTCCGTGATCCAGATCCATGATTGACCCGAGAGGAGGATTACTTGATGCCGAACACCTTGGATGAGGACAGGAAACTGTAAAAAGCTCCAAATTTAAAAATCAAATCGTCTTTTTTTTGCGCATTTATCTTTCATTTTATCAAGTCCTCAATGCTTCCCATTAGATTGAGTCAAAGAAGCTGGCAGTGACATTGCAGAGGAGAAGTCCGAGCTCACGGGTTTGTAAGCTTAATGTAGGCTGAATTATTGGATTTTTTTCACCGAGGTGCGGGACATTAAGGGTAAATGTACGATTAAATTTTGGTTGCTGTGAAAGTGATTCAGATGGGGACAATAAGGAATGGTACCTCTAAACTAAGGTGGTTTTTGAAGAATATTTTACCATGATTCACACTGCCATTAAGTTCAATGGTTATATTCAGGAACCATTGCAACAGTTTAGCATCCTGCGCTCCCATTATTATTGAAATGAAAAGCAGTGAATGAAGATCTTTTTTTCCTGTTATTTAGTTCTATCAGATCATCACTTATACCTCCAGGTTAGCCCAACAATCAATTTGTTATCTGTCCCAGCAAGGTAACCGGCCAGCACCCGGGGGGGGTGGGGGGGGGTCTCAGTAACATGCCCCTCAGCGATGTGTACAGAATGCAGGAGCTTACTGACCCATAATTAAAACAAAGTACCCTTCCAGTCGTTTCATGGAGAGGTAACATTGAGGTGTTAGATACAAGTCTAAGTGGGGATATAGGTCTGGTTGCTATATAACCCTTCCCTCAGAAGTCAAACTAATTACAAGAGATAATTTCATGAATTTGCATTTCAGGCAGTTGGGAATCTGAGTTACCATCAGTTTATTTGTGGGTAAAAACTAAAATTTGTAAACTTACCCCTTTGGAGTTAACCCTTCAACGTGGCACTGTGACGGATCTTAATTTCAACAAAAGATCCTCGCCTACAGACTTAATAATGAATAATGCACTGCCATGTGATTTATGTTAACATCACCTTGGAGATATAAAACTATCGGCAGCACAGAGAGTACAAATTGGATATGAGATAGTGGCCGGCATTTTACCGGCACGCCCGCCCGAGGCTCATAAGATCGCACCCGAGGATAACGGAGACTGCCGTTCTGTGAGCCTCGCGCCACCCCCCCCCCCCCGAAATTGGGGCAGGCATGTGAGTAAAATCAGGGCCAGTGTTTCTGATCTTTAAATAATTACGTAGACTGAACCCCGTTAGCACATCTCTCTTCTACGAGACTTTGTAATGCTGAAGGCATGTAATAAATGCCTCACTGCCCATTCCCAATGTATTGTAGGGAGGTTGAGCTACATTTGAGTGGGATGATCAGAATTGACTTGCCTCTGGGTGTATTGCACGCTGACCATTTGTGGTGGTGAGTGAGGCGTTATCCTGAACGGAAGAGCCAAATCGGTATAAAAATCCACTTGGCAGCACGTGTGGTGTATCACGTGCCACTGTTGCCCCCAACCCAACGGGTAACTGCATTCGTCTGCAACTTAAGTTACTGGCCCTTTCCCAGGAATTGAAAGTTCTGAAGTGATTTTAAGCTTTGCAACGTTTCAGACAAGAAAGTAAAAGGGAACGATGTATCGTCACGGTAACGTGTACAGCTTAGAAACCGCTGCAGCATCAAACTGTCAACAACATCAAGCAGATTAACTCTGTTTTAAGATGCACCTGTAGTGATTCACATCGACACTACATAATACAGCCCTGCATACAATATGTATACATCTGTGTATATTGAATCTAAGTTACAGTACAGTACATTGTGAAAGAAACAGTTGACTCAACCACATGTTCAGCTCAAACATCTAATTCACTAATTTTACCAAAGGGATGTGCTGGCCAGCAGACTTCAGAGTCTAAGACTGTTAAACCTGGGATGGATCCAGCAAGCTTCTGACTAGACCAAGTCTTGTAGTTCAATGGCGCATGTGTGACTCTCTTTTGCGTCTTTAGAAGCTTCGTGTCGGTTTGATGCACATTGTAATGTATTTCACGAGCAGCTCGATGGACATAATTTGTTCCACGTGTACAAACAGTCCTGCAGACGGATAGTGTTCCTCTTCCAGACTGAGCGGGATCCTATCTTGCGTCGGTGTAACTTGAGGAGAGTAGCACAAAATGAGTTTTTGACCTGGAAGGAAAGAACCATTGCATCTGTGATCCAAAACTTGGTTCCAACTTAGATCTTCCAAACCATCAACATTTGCCTCAGGCCATTTTCAAGAACTTGCCCTATGCACATCCCTATTTTAACACATTTTCTATTCCTCTGTGGAGACAGGATTACCTGTGAAATATTTCTATATGAGAAACAGAATGAGCAACATAACTTGTGTCTCCACTAGTACATCAGTGGCTAAGGATAGGTATATAATTACTGTATAAATTCCCATTGACATGGAGTCGGGTTCTTGAGGATTCTCATTAAATGAAGGGTAAATTACACACTTTTCACACTGGAACCATTCTGAGACCATGAATATATGGAATAAAGTCCAACAGTTCACAATAAATGTTTGTTTAGTAGGATAGGTTTCATAAAATGGCCCTTGTGTTTACACAGCAACACTTTTGTTTTGATAGCTGAATTTGAAGGGATGGTTTTCCTGGCTAAGAGTCCCTGTCACTGTCTTCTCCTCCATACATGTCTGATAGTTTTTTGAACCGAGGTCCCCAGTCACTCAAGTAATCGTAATCCTGGTCTGTCTCTGTAGTAATTGATTCTAAGGAGCTGAGAGACTCAGCTATGGACCCATTTCCCTCGTAGGCGTATGTTGCTAGAGAATCGTAAGGCGGAGCTCCGGGATCTGTATCGTTCTCCTTTAACCTCTGGTTAATGAAATCTCTGACGTCAGTATTATCTGGTACGGGTGGGGCCGGCCGAGGTAGAAGGAAGTTCTCTGGTTTTATGTCCCTGCGTAGCTGGGTGTCTTCTATTACTTCTGGGTTCCTCAGCGTGCTAATGTCAAAGGCCTGCGTATCCTCCTCACCACCGCCTTCGTCATTGTAGCTGACAATGTTGTCCCGGATATCCTCTTTGGAAATGATGAGAGGTTCCTTCTTTCTTTGTTTCCTCATGGCAGCAAAGAGCACTACAATAACTGAAAAGAAAAAGAATATAATTTAATTGTTCTATCCCGGAAGTGGAGAGTGCACTGTTTTAATCCTAGAGTAAATCCTCCCCCTCTTAGAAACGGATAGAACCTTAGAAACCCTACAGTGCAGAAGGAGGTCATTCGGCCCATCGAGTCTGCACGGACAACAATCCCACCCCACTACCCCACACATTTACCCCACTAATCCCTCTAACCTACACATCCCAGGACACTAAAGGGCAATTTTGCATGGCCAATCAACCGAACCCACACATCGTTGGACTGTGGGAGGAAACCGGAGGAAACCCACCCAGACACGGGGAGAGTGTGCAAACTCCACACAGACAGTGACCCAAGACGGGAATCGAACCCAGGTCTTTGGAGCTGTGAGGCAGCAGTGCTAACCACTGTGCTACCGTGCCACTCTGTTTACAGGAACATGCTAAGTCTTTGGTTCTCTTTGCTGTGGACCAGTGACCTACCTCCTCTTTACTAATTTAGATGCAATAAAAATGAGCTGAATCAAGATCCATTTAAATCAACTTTGAAATTGGATTTTGTTTTGCGATCTCTTTCTTTTGTTGACGTAACACACCACCACGCTGATTTGCTGGATCACACAATGATAGGATATGGATCTGCCAATGCTCTATCCCACATCTTTAGTACCTGAGGCAAAAGGCAATTCAGTTTGGGCATTTGTCAGGGGCAGAAAATTGGAAGGACAACTCAATTGCACTTTACTCGACAAGGGCAGCATGGTGGCACAGTGGTTAGCACTGCTGCCTCACAGCGCCAGAATACCCGGGTTCGATTCCTGGCTTGGGTGACTGTGTGGAGTTTGCACGTTCTCCCCATGTCTGCGTGAGTTTTCTCCGGGTGCTCTGGTTTCCTCCCACAGTCCGAAAGATGTGCGGGTCAGGTACATTGGCCAAGCTAAATTCTCCCTCAGTGTTACCCGAACAGGCGCCGGAGTGTGGCGACTAGGGGATTTTCACAGTAACTTCATTGCAGCTTTAATGTAAGCCTACTTTTGAACTAATAAATAATTTTTTTTTTAAATAGCCAAAACTAAAGGGCTGGGATTAGCACATGCATCTTAGTTCGGACACTGTTGCATGGTGGCTAGACTCGTAGCAGATTCACATCTTCGAGATTCAAAGTTCTGATTTATGTCCTCTCCCCGACCATATGATTCATTCTCATAGTTGGGCAGAGTGTTGTGATGCTGGCAATATTGAGATGAGATATTAAACTGTGGGTGTGGGGAACAGCCAATAATCTGTTCAAATACTGCCAATGAGTACTAACGATACCACAGTGTTATTTCAAAGCAAGGGCTGCTTCAAATATCCTGCCCTGATAATCATCTCTCAAACCATACCATCAAAACAATGAGAGGCCTTGAATCTTTGGACAATGACAGATAGGAAAAGATCCCCTGCTCGATCTGGCCGGTACATTAGTGATACTCGTGGATGGCAATATTTATACTCCATCCACCCCTCCAACCAGAAACCAGGTCATCATCTGGGACCTCCCCCTTGGAGCTGCCTCACGTTGAGATGCCGTAAGCTTGGCAGATGAAACCTTGTTCATGAAGAAACAGCAGCAACTCCAAGGGGGATTCCAGACCACATTCCATTTATTGATCTCATTGCTCAAGAAGAACAAAATGGCAACAGACAAGGCAGGCAAAACATTTGAGAGACATGGAGCGGCACGGTGGCACAGTGGTTAGCACTGCTGCCTCACAGTGCCAGGGACCCGAGTTCAATTCCCGTGTGGAGTTTGCACGTTCTCCCCGTGTCTGCGTGGGTTTACTCTGGGTGCTCCAGTTTCCTCCCACACTCCAAAGATGTGCAGGTTAGGTGGATGAGCCATGCTAAAATTGCCCCTTAGTGTCAGGAGGATTGGCAGGGTAGATACATGGAATTCTGGAGGGCCGGCGTGGGATTGTTGTCGGTGCAGGCCGAATGGCCTCCTTCTGCACTGTAGGGATTCTATAATGAAAAAGCGCTACATAAATGGCAGAGAAAATCCAAATTATGAGAAGAAAGTAGAAAACATCCGAGTGTTTTTTTTTCAATGGTGTGCTCCCATTGGAGAGCATTTCCCACTGGGAATGAACACTCAAAACTTTATTCAGCTGTTTTTCGAATTTCTGACATGTGATGAATAAGGTTTCTCGGGGGAATGCAGAGTCAGAATATCAACCAGGAAAGCATATTAACTCTAAATAATTAGACCCACATCTTTCAATGCCTAGATTATTGTTTAAAAATACATTCCTGGAGCTGTGGCGGCTTCTCGAGAACTCGTCTCCCAAGCTCGATGTACTTTACCGCTGTCAGCTTTATGAACTTTAGGAACAAAGTTTTCGGGATTTCAAAGGGGTAGAGGGAGGAGGGAGCAGTCGAGTTCCTCGATAAACAATGTTGGAAAGCTCTTTTGCAGGCATTACCGTGGTATGAATTGCTCATTAGAATTGAGTTCTCCCACCAGCGAGAAATGAGAACATTTGCTTTTACGACTGCACGTGTGAGCATCTCACGAAGCAGGCTTCTTCCATGATTAACGGTGCGTTAATGCTCCATTGCCCTCTTTGGCAATGCCAGTGTTTTCAGGACTGGTTGGTTACAATACAAGTTGTGTGGAGGGTGCCTGAGAAAGGATTTGTGGGGAAGGATGGAGCAGAGGGCAGGTAAGGGTGGAACGGATAGTGCTGGCTTGTCTGGGTGCCCTTTTAAGTATGGCACCCAGTCCTTTGACTCCTTGAGTTAATTCAGGGAATGGGGACGTCCTTCCTCCCCCACCTGTGAAAATCGGTGAGCTCCTCGCGAATATATATGTAATAAGATGAACAGTCAAAAACTGTGCCCCTCACAGGATCTACACCCACCACTGAACTTTAGACTCCAGAACAGAATACCCTGGCCTGCGTTTTTAGCATCATTAAGGTGTCTGCAGTTATGTAAAATGTTTGTTTATATGTATCATGGGTGCCACAGTGGTTAGCACGGCTGCCTCACAATGCCAGGGACCTGGGTTCGATTCCCGGCTTGGGTCAAGATCTGTGTGGAGTTTGCACATTCTCCCCGTGTCTGCGTGGGTTTCCTCTGGAGGCTCCGGTTTCCTCCCAAAGTCCAAAGATGTGCGGGCTGATTGGCTGTGCTAATTTGGCCCTAGTTTTGGGGGGAATAGCAGGGTAAATATGTGGGGTTATTGGGATAGGGTGGGTTTGTGGTCGGTGCAGGATCGATGGGCTGAATGGCCTCCTTCTGTACTGTAAGGATTCTATGATTCTATACAGAAATAGGTTCCTTTCAATAGAAAGAAAATGAGTGGTGGAAATACAAGTCATAGATTACTGAACGAATGATGTAGGTTAGGGGGATTAGCAGAATAAATATGTGGGGTTATGGGGATAGGACAGGGGGTGAACCTAGATAAGATGCTCTGTCAGAGAATCAGTGCAGAGTGGATGGGCCAAATGGCCTCCTTCTGTAGTGTAGGGATTCTTTGATTCCATGGCAGAGATTTCATGGTAGGAGTCGCTACAAGCAGAACAGGAGGATGCTTTAACTCACCACAAAACCCTGACCACAAACTGGGTCATCAGAGGTGACCATGTTTGGGGCTTTAGTTAGCGAATGCATGGTAAATTAAACCAGGACAAATTTAAAAGGGCAATACTCATCGAAAAGGACCCCGGATTCGCATCAGGGAGGGGAACCTCCTAACCAGCACAACAATGACCCAAGAATAAAAGAGAGACAGAATTTAAAGCATTCAAGTATTTCCAATCAGTTTCAGAGGATCTACACCCAGTTTATGAAACTGCTCCATTCATCAAATGGCCATTCATATTGTCCATTTCTTGCAGTGAGCAGCCGAACTGTACAGTTCTAACTGTACATTGACTCTGTCTACACTTCCCGCTGCCTCAGCAAAGCAGCCAGCATAATCAAGGACCCCACACACCCCGGACATTCTCTCTTCCACCTTCTTCCGTCGGGAAAAAGATACAAAATTCTGAGATCGTATACCAACCGACTCAAGAACAGCTTCTTCCCTGCTGCCGTCAGACTTTTGAATGGGGCGACCTCGCACTAAGTTGATCTTTCTCAACACCCTCGCTATGACTGTAACACTACATTCTGCGCTCTCTCTTTTCCTTCTCTATGAACGGTATGCTTTGTCTGTACAGCGCGCAAGAAACAATACTTTTCATTGTATACTAATACACGTGTCAACAATAAATTGAGTCAAATCAATTCATACATATATAATATATCAACACGGTCAGCACTGGTCATCGCCATCACAGGACTTGTGACTGTGAAGGCACTGCAACAAGGTGACACGGTGGCACAGTGGTTAGCACTGCTGCCTCACAGAGCCAGGGACCCGGGACAGCACGGTGGCACAGTGGTTAGCACTGCTGCCTCACAGAGCCAGGGACCCGGGACAGCACGGTGGCACAGTGGTTAGCACTGCTGCCTCACAGAGCCAGGGACCCGGGTTTGATTCCGGCCTTGGCTGACTGTGTGTGGAGTTTGCACGTTCTCCCCGTGTCTGCATGGGTTTCCTCCCACACTCCAAAGATGCGTAGGTTAGGTGGATTGGTCATGCTAAATTGCCCCTTAGTGTTTCAATGATGTTTAAGTTAAGTGGATTGGCCATGATAGATGTGTGGGGTTACAGGGATAGTTTGGAGTGTGGGCCTGTTTAAAGTGTTCTTTTGGAGCATCGGTGCAGACCTGATGGGCTGAATGGCCTCCTTCTGCAGTGTAGGGATTCTATGTTGCCATTGGGACCTGCTTTCAAGCAGGAACATTGTTTTGATAAGCAGTTATTCCTGCAGCGACATCTCTGGAACCACTACTTTGAGCATGTCTAACTTCACCAATGCCGAGTTGTCCTGGTGGAATTTCTCCACCCACTGTACTGCACAAAGTCAAACTGACTCCTGGCAAGGATGGTCCAGAGGTTCAGGATCAAAATTTTCCATGTTCTCCTCAAGAAGGCTTTCCAATTATTCATCAATGGTTGCGGAGATTCTGTTCAGGAACGCATCGGACAACTTTCATCCGAGGCTAGACCGATGTTTATTTCCAGTGACTGCTTGGTAAGGAGCCATCGTGATAACCTCATAGTAACTGCTGTTCATCGCCCACTGAACAAAATGGACACCAAAGCTCCAGTGAGCACAATTGTTGTCATGCATCCAGCCCACTAGCTTCATACCGTCATTACTGTCCCCCACAGAACCATGGCTGTGATTCTCCCATCCCGCTACACTAATTTTTTAATGCAGCGGGCTGGGAGAATCGCACGTCGGCCAATTCACGGGATTCCCATGAGTGTTCGTGCCGCGCTTGCGGCTCCCAGGCCCCAATTTCTGGCGGCTTCTGCATGGCACTGGAAATCGGCTGGGAGGCAGGGCTACCATTTAAATAGTATTTTACATTTCTGCCTGCAAATGGGGTGGGGGGCGGGGGGGATCGTCACTTCTGGGGAGGGGGGTGGAACGGACGCAGGGGAGGGGTTCGGGGCTGGCCCTCGAATGGATGGGGTGGCCGCAATCGGGCCGGTGGGGAATTGGGGGGCCCCCCTGCGGGGGTCCAGCAATTGAGCTGGCGAGCAAACGAGAGGCTGACACTTTGGGGCCACTGCACATGCGCAGAGGCCGCTGGTTTCAGCCTTTCCGGCATGAATAGGCCCCACTCCGTGACATTTATTGATATTCGCCCTGGCGACCTCTGCAGTGCACAGAGTGTGGGAAATTCTAGTGTGAACCTCCACTGAAAAAAACCAGCGTGAATTACTCCAGTTTTCCCGCGAATTCAACGCTTAGAAAGTTTTTGGGAGAATTCCGGCCCAGGACTGTGGGGATATCCGAGGTGCCTCTTGACGAACACTAGTTGTTCCGGAGTGTTGCCAGTTCACGGGTGACCTGTGCTATGAGATCCCTCCTGTTTTGTGACTGAAGAATGGGTGGAGCTGTGATGTCCAGAAATGTGAGAAGCAGCACGAGGGCAACCTCAGATTGCAGAGGGCGAAGGATACAAAATCTGGTCAGGTGCTCCATGTAGCACAGTATGAAATGATAACCTCCATCCTTCATAGGCTGCATGTCAACCCTTGTCCACATTCATTTAAGTCACTTTAGACCAGTTAGTTTTCCTCGTACATCTTGTCTAATGGTAGTGATTTTAAATAATAGGTTTTCTGAGATTAGTGTTGTACTGGAAACATGTGTGATGCAAAGATTATGAACCCTGTACAAGAACAAGTGTGATTGGAACAGCTACTGAGGCATCTCCCTACTCAACATTCTTGGAAATATATTTGCCTGAATTGCCCCAGTCAGACTATAGATCCTTTCTGTTTGCATCTTCCCCAAACATCAATGCGGCCTCAGAAGTTGAAGATCTACAATTGACATGACCTTGTCAGTCTTGACAACTTCAACAGAAATGCCATGAACAAGGAGACCACTACATTTTTAAAAATTCAATTGTGGGACATGGGTGTCGCTGGCTGGTCAGCATTTATTGCCCATCCCTCGTTGCCCTTGAGAAGGTGGTGGTGAGCTGCTTTCTTGAAATGCTGCAGTCCATGTGCTGTGGGTTGACTCAGGGGCGGCACGGTAGCACAGTGGTTAGCACTGCTGCTTCACAGCTCCAGGGACCTGGGTTCAATTCCCGGCTTGGGTCACTGTCTGTGTGGAGTTTGCACATTCTCCTCGTGTCTGCGTGGGTTTCCTCCGGGTGCCTCCCACAGTCCAAAGATGTGCGGGTTAGGTTGATTGGCCATGCTAAAATTGCCCCTTAGTGTCCTGAGATGCGTAGGTTAGAGGGATTAGCGGGTAAATGTGTAGGGATATGGGGGTAGGGCCTGGGTGGGATTGTGGTCGGTGCAGACCCGATGGGCCAGATGGCCTCTTTCTGCACTGTAGGGTTTCTATGATTCACTGAATGAAAGAGAGATCTCACTGACACTCCTATTGCTCTGTCCTGCCTGTAACACTTTACTACGCATCTCTCACAGCCAATGTACTGTCCTGTTAGAGATGTTTCCAAACTTTTCAGAAGGCTTCTTGTGTGCTTTCTTTTCGTCACCATGGCCAGCTCTGAAGAAGGGTCATCCTGACTCGAAACATTGGCTCCAATCTCCACAGATGCTGTCAGACCCGCTGAGATTTTCCAGCATTTTCCGTCTTTGTTTCAAAGTGGGCTGGTTGGATGACGTCCAGGGCTGTTCCCTTGGTAGCCATGTACTCACCATTGCTCTTGTCCATGTCATCTAGAGTTATGTAAGCATGAAAGTTTCCAGGATGTGACATTCGCCTCGCGTGAATTTCAGTTCAGTTTTCCCACACTTGAGGACAACAATAGCCCTCTGTTCCATTTAAGCAGATCACAAAACAGCACGGCCCTCTCTCCACTCATCGCCATCTTCAGTGTGTGCATGGGTGAGGCTAGTTAGTACAGACTGCTTTGCTTTTACACTGGTTCTACAAGAGGTGTGAATGCCATCACATTTTCATCTGGATATAACAAAGGAGGGATGAACTTGTCACCAAGGAACTGTTAAGTGGCACTTGTCATGTGAGCCTGTGAAGACAACACCATGTAATTTTCACTTCCAACACAGGATACGACACCTCCTTTGAAGTTAAATCGGCAGATGTAAACTGGTTCTTTTGAAACTTATATTAAATTTTACACCTTTCTCCAACCACCAGTTGTGCCTTTACAGTGTTCATGCTGTAACTGAGCAAACTTGTGTGTGATGTTACGCTTGTACACTGCAACAGGCTCGAGCAAGAATTCCACCACTAAGATTTTAAAACGCGTACATAGTGCTGCCCAGTTCATGAAATGGGCAATATGATGTTGGAATCTGAAAACAGAAAATGCTGGAAAATCTAAGCAGGTCTGACAGCATCTGTGGAGAGAGAATAGAGTAAGAAGTCTCACAACACCAGGTTAAAGTCCAACAGGTTTATTTGGTAGCAAATACGATAAGCTTTCGGAGCGCTGCCCCTTCGTCAGATGGAGTGGAGTCCATCTGACGAAGGAGCAGTGCTCCGAAAGCTTATGGTATTTGCTACCAAATAAACCCGTTGGACTTTAACCTGGTGTTGTGAGACTTCTTACTGTGCTTACCCCAGTCCAACGCCGGCATCTCCACATCGAGAGAGAATAGAGCCAACGTTTCAAGTCCTATTTTCTTTGTCTTCAGCTCTGACGAAAGGTCATCCAGACTCAAAACGTTGGCTCTATTCTCTCTCCACTGATGCTGTCAGACCCGCTGACATTTTCCAGCATCTTCTGTTTTTGTTTCGTGAAATGGGCAGTTTCGCAAATTGGGTGAAACATATGGAAATGAGACATGGATTTGTGCAATTTGAACAGGAGCTGTGTCTCTGAACTGATTAGGGTTATCGACTTGTATTGAGTATAAATGCTGGAAGGAGCAAAGGCTTGACACTATTACTATTTTAATAGCCATGTCTATTTGTTAAGATAAAAGCAAAATACTGCGGATGCTGGAATCTGAAATAAAAACAGAAAATGTTGAAAATGTTTGAAAATCTCAGCAGGTCTGACAGCATCTGTGGGGAGAACCCAGATGTTAAGATCCCAATGCCAGCGGCAGGTCAGTAAGAGGACAAAAGTGCCGTGGAGAGAGAATAGAGCCAACGTTTTGAGTCCTATTTTCCTTGTCCTCAGCTCTGACGAAGGGTCATCCAGACTTAAAATGTGGGCTCTATTCTCACTGCCAGAACCCAATTTAGCTGCCCAAAGGCAGACTCAAACTCCACACATTGTTTTATGTTGGTCAGCAGTTAGCAATTTACATCAGCAACACCAGGATTCAGTTTAACTCTTGGTGTTAAAGGGGCACCGTTCAATTGAAGTCAACCAAAGATGACACTGCACAGGGCATCTAAAGTGTGGCAGTTCAATACTGTCACTTTATAGCACCAATTAAAGTTAGAATCATAGAATCCCTACAGAAGGAGGCCATTCAGTCCATCAAGTCTGCATTGCCTCTCCAACAGAACATTCCACCCACGCCCTATGCCCGCAGCATCACGCATTTACTCCACTAATCTCCCTCAGCTACAATCTTGGGACACTAATGGACAATTTGCCATGGCCAATCCACCTAACCTGCACATCTTTGGACTGTGGGAGGAAAACGGAGCACCCGGAGGAAACACACGCAGACACAGGGGAGAATGTACAAACTCCACACAGTCACCTGAGACCGGAATCGAACCCGTGCCTGAACCTGTGAGGCTGCAGTGCTAACCACTGTGCCACCGTGCCCATCATAGTAGAATAGCCTCTCGCCAAATAAAAGTGACATTCTTGCTGTTCAAGGCAATTTTCTATGATAAAAGGTCCAGCATTGTGTTCTGATGATCTGTATAACTCACCAAGTTAATATCCATAAAACAGTGAGAATGTATTGCTCACCCCCACTCTTGACTGCTCTTCTTTTCTGACTTCCTACCTAATGTTTTCTCTTTGCCTTTTCACCCTGTCACTTAGTCTTTTCCTGCTGCTGTCTCTCTGTTAGTTTATTACTTCTGTCCCTTCCTTTTGTTCACTCACTCCATCCTGCCTCATTTGAGCTGCACATCTCCCCAATGTTAACATTCTGAAGGGTATGGACAAGGCAGAAGACTGAGAGTTTCTTCTCTTTGGTCAGGGAATCTAAAACACGGAGTCGCGGTCCAATTGTTTCGGATTAAAGTGAGGAGAAATCTCTTGACCCCCAAGGGTTGTGAATCGTTGGAATTCTCTATCATAGAATCCCTCAGGTGCAGAAGGAGGCCAGTGAGGTGTGGATGCTCCATCGTTGAATATATTTAAGGTTGGGATGGACAGATCTTTGATCTCTTAAGGGACCTGGGAAATGGGCAAGAAAAATAAGTTAATGCCAAGAATTATCCATGATCAAATTGAATGGTGGAGCGGGCTCCAAGCTCTTCTGTTGCTTCTGTTTTTGATGTTTCTAATTTCAAAATGCTGGCTGTAACTCGTGATTATTTTTCATGGCAGGTGAAAGATTTGGCAAACTATTTAGGAAATAATAAAGCAAAAATGACTCTTCATTCAAGGTGTTTTCATATCATTGCCCTTTAAAAGAAAAATTCTTGAGGGAAATACAATGGTATTACAAGGGCGGCATGGTGGCACAGTGGTTAGCACTGTTGCCTCACAGCGCCAGGGACCCGGGTTCAATTCCGCCCTCGGGTCACTGTCTGTCTGGAATTTGCACGTTCTCCCCGTGTCTGCGTGGGTTTCCTCCGGGTGCTCCGGTTTCCTCCCACACTCCAAAGATGTGCAGGTTAGGTGGATTGGTCATACTAAATTGACCCTAGTGTCAGGGGGATTAGCAGGGTAAATATGTGGGGTTACGGGAATAGGGCCTGGTTGGGATTGTGGTCGGTGCAGACTTGATGGGCCGAATGGCCTCCTTCTGCACTGTAGGGATTCTACGATCAGATTGTGTACAGGGATAACATTCTCAGCATGTGTGAGGATAGGTATTTTCACGGTGCTTAGCTTCCAACTGGGGTTACCTGTGGTACTTGTTCTGACTACACCGACTATTCTCTGTACGTCACTATAAATCAGAAACCCTGTCCTTTTCAGTCAAATTTATATTCCTTCTCCGAAGAGAACGGTCTTCGTTGCAGCTATTTTAGTTCACTCACTTTGTGAAATGATTGCACCTCACCTTGGGGAAAGGAATCCTAATGTAATTATCTCTGGATTTGCATATCAGCAAATTCAATGAGACAGCAGCATCTACAGTGCCCCATCTCGCCCGGTTTAATTAACGTTTTCATTTTAACAGCTGGACTTTTAAGCCCACATACATTGGTAATCTCATCTCGCAGCTTCAGTGTCTGCCTAAGACCTTTGAAAATGTGCCTCCAATGTTGTGAGAGGCCATACATTATAATAAGCAGAGCCTGCGATCAGATCAGTTGTGAGTGCAAAGGAAGTACAGTACCGGTTCCAAATAAAGAGTAATTGGAAAGGCTCCCAACCAGTTCAGCAAATGTATCCAGTGGACAGATGAGCCAGTGAGTGAATCATTAATTGCACAAACTGAAGACAAGTGTATCAAGCCCACAGTTCTAAGCGAACTTCCACAGAACACATGCTTGCCCTGCCTCTGTAACCTCGACAGAAGAATGATGGACATAATAAAACATCAAAAATGGCCCTTTCCAATTGTTTTGTCTCTAAGGGAGCCACCAAGATTATGCTGGTGAGTTCAGGAGAGTCCTCTCAAACTCTCCTGAAGAGAGGCCAGGGAATCTTACCTATTGAATCTGTAGGTAGCATTCCTGAGGGTGAATTTGGATGTGGCCAAGTTGGTTAATCTACATCGCAGTTGGGAATCAATGAATTCTTCAGGCTGTTTGAGATCTGATATTGCGACTAATAATAAACTATGAGGTCAGTGGTACTAAACTAACTGGAACAGTTTATTAACATGTCTTTATCCTAACACAGTCAGCACAAGACTAACCAGCCAAGCTCCACCCAGAGTGATTTTTGTTATGCATGTTGGGGCATGCCCCTTTAAGAGAACAGGTCAGGTGACCTGGGACTCAAGCTCCACCCAGGGTGGAGTCCCAGGTGACTTCTCTTAAAGGGGCATGCCCGAACATACATAACAAAACTCACCACTGACAAAAACTGCCAAGAAACCAGTTCAGGATAAAGCATCAGCAGACAACAAGTCAAGGACTTGCCTTTGGGCAAAACACTGATGACATGAATGTGAACATTATCACAGCCTTTTACAGTAAAAGTGGCGGCACTGAGGTATATTGACTGGATTTCTCTGGCCATTCACATCCCGCTGCCACTGCCAGCGAGAATGAAGAATTGGGTGCTCAGCTAAATCTCTGTTCACCGCAGTGAGACTGGAGGATCCCAGCCACGGGTGAGGTCAGAGAATCTGGCCCACAGGTAAAATTTTACTTTATATTTGTGGAGTGCGGCAGAGGGCATGAAATGTGGTGGTGAGGTTGCTGGCATCAACACCGGCTTCCTCTGACGCTTTCTAGGAACTTAGTGCATTAAAAGCTGAAGGGGCGGTTCCCACAATGTCGTGCTGTGGGCAGAGCCTGGGCAGTGCCAGGGCAGTGATCAGGCATAGAGGTGTAATTATATTCAAATTTATCATAATAGAGTTCCAAATTTTGAACTTTGGAATTCTCATGATGCCACTGGCAGGGGGTGGGGGACAACCGCAGTGTGACTTCCTGCCAATGTAAGATACGAGATTTTACATCAGGCTTGAGGGGCCAAATGGCCTACTCCTGTTCCTAATTGGTATGTTGGTATGATGGCCAAGCAGACAATGGTGAATCACTGGTAATCCTTTCCAGCCTTTACTCAATCAGAAGGCACTAAAACATCCATGGCTGTTAGTTTGGATTGTAAATGATGGTATCCATCCTTTTAACTGTAATAAGTCTTTGGAAGCAGAATTCCCTTCAGCAAAATCCCTTTATTCACAATTCCAACAGCAGTACACAGAGTGCTCTCAGTCAGCAGTCTACCTTCAGGAGTGCCAGAGGAACTGACACTCCCAGTTAAATACAAGGAAAAAATTCCCTGATTGGCCCATCAATTGACTCCTTCATCAGGACCAACATCAAAGGCCTGATTGAAGTCATTACCCTAACTACTCCTACATTCCTAACAGAATTTTTATTCTTTACCCTCCCACCTTGAGCATTTGCATGTCTTTGTTGATGCTGTTGTAATTTATTTGATTTTCCAGCCCAGTTTCCTCATTGCTCCCACAAGGCGGCAAGGCTGGTTTCTCTCTACATGCTCCTGCTCTAGCCTGTCAATCCTTGCTGTGTGCAGTCAGCATTCCTTCCTTCGCTATGACCAGTACCCTAACCCTCAGTAGTATGACTACCCTCTGAAAACCTTGCTCCATCAATCTCTCTCTCTCTCTATAGGTGTTCATGCAGCATTGTCAGGAAAACAATGGGGGAAATTTTCCCATCCCACCCGCCACAGGAATCGTAGCGGGCGGGGGCGGACCACGCAAAGGTCCTTTGACTTCGGACGGGATTTTCCGGATTTGGAGAGAATGGAGCTGGAAAATCCCGCCCAATGAGTATATTTATTATTAAGGAAAAACTGTGCAGAGGCTGGCAAGCTACGGTGCCCCAGTCCCTACATGTCTTCTCCATGTCTTCAGATTGTCTTCAAACTAAGGTAGGACTCCACCCCCTGGGGTGATAACCCAATTCCAATTGGCCCCTCAAGCCAGATGACCCTCTTCTGCTGTGCTGCCCTTAAAGAGACAATCACCACATCCTCGCTGTGTCAGATTGTCTCCAACTCTGCCTTAGCATCTGGGATCTTCAGATCATCGCATCTCAGTTGAAGACAGATCCTGCATATGTGTCAGAGTTGTTGCCTTCAACTCAGATCTGTCTACACACTTCAGGAGCCACACAATACTGTGGCTGTAAACCTCTATGCAAATGTGTCTGTTGCTGAATCTGTACAGAATATTTAAGACAGAGCAAAGGAGCAACATTTTCTTTCTCGGAGGGATGAGAGAATGTGGAATACATCATCAGAGTTGGCAACTAAAGTAGAAAGAAAGACAGATTTCATTTCTACAACACCTTTCACATCATTGGGAGATCCCAAAGAACTTTGCAGCAAATGAGATACTTTAACTGTTGTGGGAAATGCAGCCACCTGGTTGTGCACAGTAAGATCCCACAAAAACAATGATAGAACTGGTCAGATTATCCATACTGTGGGGGTTGGTAGTGAGCTAAACATTGGCCGCGACACCAGGGAGAAGTGTCAACACTCCAACTTTTACAAAAAGGTTTGAAAAGTGGTTACAGGAAAGGGGGGAATGACAGGAACAAGGCATGGGATTAGAATCCAAAAGGCAAAATGCTGGAAAATCTCACCAGGTCTGACAGCATCTGTAAGGAGAGAAAAGAGCTGACGTTTAGAGTCCAGATGGCCCTTTGTCAAAGCTTTGACAAACGATCATTTGGATTCGAAATGTCAGCTCTTTTCTCTCCTTACAGACGCTGCCAGACCTGCTGAGATTTTCCAGCATTTTCTCTTTTGGTTTCAGATTCCAGCATCCGCAGCAATTTGCTTTTATGGGATTAGAATGACTGTTTTTTGCGAAGAATAAACCCAGCAGAGTGTTTGGACTGAGTAATCTGTTTTAACGGTATTAATCTCTGCAGAATAGCAAGGGCTCTTCATAAGTTTTTCAATTCTTCTGGGCAAGGCTGTATTTGTGAACAGGGTAACTCTCTTTAACCTGTGCTTAACGCTGTCTCCACTCCCATTGTCTGTACATTTGAGACTTGATTACCTGTAAAGACTCGCATTCCAACCATTATTTTGTAAATTGAGTTTGTGTCTTTATATGCCCTGTTTGTGAACAGAACTCCCACTCACCTGATGAAGGGGCAGCGCTCCGAAAGCTAGTGGCTTGTGCTACCAAATAAACCTGTTGGACTTTAACCTGGTGTTGTGAGACTCCTTACTGTGTTTACCCCAGTCCAACACCCGCATCTCCACATCATTTGTGAACAGGGGCATGACTCACTTAATAATGTTACAATTTTAACTCATTTGGAAGTCACCACCTGAGGGAATGCACTGCAAATCCTACTCCCTTTCTCCTTCTATATGTTCTCTTCAGAATGAGGCCCACACAACATGCGATCACCTGCCAGCTACATCGCAACTTATTAGGCCAAGCTCCTTCGCCTGCCCCAAGCACCAGCACACGACACAATGAGTTTGAGGAAAGGACAGGAGTGAAGAGGAGATGCCGGGTCAAGGCAGAAGGAAGTCCTGGCTTTGAGGAGACTCTGCAATCCTTGCATGGGCAGCAGGGTAGCATGGGCATTCTTCAAATGGCCATTAATTCAAGAGCAAAGGCTTTTGTACATGCCAGGAGCAACTGGTGTGAACCGTGTACCAACACAAACTTGGATCGAGACAGCAACTTTAAAACAACAAAATGTTCCCAGGCACTTTTCAGGGGCATTAACAAACAGTGGTTAGCACTCCTGCCTCACAGTGCCAGGGACCCGGGTTCAATTCCGGCCTCGGATCACTGTCCATGTGGAGTTTGCACATTCTCCCCGTGTCTGTGCGGGTTTCTTCCAGGTGCCCCGATTTCCTCCCGCAGTCCAAAGATGTGCAGGTTAGGTGGATTGGTCACGGTAAATTGCTCCTTAGTGTCAGGGGGACTAGCTGGATAAATACATGGGGATAGGGCCTCCAAAGATGTGCGGGTTAGACTATAAGACCATAAGGTTGGGTGGATTAGCCATGGGAAATGTGTGGGGTTACAGGGATAGAGCAAGGGAGAGGGCCTGAGTAAGAGACTATTTCAGAAAGTCGGTTGGAGAATCGATGGGCTGAATGGCTTGTCACCTGAAGTTACCATTTCAGGCATTGAGAGGTGTCACCCTGTGTTTCTGACTCAAGTGACTGCAGTTGCTTGAGATGAGAGGCAGAAGTGGACAATTGACTGAAATGAGAGAGCGACTGATAAAAATTTGAAGACAGACTTACCGAGCAGAATAATGATACACAGCAGAATAGCAATGAGGGCACCAGTGCTGAGGCCGGGCGGAAGGATGATAGCTTCAGTATTGCAGGATTGCATTGTGCCATCACTGTCACAGGCACACACTCTAATCAGCAAGGTATTAGTGCTGCTCTGTATTGGATACTCCTTGTCAGAAATGAGAACGGGCAGAAGGTAAGTGTTCATCTCTTGACGACTAAATCCACCTCTCCTGGTCAGAATTCCTGCTGTATTATCTGAAAATAATAGTCAAAGAGGTGAATCATTATGTTGTGTGACTCCATCAATCCTTTCACAAAACTGCAAAGCAGAGAGGTTACAAGACTAACTAGCTTTTCTACTTTATTGTTTGATCGTTATCTGCTTTTTATGCCCTAGAAATCTGTTGGCTTCTTCTCTGCCACTCTCCACACAATCCTTTCAAATGTTTCTCCCCGGCAATAAATGGTTTAAGGTCGGGATCCCTGCTTTACAAAAGCACAGAGCCCAATATGTTCGAGGATTTTTTGTTTTGACAGGATGGATGTCCCGTTAAAATGAACAGGATCGACCATTACAAAACTGTAACAGCACATGATCACCCTCCTTTCCAGAAAGATAGAAAGGGGCGAGTCTGAGATCGTAAAATCCCATCCGAGGCCAATGGAGATTTCCGTTCTGCGACCCTCGCCCGTCCCGGAAAATTCCAGCCAGAATATCTAAGGATGAGTAATCTGGGGAATGAGTAAGATCATGCGGAAGTCATACTTCTCAGGGCAGGCACAAAGGTCCAGTTAAATTGTGTTCCTGTGGAGTGAGATGGTCAGATAGTGTATGTTTCCACAGGGGTAGGTGGGGTATTGTGTGTATCTCTATGATGAGATAGTCAGAAAGTGTAAGATTCATAGAAACATAGAAGACAGGAACAGAAGGAGGCCATTTGGCCCTTCGAGCCTGCTCCGCCATTCATTATGATCATGGCTGATCATCCAACTCAATAGCCTCATCCTGCTTTTTCCCCATAACCTTTGATCCCATTCGCCCCAAGTGCTATATCCAGCTGCCTCTTGAATATGCAGGAGGATTCAGGGGGATTTCTGCGGGGGTAGGTGGGGTATTATATGTACCTCTGTGATGTGATGGTCAGGTTGTGGTTGTTTCTGCAGGGGTAGGTGGGGTGATATTGTACCTGTGGTCATTGTCCTTTTAAGGGCAACACGGCAGAGTAAGGGTCACATAGTCTGGGTGACCAATCAGAACTCTTGAGTGTGGAATCATCCCATGGTGAGAAAAGCTCTGAGGCAGAGACATTTTGGGAGCTAAATACAGCCAATTCTTATTAATAGATATTTTTTGTGTTCACTAATTAAGTCTGTGAAAGTGTCGCTTTACAGTACCTCTATAATGAGATGGTCAGATAGTGTCTTTTTCTGCAGGTGTAAGTGGGGTATTGAATGTACCTCTATAATGAGATTGTCAGGTTATGTGTGGGTGTTTCTGCAGGGTTCAATGGGGTGGTGTATATTCCTGTACAGCGAGATGGTCACAGTGGGATAGTCACTTGGAGAGTGAGTTTATATATTCTGTGCTGTGGAATTAGAGGATCTGCTATTGAGGTGTGATGGACATTCCCCTGACATCTCACTGTAATTAATGAGATTTAGCGACAGAACCAATGGAGAAACTGCGTCAATGCTTGTTTCTCGTGGGTCTCCGGCACTGGGGGAGTGGGAAAACCGGCATAGAATTTCCAGGCCCCAATAGAATTCTCCCCTCTTCAGTACGATGGTCCGGGTTACAAAGTTTATCAGAGTCACTCTGAAAATAAGGAGAAATCACCTCCTACAGTAACTGAACAGTGCGTGAGAGAAACGACATGTCCTGAATGATACATGAGTGTGTAATACCCTGAGATTGTGTCGCCGCTATTAGCTCCATTCTGCGTTCAGGATTTTGGTTTATAGTAAACACTGTGCAGAGAAAGAGGGTGGATCCATGCCATTTCATTCCTCTGCAGAATATTGCTGAAACCTGCCTGCTTCTCCCAGTTTATTTCCCCAAACCCCATCTTGGCACACGGCTTGCAGCTTGCCGTTTGCATATGCCACCTGAATTAAGCTTATATTTTCAGAAAGGCTGAACTGAGAGACACAGTGGTGAGAGTTCACATCGGACCAGCTGTTACTTTTAATGTGAAAGCTGACATTAGGCTGGTCTTGGGAATTAATAAAGGACATAATTGGAAGATTTTTAAAAGGCTAAAATTAATTATGCCAGATCCAAGAATAAACTCGGCTTCATTTCCATATGAATTATGTGTTTTATAATACATATCCAGGATAATAAATAATGCAATATTTCACTCCAAGGAATAAACTTGTTATATCTTCTTACCAGCCACAAGATTGATGAAGCTACTTTATTTATGACACAGCGTTGTAATTTAAACTCACTGACATCATCCTTAAAAGCCAAGGATATTTCATGTACAACTCACTGGTATACTGAGTAAAAATAAAATGCAGATTACTGTGTGTTGTAAAAAGGTACTGTAATGTCAGACAATATCGTTATTTATTAAAGGAACAGGGAGCTAAAAGTAGTTGTAGAATCCGTAGGACTCCAAAGATGTGCGGGTTAGTGGATTGGCAATGCTAAATTGCCCCTTGGTGTCAGGGGGATTAGCAGGGTAAATACATGGGGTTACGGCCTGGGTGGGATTGTTGTCGGTACAGGCTCGATGGGCCACGTGGCCTCCTCTGCACTGTAGGGATTCTATAATTCTATGCTTCTATGATTTAAAACTTTGCAATCATTTTTAATTACATCAATTAACAGTCATATTTGTGCACCATAATCTCCTCGTATCTACTTGTTTTCCTAGACCTATTTGTTGTGTGTCATTGTTAACTTTATTGTCAAATAATTGACTAATTTACCAGTCTGAAATGACAAGACCGTCTCTCCCTTGTGCTGATACACAATGGACATAACCTCACCACTGAAGGTGATGAAATGAATGAGTTCGCACAGCCTTTCAATGGACCTTTGCAAAATCTTAACATTGGTTTCAAAGTCAATCTTGGTGAGAATAATTTACAATTACTTGTTAACAATTTTATTTAACTTTTGCAGAAAGGACGTGTATGCACAAAGCTCAAAATTTCAAGTGAAATAAATCTGTCCAGACAAAATGACACCGATATGGGTTAGTCTAATTCACGCTACAAGTGAGGCTTCTTTGTTATCCCAGAGATTGCTGGTGACTGGGGTATAAACACTTACTCTTCTCTCAAAGAGACAGGTTTTTACCATTTGGTTCTTGGGAAATTAACTTAGCCAGGAATTCTGTTAGAACTGCTCCAACGAGGCATTCCTTCCACAATTCCTGGGAAAGTTATTGCAGCATACTGGAAGCAGCTTGAAGGGATTTCTGTCTTTAGCTGCTTTTGTATACAGGCGAGCAGATGGCTATCATAATCAAGGCGTGAAGTCTCATAAGTTTGATCCTGGAAATTTACTGGGATCATACATTGGCTTGGAGAGTTTGATAGGAGAGCGGAAAACAGATGAGCTACAAATTGCCTGTGAAATACTTTGAAAATCTGCCTTGGCGAGCAACTGCAAACTCTTATTCGCGTGTGAACTTAAAGCTTATTAGAATTGAGTTCCAGGTACCTACAATAGCTGTGTTACCAGCTGTGGCCTCAGATATTCTGTGCAGACCAATGAAGATGTTTGATATGTTTCTATTGGGGGGAAGGTGGGATCAGGCTATTGAGTTGGACCATTCGCCATGATTATAATGAATGGTGGAGCAGGCTCGAACGGCCGAATGGCCTCCTCCTGTTCCAATTTTCAATGTTTCTATGAAGTGTAGCAGCAGGAGCTCTGGTTTAAAGTTCAGACTTAATCATGAGCAAGCCTTATTGTGCTGCTCCAAGTCGTAACCATGTGGATCCCTGACGTCCCAGACAGATCTTGCTGAGGTAGACTCTCAAATATCATGGAGTTTGATATCTTTATGATGTCCACTGGACTGTGCAGTCTTTGGTCTACAGGTTATTCGGGAACAAAAGATTAATTTTTCCATAACGTGCCAAATAAGGTTATAACAATCAGTCGTTTGGCAGTGGTGGACTTTGCTAAACAGTCCGTTTAATAATAGCACTGGAATCATTGGGTATGAAAATTATGTTGTTTCTAGATTGGGTGACTGATGTGGAATGTCAGTTTCAAACATCTGTGTCACAGGTTGAGATTTTACCCCCCTCTCCGCTGACTCTTACTACCTAAGCTGAGACATGGCAAATCCTAACAGAGAAACAGCACAGAGACCAAGGGCCGGGATCTTACGGCTTCGCTCGAGCGAGACTGGCAATGCCCGCCCCAGGTCAACAGACATATCTCCACCCCTCACCCACTCCGATTCTGTGGCGGGCGAGGCGCAAAGCTCCCACCTTTAACCAATTATGAAGCAACCCCAAATGTGAAATATAAGTAGCAAACGCTGGAAGCTCTCAGTAGCTCAGGCAGATGTAGGTTGACTGATGCTGCCTGGTGTGCTGAGAATTTACAGCATCTTCTCTTTCTGTAACACTTCACTGTGTTTTATTTTAAATTTGTTAATGGGAAGTGGGTGGGCATTTATTGCCCATTCCAAAGCCAACCACATTGCTGGAGTCACATGTAGGCCAGACCAGGTAAGGATGGCAGATTTCCTTCACTAAAGGGACATTAGTGAACCAGATGGGTTTTTCCGACAATCGTCAATGGTTTCATGGTCATCAGTAGATTCTTAATTACAGATGTTTTTTATTGAATTCAAATTTCACCATCTGCCGTGGCGGGATTCGAACCCGGGTCCCCAGGACATTAGCTGAGTGTCTGGATTGAAAGTCTAGCTATAAGACCACGAGGCCGTGGCCTCCCCTTGCTGGCTGTGAGTTAAATCCCTACCTTCGTTATCCCGAACTGTGAAATTGGGATTGTTGGCGGCCTCTGGAGCCAAACTGAAGAAGAATCTGGATCCACTTGGCGGCGAGTCCTGATCCATAGCACCAACAGTTTGTATCAGCTGTACGTCAAATCAACACCAAAATCAATTCCACGCTATCATCCACATCTTGCTCTTTAAACACAAAACTGTTCCAAGGACCGAGTAGTTACAAAGCATACAAGTCAAATTTGCACCACAGTTTTTAAATACTGCTTCCCACTAAATATATAACTTGGATTTTTACAGTACTTTCCATGTAAGGAAAGGGTAGGGAGTTAGTCAAAGAGGCAGGTTTCCAGGAACATTTTAGAGGAGGAGAAACAGGTGCAAGGGGGTTTGGAAGGTAATTCGGGAGCTTAGGGTCGAGGCAGCTGAAGGCACAACCAATAATGTAGCAATTAACATCAGGGAAGCCTGAATTGGAGCAGCAGAGAGATTGTAAAGGGCTTGTAGGGTTGGAGGAGGTTAGGGAGGGGCAAAGCAATGGAGGGATTTGAAAAGAAGAAGAACGTTAAAAGTTGCTAGGACGGGAACCAACGTAGGTTAACGAGGGGTGATAACTATCATAGAATCCCTACAGTGCAGAAAGAGGCCATTTAGCCCATCGAGCCTGCACCAACTCACTGATGGAGCATCTTACCCAAGCTCTCTCCCCTGCCCTATCCTCATAACCGCACACATTTATCACGGCTAATTCCCCCTAACCTACACATCTTGGGACACTAAGGGGCAATTTTAATATGACTAATCCACCTAACCTGCACATTTTTGGAGTGTGGGAGGAAACCGGAGCACCTGGAGGAAACCCACACAGACACGGGGAGAATGTGCAAACTCCACACACAGAGTCTCACCCGAGGCTGGAATTGATTCAGGGTCCCTGGCACTGTGAGGCAGCATTGCTAACCATTGTGCCACCTTTCCACCCTGATACTAATAATGATCATTTTTCGTGTTATCTTAAATGGGTCAAAATTGATATTGGTGGACACACAATAAGCACTCAACTGCTAATGTAACTACCAGTACATTTTATCTTGTCAATCATTGTCCATAAACCACTGTTTGATGCGCCGAATGTATGTATTAGGATTGACTATCATGCCCTACTATTCAAACAGACTGAAAATTCATTGTTCGAATGGCGGGGTATGTGGATTGGTCACATTGCTAAAGGACTGGAGGGTTGGCAGTATTCATTATGATGATAAATCATGAGGCAATACCTTCAGGAGAACGGAAAGAGAAGGAAAGGACAGGGAAAATCAGGAAAAAAAACATGTGAACAAGTTTCTTATAAATAATTAAGCAGACTCAAGTCTTTTATGAAAATAACTGGAGTGATACAAAATAATCCATCCCACTATGTCTCATATTTCTAATTTCTATTGATTCGATAAATAAGATATGTGGTGATAAAATTCGATATAAAAGACAGAGAAATTGATTGCTGTCCATTCTTCCAAGGGAGCTGGGTGCCGGCTAAAGTAACAGGGAGCAAAGCTGCTGAATTGCGCTATTCACACACAGTGGACAAAACCACAGAATACGAGACGCCAGCAACATTCGCAAAAATCACGCAATGTCGTGAAAAAAAGTAGAGTTTGACTTAGAATAGAATCCTACAGTGCAGAAAGACGGAGGATGAGGGGAGACTTAATAGAGGTGTATAAAATTATGAAAGGCATAGATAGGGTGAACGGTGGGAAGCTTTTCCCCGGGTCGGTGGTGACGTTCACGAGGGGTCATAGGTTCAAGGTGAAGGGGGAGAGGTTTAACACAGATGTCAGAAGGACATATTTTACACAGAGGGTCGTGGGGGCCTGGAATGCGCTGCCAGGCAAGGTGGTGGAGGCGGACACACTGGGAACGTTTAAGACTTATCTGGACAGCCATATGAACGGAGTGGGAATGGAGGGATTCAAAAGAATGGTCTAGTTTGGACCAGGGAGCGGCGCGGGCTTGGAGGGCCGAAGGGCCTGTTCCTGTGCTGTATTGTTCTTTGTTCTTTCTTTGTTAGAAGGAGACCATTCGGCCCATCAAGCCTACATCGCCAACAATCCCACCCGGGCCCTAACCCCACCTTGCATTAAGTTGATCTTTCTCTACACCCTAGCTATGACTGTAACACTACATTCTGCACTCTCTCATTTCCTTCTCTATGAACGGTATGCTTTGTCTGTATAGCGCGCAAGAAACAATACTTTTCACTGTATCCCAATACATGTGACAATAATAAATCAAATCAAATAACCCCATGCATTTACCCCGCTAATCTCCCTGACACTAAGGGGCAATTTAGCATGGCCAATTCACCTAACCTGTACATCTTTGGACTGTGGGAGGAAACCGGAGCACCCGGAGGAAACCCACGCAGACACGGGGAGAATGTGCAAACTCCACACAGACAGTGACCCAAGCCTGGAATCGAACCCAGGTACCTGGCGCTGTGAGGCAATAGTGTTAACCACCGTGCCACCATGCCAGAAATCAATGGCCTGGTTTGTAAATAAATGGCATTGTGGCCTGTGTGCCCTGAACCAGCAGAACATGAGCACATCATCTGACAAACATTTCAGTGCATTACTGAGGTAGTTTAGCACAGTCAAAGAATTGTCTTCCAGATGATATTTTAAACAGAGATCCGGTCAGCCTTTCCCACTGGCCCAGATGGATGTGAAAGATTCTCTGATATTAGGAACCACCCCCTCCAGCCTCCTGCTCCATTCAACATGATCCTGGCTGATCTGTGATCCAACTCCATCGACCCACTTTTGCCACATATCCCGAATATCTTTGGTGAATAAGAATCTATCTAGCTTGGATTTCAAATGAACATTTCATCTAACATCAATTGCCACTCAGAAGATGTGTGGGTTAAGTGGATTGGCGATGTTAAATTGCCCCTTAGTGTCAGGGAGATTAGCAGGGTAAATACGTGGGGTTACGGGGATAGGACCTGGGTGGTACTGTTGTTGATGTAGACTCGATGGGCCAAATGGCCTCCTTTTGTGGGGTTTCTATGATTCATTTGTAGAAAAGAGTTCCAAGCTTTTACCACCTTTAGTCTGTTATATCATGCAAAGAACTGGAAAGTTCTCCCTGTGATGTGGCTCCCATTCAGTTAGAAAGGAGATTCCCTCATCATTCAATTCACTTTTTTTTAACTCATGTATGGGATGTGGGCATCATTGGCTCGGTCAGCATTTAGTCTCCATCCCTAATTGCCCCTGAGGTGGTGGCGAGCCGTCACCTCAAATATAACTGACTGACTTTCTCTGCCACTTCGGAGGGCAATTGAGAGTCACATTCCTGTGGGTTTTATTTAGATCAGATTGGGTGAGGACAATAGATTTCCTCAAAGAGGATTAGTTGAGCAGATGGGTATTTATGACAACCCAGCAGTTTCATGGTCACTTTTACCCGGGGAGGGATTTTCCAGCCCTTTCGGCCAGTGGGATCTTCTGGTCCTGCCGGAGTTGACCCACCGGCCGACAGTGGGGTGGGTGAGCCATGCAAAAGCCCATTAACTTTGGTGGGACTGGAAGATCCTGCTGGGGCCAATGGCTCATTGCAACTACTGCAGTAAACTCCCACGGTGCGGTGGGAGGGAAATCTCGGCCTGGGTTTATATTTCCAGATTTATTTAATTAATTGAATTAAAATTTCCCAGCTGCCATGGTGGGATTTGAACATTTGCTTTTGGATTCTTCTTCCAGGGCCTCGTGTATAGTAACCCACCACCCCACAGTCACTCTAACATCACACATTGGTGAGAATTTGCTCTGTGCAAATGTATTGCCATGATTACCTATAGGGAAGCATTTTGGGATATATTTAAGGTGTAATAAAGTGTTGTATGAATCCAAGTCCTTTCAATATCCTGGAATCTCATACAATAAAAATGGAATTGAATTCATTTGTCGCTGTACGTCAGTGGTGCCGATTATTCAACTTATTTCAATAATCTTCACATTAATCTAATATCCTGCACCATTTGTGAACTTTGGCTCATCTATTACACTGCTGCATGTATCTTATTCTGCATCAAGCCATGTTCACTCATCACCCTACCTTTTCATATATCTCAATGCATCCCAGTCCATAAAGACTTCACTCCAGCAGTTCCTCAAGGCAATATCCTAGAATCAACTATCTTCAGCTGCTTCAAGAATCATAGAAGCCCTACAGTGCAGAAAGAAGCCACTGGGCCTATCAAGTCTGCACGCAATCCCACCCAGGCCCGATCCCCATAACCTCACTTACCCACCCTGTTAGTTCCCCTGACACCAAGGAGCAATTTACTATGGCCAATCAACCTAACCTGCACATCTTTGGACTGTGGGAGGAAACCGGAGCACCCAGAGAAAACCCACGCAGACATGGGGAGAATGTGCAAACCCCACACAGTCACCCGAGGCTGGATTTGAACCCGGGTCCCTGGCGCTGTGAGGCAGCAGTGCTAACCACTATGCCACCATGCCGCCCAATGACCTTCCTTATATCAGAAGTTGTACTCACTGTTCACTGACGATTGCACAATGGTCACCATTCTTCGGATAATGAGGCAGGTCATGTCCACATGCAGCAAAACGTGGACTACACTCAGGTTTGAGTTGAAAACTAACATTCATGTCATATAAAGGCCAACCAATAACCATCTCAAACAAGAGAGTCAAGCCACCTCGAACACTCAATGGGTGTTGCTCTCATCAGCTTCCCCACCATCAGTCACAGTTGAACAGAAACACAACAAACAGAAGCAACATGGCTTGGAAACTAAGTGGCTCATCTCTGGACTCCCCAAATCATCTCCACTGTTGACAAGGGATGGAATACTGCCCACTTGCCTGAGCACCTAGAGCAACACTGAAGAAGTTCAAAACCATCCAGGACAAAGCAACCCGCTTGATCAGCACTTCATCCATCAGCTTAAACACTCACTCCCTCCATTACTGCTGCACAGCCACTCCAGAGATGGACTGCAATGAGTCGCCAAGCATCCTCCCAAACCTGCAACTTGCATCTCCCAGAAGGACAAGGGTAAGAGAGCACCATCAACTTCAAATACCCCTCCAAGAAGTACAACATCCTGACTCGGAAATATTTCACTCTTCCTTCAACATTGCAGTCAAAAGTTTGGAACTCCCACCCAAACAGCAACTTGCCCTATGGGCTGCAGTGGTTCAAATAAAGGTGCCTCGCTCTTACTTTCCCCAACGACAATTAGGCAGAAGCAATAAATACGAATCTGATCAGCACTACTCATCCTGAGAATAAGTTTTTAAATGAATTAACAATTGTTGCTTATGAAGATCCCAGACTAATTAATTTGGAAATGATTAGATGGATGAAGCTGGAGTAACTCCTCTCAGATATGGGCAGCACGGTGGTACAGTGGTTAGCACTGCTGCCTCAAAGCACCAAGGACCCAGTTTCAATTCCAGCCTTGGGTCACTGTCTGTGTGGAGTCTGCACTTTCTCCCTGTGTCTGCGTTGGTTTCTTCCAGATGCTCCGGTTTCCTCCCACAGTCCAAAGATGTGCAGGTTAGGTTAATTGGCCATACTAAATCAACCCTAGTGTCAGGGGGATTAGCGGGGTAAACGTGTGGGGTTATGGGAATAGGGCCTGGGTGGCATGTGGTCGGTACAGACTCGATGGGCCGAATGGTCTCCTTCTGTGCTATATGGATTCTATGACACATAAAGCATACTCTCTTCCACCTTCTTCCGTCGGGGAAAAAGATACAAAAGTCTGAGGTCACCTACCAACCGATTCAAGAACAGCTTCTTTCCTGCTGCCATCAGACTTTTGAATGGACCTACCTAGCAGTAAGTTGATCTTTCTCTGCGCCCTAGCTATGACTGTAACGCTACCTTCTGCACTCTCTCCTTTCCTTCTCTATGAACGGTATGCTTTGCTTAGCACGCAAGAAACAATACTTTTCACTGTATGTTAATACATGTGACAATAATAAATCAAATCAAATACAGTTTGAACTACACAGTACAAATAATTGTTGCCATTGAGGTGGCTAAGACATGTAGCTAAAATTCCAGTCACTGACCACAAGCAGAAGGAATGTCTCTATTATAACGTATCACACCCTGAACACTAAGCCAATGGCAACAAACGTATGTGCAAGGGAATTAAAATTCAGACATTCAGACAACACTGGACTTTTTAAATATGTTCCTTCCAGTTCAATTTTTTAACTGTTTCTTCTAATTTCAGCTGAAAAACAATTCAATTTGTTTTGGGGAATTTATCATCTTGTCGCCAAAGTGGTTGGGATTCCGCCATGGCACTGGAGTGAAATAATGTGCAGATGGATTGGGAGGTGCATGAAATACAGAGCATGGACAGGAAGATTGAAAAGCCTTCACGGTCACATGGGAACGAAGAGGGCAGCAAGGCAGCCGTGTGGGAACGATGGGACGATCAAGCTATCGACATCTTAATTTCAATCTTCAACATTTATTGCAACTTACCTGTCCAGCCTTCGCGTTTTCACAGACAAAGGTCTCATAAACCACGGGGAATTCTGGAGCATTGTCATTGACATCTAAAACTCTGATTAGAACTGGTACTCGGCTCGTTTGCCTTGAGTTTTCCAAAACTGCAAATAAGCAAAAATAGATGGAAGTCAAGGTAGCCGACAGTGTAATCAATGAAGACTCTAAGCAGATTTAATCCAAGTATCACAGGTCTAAGTCTGATTCCGAGGACGAATCCCAGAAAATGTATCATTCCCAGTTCTTCCAACTGAACATCGGAACAGGAGAAGACCATTCAGCCCCTCTGATCTATTCCACCATTCAACGAGATTCTGGTTGATGCTTATTCTAACTCTATCCACCTGAATTGGTTCCTTAATAAACCCCATCGACCAAAAATCTATCCATCACAGATTTCATGCGTGCGGTTCTCCAGCCTCTCAGCCGAGTGCTTCCCGCCAGTCGGAGATGGCATGTTGTTTGCTAGTGGCGGGATTCTCTAGTTTCCCATTGACGTCACGCCATGCCGGTGGTAAATCCCGCCGGTGTGAAAGACCAGGAGAATTCCGGCCAACATCTTTAATTGAGCTCGAAGCTTTTGGTGGGAGAGAGTTCTGCCAATCCAATTGCGTGAATAAATGTTTCCCAACTTTTCTCCTATAAGGCCCTGCTTGGAATTTAGGGTCATGCCCCCTTTTCCTAGATTCCCCCACTAACAGAAACAGTTTCTATCTGGGCTATCACTTGCTTCTAAAAACGGGGAAAACATTTCAATGATGGCATTTTTAAAAAAAAACATTTTGTACTCCATTTGTTACAAAACCGAGTGGACCGGGCAAACCCAAATCCAGTCCGTCTTTGCTCCAAAAACCACTGGAACCAAATGCTGGCCCAAATGCCCTGTTCAGCCCAGGATCAAACCAGGTTTTCCGTTCTTTCTGATCCCAGGAATCCTTGGGCTTCACTGGATCAAACATGAAAAGTTGGGATGCACAAGGCAAATGGTTCATTAAAAATTAAATCCAAAGCAACACATTTCCTACTCCACATTTTCAAAGCAGAGATTGCACCATTTGTTGAAATAGGTTGATTTTTTTTAATAATGGAAATCGACCACAACTGTGGATCTTTTGGTTATAAGACTGAATTTATAACTACAACTGTTAAATTTATTGCTCTTAATTTTTTCACATGCAATGTAAAATCAGATGCTGCCTGCTCAAAAGTTGCAACTCAAATCAGGAGTTTATCTGTGGTTGTGGAGGAGGTGTGGCTTGATGTTGGAATGGAAAGTTAGATGTTAGTCATATGTGTTCCTGGTGAGAGAGCCAGCACCTTAAACCCAACTGAAAGGTCAGCTGTTTCTGCTGCTGCTTCAACTGGAGGTGAGAGTTTTAAGAATTAGCACCCTCCTCACTTGCCTGTGTCTCTGAACTGTGAATGGAGCAAGGTATGGAATCAAAGATCGCTGTGGAGTGGGGAAGTCAGATACAAAGATCACTCTGAAACTCAAAGAATGAAACTCATGGAAGAGTGCGAACATCGTCAAATTAATTCAATGTTGAGAGTTACACAAAACTCAATTCTTCGCCTCATATTATTCATGTTGTCAGTTGCAGTCACACTGAATCACAGAACGGTTACAGTGCAGAAGGAGGCCATTCAGCCCATTGCGTCCATGCCAGCTCTCTGCAAAAGCAACCCAGCTACTCTCACTCTCCCCAGCTTTTCCCTGTAGCCCTGCAATTTTTTTTTCTTCAGACTATTATCCAAATACCTTTTGTAAGTTACAATTGAATCTACCTCCACCACACACAGAGGTCACGCATTCCACATATTTTGAAATGCTCTCCTCAGATACAAACCAAATCTGGAAGGCAACCGACAAAGATCCCACCATAAGAAGACTTTGAGTTAAAAAATGGAGAATAATGGGCGAGCTGACTACAAAATCCTGACATGGGTTCCTCAGTTCCAAAGCTCCATACCAAGAATGGTCCAGCCTTGACTATTTTCCAAACCATCACTACTCCCATTTACTTCGATGGAAACAAAAGTTCTGAGTTTCTGAGTCATCTGCTTTACACTATTGCGTAAGGTAAGGTTACTACTGCCAAAGAGTCAAGATAAAATGCAGTGTGAAGTTCAAGCAGGGTTAGAATGAAGGGGATAATTGGACCAAGGGAATCCAGATGTAATACAGTCCCCAGTTTAAAGCCATGTATTCCATTCTTAGTTTTGTACAGCAGTTTGAGTTTATAACATTATTCAAAGCTGAATTGCATAACCTGCAGCAATTTGGGAAATGATGATTAGGGTGGTTAGACTGCTAAACTGAAACATAGGAACAAAGGAAATAGGAGCAGCAGTAGGCCATTTGACCCCTCCACCCTGCTCTGCCATTCAACTAGATCATGGCTCATCATGGCACAACACTGTTTTGCAGCAATATCCCCATCCTTTAATTTATTTAATATCTAGAAATCTATCGATTTCTGACTTGAATATACTCAAGGCCTACACTGTCCCCTGGGGTAGAGGTTTCCAAAAATTCACCACCCTTTGAATGAAAACATTTCCCCCCATCTCAGTCTTAGCCTCTTATTCTGAAGCTGTGAACACTGGTTACAGACGCCCCCCGCCCCCTAGAAACACACTTCCTGCATCTACCCTGTCAAGCTTTGTAAGAAATTTCATAGAATCCTACAGTACAGAAAGAGGCCATTCGGCCCATCGAGTCTGCACCGACCACAATCCCACCCAGGCTCTACCCCCATATCCCTACATATTTATCCACTAATCCCTCTAACCTACGCATCTCAGGTCACCAAGGGCAATTTTTTAGCATGGCCAATCAACCTAACCCGCACATCTTTGGACTGTGGGAGGAAACCGGAGCACCTGGGGGAAACCCACGCAGACACGAGGAGAATGTGCAGACTCCACACAGACAGTGACCCAAGCCGGGAATCGAGCCCAGGTCCCTGGAGCTGTGAAGCAGCAGTGCTAACCACTGTGCTACCATACCGCTACATTTCTAAATTTCTACATTTCTATGAGATCTCCTCTCATTCTTCTAAACTGTAGAGAATACTGACCCAGACTCCTCATTCTCTCCTCATAGAATAATCCCACCATCCCAAGAATCAATTGGGTGAACCTTGCTTACACATCTTCTATAGCAAGTCTATCCTTCCTCAGATAAGGAGACTAAAACTGTACAAAATACTCCAGCTGTGGTCTCACCAAGGCTCTTTACAATTTCAGCAAGGCTCAGATCCACTTGCAATAGAGTCCAACATATTATCTGACTTCCCAATTGCTTGCTGCACTTGCATGTTAGCTTTCAGTGACTCGTGAACAAGGACACCCAGGTCCCTTTGGACATCAATGCTTCACCTCTCTCAGCATTTAAGAAATACTCCGTATTTCTGTTTTTCCAATCAAAGTGGATAACTTCACACTTGTTCACATTATATTCCTTCTGCCAGGTTCTTGTCCACTCACTCACTCCGTCTGTCTAAATCTCCTTGAAGCCTCTCTCCATCCACCTCACAACTCACATTCCCACCGAGCTTTGTGCCATCAGGAATATTTTTGCATTTGGTCCCAAAATCCAAGAACTGAGGAGCTACAGCACCACCACAGGTGGGAGGATATAATTTAGTATGACAAATTTGTATAGAGATTCCATTATAAATGGGAACATGAGAATTCAGAGGGGAAAAGTTCACATGATTATGTGCCGAGATGTGTGATATTTCATGCCCAGGAGAATCGTCCCATTCACCTTGTCAGTCCTTTCCCCTTGGCTAATGTCTTTTTCTGTCATTCTCGATGGAGTGCTGTCACTTTACTGAAGGGTTTAGTGCCAGTATTCTATCATGCGTGTTTAAAGCCAGTATACTTAAATGGAGTAGGGTTAGGCTTCTTAAGCAACATTCTTAATTCATCGCCACAAATTGTTCATCTTGCCAGCAGAAGTTGCAGTTACGTACCTCACAATTATCTCTCCAGAAATAAGTCAAATCTGGAAGCAGAGATGAAGCTGTTTTGGTTGGGAGGCTCTCTCAATTCAAACCAACATGATGAGAAATTTCAGATACCTCTCTTAGGTTTGATTTAAATCCTATTTAAAATGCATCCAACAGGTAGTGGCATGGAAATTTCATGAGAGAGCTTTATTGAGAAATAATTCGTCGGCATGCCACTGGGGTTTTACAAAGCTTAAAAAATACAGATCTTTTAAATTACTTTGCATGCACTACTATTCTTTATAAATGTTCCCCCTTTTTACTGAAGGAGTCACATTATCATCAGAGTCTTAGGGTTGCTGCAGACTTGTGTGGTATAAGATTTGGGATTAATGTAGAGTCATAGAGGTCTACAGCACAGCAAAAGACCCTTGGCCCATTTAATCTGCATTGGTCAAAGACAAACCATCCAACTATTCTCATCCCATTTTCCAGCACTTGGCCCATAGCCTTGTATGCCTTGGCATCGCAAGAGCACATCTACATGCTTCTTAAATATTATGAAGGTCTCTGCCTCCACCACCCTTTCAGGCAGTGAGTTCCAGACTCCCACCATCCTCTGGTTGAAAAAGGTTTTCCTCACATCCCCTCTCAGCCTCCTGTCCCTTATCTTAAATCTGTGTCCCCTAGTCATTGATCCCTCCACCATGGAGAAAAGTTTCTTCCTGTCTACTCTATCTGTGCCCTTCTTAATCTTATACATCTCAATCATGTCCCCTCTCAGTCTCCTCTGCTCCAAGGAAAATAACCCCAGTCTATCCAATCTCTTTTCATAACTAAAACTCTCCAGCCCAGGCAACATCCTGGTGAATCTCCTCTGCACCCTTTTCAGTGCTGTCACATCCTTCCTTTAATGTGGATTCTAGAACTACACACAATACCCTTGCTGTGGCCTAACCAACATTTTATATAGTTCCAGCATAACCTCCCAGCTCTTAAACTCTCTGCCTCAGCCAATAAAGGCAAGTATACAATCTGCCTTCTTAACCACCTGTCTTGCTACCTTAAGAGAGCAATGTACATGCACACCAAGGTCCATCAGACATTGGTGCTTCACAGGGTCCTGCCATTCATTATGTCTTCCTGTGTCTGCCATAGTGGGCTCTCCTAGTTCCTATCTTCCACCGTCACATGCGTTATCTTGCATTCACTACAAACCCATTTATGTTACATTTACGAGACTGTTTCTCTCTCCAGTGGGGTTTGGCCGCATATGTTTGGCAAATATTTTGCCCAGACTTGGACAGAAGCTGGGAGGACTCCTCACAGGGAGGCAGATGCTTGAGCAAGACAAGACTCATGCCAAGGGACCCAATATTACTCTGTTTGAAAATTAGAAACAGCTTACTGTTTGCCTAATACGAATCTAAACAACTTTGGTGAATCACAGGAACAGTGTGGAAAAATGGAAACAAAACAGCAGCCATGTTGAAGCTTACCTGTCTCGGTTGCTATGACAGTAATATTGTGCCACGGCATTTCTTCCCGGTCGAGTGGTTTTAATGTTACAATTGATCCATTGGCAGAGTTTATGTTGAAGTATCTGTCCAAATCAGTATGTCGATCGATAGAGTAACTGGAAAGTTCAAATCAGAAAAACAATTTAGATAACTAAATACCCATTTCCAAAAGATGGAGATTTTGACCCTTTGTGTTTGTTGATTCCTATTGCAAACTCAAACACCTTTTATGCAGGGCTTTGACCCAGCAATCAGTTTCCTGACTGAATATCCTCCCACCTATTCCAGCCAAGAGTTAGATGCAGTATCATTTAATGTTTTTTGTGCCTACTTAGGATAACTTTCCAACTATTGTTAATATTTTTCCTTGTATCGGCAGCATTCTCTGACATTAAGCCTCTGTAAGTGCTGCTCTGTAACCGTCTAGTGTTCAGTTGTTCCGTGTTTTATTATGTTTATTTACTGGGGAGGTGATGGCCTAGTGGTATTATCGCTAGACCATTAATCCAGAAACTCAGCTAATATTCTGGGGACCCAGGTTCAAATTCCGCCAAGGCAAATGGTTGGAATTTGAATTCAATAAAAAATATCTGGAATTAAGAGTCTACTGATGATCATCAACCATTGTCGATTGTCGGAAAAACCCACCTGGTTCACTAATGTCCTTTAGGGAAGGAAATCTGCCGTCCTTACCTGGTCTGGCCTACATGTGATTCCGGAGCCACAGCAATGTAGTTGACTCTCAACTGCCCTCGGGCAACGAGGGATGGGCAATAAATGCTGGCCCAGCCAGCGATGCCCATGTCCCACAAATGAGTAAAAAACAAATGAGTCTGTTTACAATTGCTGCTTACTGTGCTTGGCTAGTTAAGCCTGGGTATGGACTCAGGGAAAAGTTATAGAAACCAGGGGGTGAATTTTCCGGTTCCGCCCACCACGGGAATCATAGTGGACGAGAGGTGGACCCTGGAAAGGTCTGTTGACCTCGGGTCTGACTTCTAAGGTGGGATTTTCCGGGTACGCCCCGAAACTGGGAAATCCCACCTTAGAAGTCAGACTGGAGGCACGGAGTAGATATCATAAAGCACAGTAAATAAAACTCATTACCCGTTGAAACTAATGTAATTTCTTTGTAGATCAGAAATATAAAATTTACTACAATGGTCCCTAGGATTTGTCTGTCAATGATCGGTGAAAACATATCTGCCCATTTTTCCTCTCTCGCTCCCCTGAGGATATTTCTAACATGGATAAGTGCTTTTGCGGTGATTCAATCAAGATTGAGGACTTGTCACATGACCAATTGTGGACATGCATTTATGTTTTAACATTTTGTTCTCCAATATAAGGGTGCATTTGAAAAGAAGATTGAAAATGCATTAAAGAGCTCCACTGCTAACTCATAAAAAACCCGAGTCACACAGATAGTTAAAGGTGGCCTTTTGTTTACTCATTTTCAGGATGTGAACATCACTCACCCCAGCCTGCATTTATTATCCATTTTAACTGCCCTCAAGAAAGTGGGGTGAGTCACCTTCTTGAACCGCTGGAGCCCATGTGGTGTAAGTACTCCCACACTGCTGTTAGGAAGGGGGAATCCAGAATTTTGACCCAATGATAGTGAAGGAATGGTGATATAGTTCTAAGTCAGGATGGTGAGTGCCTTTGAGGGGAATAGGTAGTGTTCCATGTATTTGCCACCTTGTCCTCCTAGGTGACAGAGGTTGTGAGTTTGGAAGTTGCAGTTGAAGACCCTTGGTGAGTTGCTGCAGTGCACCTTGTAAATGGTACGCACTGCTGCCACTGTACATTGATGGTGGAGGGAGTGAATGCTTAAGATGATGGATGGGCTACCAATTATACAGCTGTTTTGTCCTGTATGGTAGTAAGCTTTTGAGTATTGTAGGAGCTACATTCATCCTGAGAAGTGAAGAGTATTCCGTCACACTCCTGACTTGAGCCTTGTCGATGGTGGACAGACTTTGGGGAGTCTGGAGCTGAGTTACCTGCTCTGGAGCCACAGTGTTTAGATGGTTGGTTTAGTTCACTTCTGGCCATTGGTAACCCCCAGGAGGTTTATGGTGGGGGATTCAGCGATGGTAATGCCAATGAACGTGAAGGGGAGATGGTTAGATTCTCTCGTGTTGGAGATGGTCATTGCTATCACTTGTTTGACATGAATGTTACTTGCCATTTTCAGCTCAAACTTAATCTCTAGTTAGTGTTGAGTCACCTGGTCTCAACTAGTGACAAAACAATTAGAATGCATAAACATGAGTGGGGGAGGGGGAAAACTGGTCAAAATTTCCACCCCTAATCACCATGCAGTGAATCCTGCTGCACCTATGGGAATTGTGTGAGGACAAGATTAGTCTTGGTTACCATGCCCTGATGATAACAAATCTTGAAGATATGTCAATAATCCGCACAGGACTAGTGATCTGGAGACATGGGGCTGAACTTTCCCAGAGAGTGAACAACACTCTTCAGCAAAGCTCTATTGCGTTTTCCCATCTCCATGCAAGTTTCCCGGAGGCAGCCTCCCAGCAAAATGGGCTATCCACGCCACAGCAACAGGTAGCAATTAAGGTACTTAAAATGGCTAGCAGCCATTTTGGGCACAATAACATTTTGCCAGTGGTGCACTGACCCCCCACTGTATCTGCCTCCAGAAAATGGGAGGAGAGGGCTTCACAGTGGGATATCGGAGCCTCGCTTCTTCTGATGCTGTTGAAACATAGAAGATAGGAGCAGGAGGAGGCCATTTGGCCCCTTGAGCCTGCTCTGCCATTCATCACGATCATGACTGATTGTCCAACTCAATAGCCTAATCTCCCCATAACCTTTGATCCCATTCGCCCCATATTCTATATCCAGCCACCTCTTGAATACATTCAATGTTTTGACATCAACTATTTCCTGTGGTAATGAATTCCACAGGCTCACCACTCTTTGGGTGAAGAAATGTCTCCTTGTCTTCGTCCTAAATGGTCTACCACAAATCCTCAGAAGGGTTCATCGGCAGCAAATGGCAAGATTGCTGACTTCACATTGAATAATGAGATTATGGAGACTATATGCATTCTATTATTCACCAGCTCCACAAACACTAAAGGCTGGAGTGCCTTCCTGCTACTCTATCAGTCTGGCCAGACCTCCATAGGTCTCTTTTGTGGAGGGCTTTGAGGTCTTGCACATCCAGCTCTGGATCTCACCCATTATCACTATTTGGACAGTGAACACAGAGATGACCTGTTAATTAGCCAGCTCTCATAAGACAAGACTATTGAGTAGTGAGGGCGGCATGGTGGCACAGTGGTTAGCACTGCTGCCTCACAGCGCCAGGGACCTGCGTTCAATTCCGGTCTCAGGCTGTCTGTGTGGAGTCTGCATGTTCTCCACGTGTTTGCGTGGGTTTCCTCTGGGTGCTCCGGTTTCCTCCCGTAGTTTGAAAGACGTGCTGGTTAGGTTGATTGGCCATGTTAAATTGCCCCTTAGTGTGTAAATGGGTGTGTAAATATGTGAGAATGGGTGCTCCGGTTTCCTTCCACACTTCAAAGATTTGCGGGTTAGATTGATTGGCCATGCTAAAAATTGCCCCTTAGTGTCGCAAGATGTGTAGATTAGGGGGATTAGTGGGGTAAATGTGTGGGGTTACAGGGATAGGGGCTGGGTAAGATGCTTTGAATGAGAGTCAGTGCAGACCTGATGGGCTGAATAGCCTCCTCTTGTGCAGAAGGGATTCTATGATTCTAGGCCTTGTGGAGCAGTGGGTAGCATCCCCACCTCTGAGACAGAGATTTTGGGGTTCAAAGGCCGAGGAAGGTGTGTTGTGGCCAAACAGGTTAAGTATCAGTTTATAAATCCTTCCAACACTCACCGAAAACAATGGTAAGAGTGGGAGAGATTCCTGGTCAGCCATGTGGTGGAAAGAAATTGGAGCCTCTACCATCACTGTCCATAGCTCCAGGCTGCATGTAAAAGTTCATGTTGCCACAGCAACGTGTGCTCCTTAGAGGGGTTAGTTGGCTCAGGAGGCTTGGTATGGATCAGACTGGTGCCAAAAGCACCAAGCTTGATTCCCCTATCCAGCTGGATTGATTTGAGATCTGCTGCCTTGTCGTATCCATGGTGAAGATCACGGCACACAGGGTCACACCTACCCTTAGGCAGAGATTCCCACAGAGAGGAATACATGCCGCCATCATATGATATTTCACTAATGTTCTTTTACTGGGATTTAATTTGTCTCCCACTGTTGTTTCATTCAAGATGCGACCGTCCGGCACACATCTGCAATGTGTGAGGCCGGGACTCAGAAATGGTCCCGACTTCTGGATTCTGGCACCTCTGGGAAAATGCAGTCCATGAGTTCAAATTCCACCGTGGCAGCTGGGGCATTTAAATTCACTGAATTAAATCAATCAGGAATAAAATGCTTATATTTGTAATGGCGACCATGAAACTACCAGCCTGCTACAAAAAAAACATAGAAACATAGAAAAACTCCAGCACAAAACAGGCCCTTCGGCCCCACAAGTTGTGCCGAACATATCCCTACCTTTTAGGCCTATCTATAACCCTCCATCCTATTAAGTCCCATAGAAACATCTGGTTCACTCGTGCCCTTAAGAGAAAAAAGATCTTTTTTTTCATTTGTTCATGGGGCATGGGCATCACAGGCGGGCCAGCATTCATCCCTAGCTGCCCAAGGGCAGTTGAAGAGTCAACCACATTGCTGTGGCTCTGGAGTCACATGTAGGCCAGACCAGGTAAGGGCAGCAGATTTCCTTCCCTAAAGGACATTAGTGAACCAGATGGGTTTTTCCGACAATGGTCATCAGTAGATTCTTAATTCAAATTCCACCATCTGCCGTGGTGGGATTTGAACCCGGGTCCCCAGAACATTAGCTGAGTTTCTGGATTAATAGTCTAATGATAATATCACTAGGCCATTGCCTCCCCATCCACCACCTCTGTCCAGTCTGGCCTATATGTGACTCCAGGCACACAGCAATGCAATTGACCCTTAGCCCCTGAAATGACCTAGCAAATCAGTTAGTTGAGAAAATGTCTGCTGTTAGATATGATTATGTGATCAGGCAGTGCTTGCTGGGCCATCCTGAGTGTGCTAATAGCTACGCTAACAACCAGTTTAAGATAATTAGTTGCACTCATAAATGACTCATTTAGGTGACATACATTTATACACAGGGACCCGTTCTGTGCAACCGAAATCAATCTGTTCAAGCCTTGTGCCTTTTTTGAATTACCCGGGAGCTTGGGGAGTCCATAGTCCCCCATTGCTTTCTCCATGGCAACGTCTCAGCCAATCAGAACCATCTTGCCAACCAATCAGCACATTCTTCTCCCTCAGTATAAATTGTTGTTTGAAATTGGGCATTCTTGCATTTGTCCTGATGCGTGCAAGATGAAAAGTTTCAGCAACACGTCCCTCTTTTTAGCAGTATTCACTTTGTTGTCAAGAAAATGGTTCAGCACCATCTTCTCAAAGGCAATCGGGTTTGGGTGGTAAATGCTGCCTTGCCTCTTGCGCTCCCATCCCATGAATGAAGTAAAAAAAAAACCTTGGGTGGGGCACTGGTCCCATGGAGTTATCCCCCTCCAAGAAACCAATGTGTTCAGTCAAGGATGGGAAGAGACTAAACCACCAAAAGAAATAAATTAACATGTGTTTGAACATCAAATAAAATGTGTTGAAACATAAATTTACAAAGAGTTGTTCTCCAGTGTATGGTGGCAATGAGTGGGAAGTAGCAAGTTCCTCATGCTGTGAGTTCTCATCTAAACCATCTGCCAGTGATAAAGTGCTAAATGCAGGAAAGATCATTCCCAAAGGGAGGCAAGGAAAAACTGGGAAAGTGAGTCATGTTTTACCCAATCCTCAGGCATTTCCTTACATTTGAGCATTTTCAGGAGGCCGGGAGTAAGTCCCAGCTGTGTTGTGAGTCGGAATGATACATGGTTCATTGAGATGAAGTACATTAAAAATGGATCTTCGGGGCAAGTTAGGAACATGTATTTAAAGAGCACACAATACAGAATCTACTTTATCCTCGTGTTGTTCTGAAAGCACAAAGAGGAAATGCATTTGAATTCTGGAATTGGAACTAGCCTGGAATTCCTGCATTTCTCCATTCTCTCCCCACTCTCCATGTAAAATCATTCCAACTAAACTACCTCTCCCAGTGCTGAAGAAATCACTTTGGACTCGAAACGTTAACTCTGTTTCTCTCTCCACAGTTGCTGCCAGACCTGCTAAGCTTTTCCAGCACTTTCTGCTTTCATTTCAGATCTCCAGCACCCACAGTATTTTGCTTTGATCTCTATGTTCTTTACCTGGTCCCCTTGTAAGTGGCTCCTTCTCCTTAAGACACTCTTCCCCCTTTCTTTCAAAACCATCAATTATTAAACTCTTAATCACCCATCTTTTGCTGGCTGTCATCCCCTCTCCAAGCTCCTCCTCCCTTTGCCACCTCTAAATCTGTGCCCAGTTTTCTTGCAGCTTTACAGTTTGACTCAATCCTAGATTTTAACCTCTACAGCAGGAGTTCACGGCTGACATTTTCTGCAGCTCTGAGCGTGATGCACTGTCCATCTTTCATCCTCGATTCCTCTGCGGCCTCTAAGATGGTCTCATCCACGCCATGCCCCTTCCTCCTCCAACATGATGGAGCGGCACGGTGGCACAGTGGTTAGCACTGCTGCCTCACAGCACCAGGAAATAGGTTCAATTCCCGGCTTGGGTCACTGTCTGTGTGGCGTCTGCACATTCTCCCAGTGTCTGCGTGGGTTTCCTCTGGGTGCTTTTGGTTTCCTCCCACAGTCTGAAAGACATGCTGATTAGATGCATTGGCCATGCTAAATTCTCCCTCAGTGTACCCAAACAGGTGCCGGAGTGTGGCGACTCGGGGATTTTCACAGTAACTTCATTGCAGTGTTAATGTACGCCTACTTATGACTAATAAATAAATACATTTTCCTCCGATCACAGCGAAATTGGAGTCCAATAAGGATCCATTGTTAACCCTCCCCTCTCCTTATTTTATGCTATTCTTTGATGGCATCACCAGTGTCATGGCGGGAATTTGAAGACCAAGTTGCGAATTCTGAAAACTGTTCACTGGGATACAGAAACGTCAGTGACTTTGGTGTGGGAACTGTGCTAGGAGCAGCGGACCACATGGAGATGAAGATAAGGGTTGAGTGAGTGTTAGTGAGGGGATGAAGATGGAAAGACAGCAAGGAGAACATCAAAGAATCAAGCTGGTTAAAAAAAAAACTGGTGGATTTTTGGGTCCTGTGAATATAGGCAAGTCTAGTCAATAGATCTGCCTCATTCCTATCATCCTTACTCCAATTCTTGGCGGAACAGCAGCACAATGGTTAGCACTGCTGCCTCACAGCGCCAGGGACCCAGGTTTGATTCCTGGCTTGGGTGTCTGTCTGTATGGAGTTTGCACATTCTCCCCATGTCTGCGTGGGTTTCCTCCGGATGCTCCGGTTTCCTCTCACAGTCCGAAAGACGTGCTGGTTAGGTGAATTGGACGTGCTAAATT
This sequence comes from Mustelus asterias, assembly GCF_964213995.1. Lineage (NCBI taxonomy): Eukaryota > Metazoa > Chordata > Chondrichthyes > Carcharhiniformes > Triakidae > Mustelus > Mustelus asterias. The sequence goes on from NC_135802.1 coordinate 161,789,154, forward strand.
CTCCCTCAATGTACCCGAACAGGCGCCAGAATGTGGCAACTAAGGGATTTCACAGTAACTTCATTGCAGTGTTAAAGTAAACCTACTTGTGACTAATAAATAAACTTTACTTTTTACTTTTTACTCATTTTTTTGCAATCCCTCTCCTTCCAAGGACAAGCTTATCACTACCGTGTCCACTTTACAGTGGATACCCATTCCCAATCATCCTGACCCCTCATCATTCCTCTCTCCATTTCCCCCTCTCCCCCTCTGCTTCCTTGCACTATTCCACACTCAGCTCCCACCCCCCCCCGCCCCCCTCCCGATGTGTTTCACTGTCAATCTGTTTTGACCATATCAAAATCTCTGTATCTCTCATCTCCCCATCTCCGGCTGAAACCCAGTACACTCCCAAGCTGACTACAAACCCATATCTCCTGTCCACCGAATACTTCTGTCCCTCTTTGTTTATTGACCCTTCCCATTCTCTCACACTCTAGCAGAACCCCAATCTATTACAGTATCCCATCGCCCACTATCCACCCCTGTTTTATGGCTGACCTCCATCCATCTCCTTCTCCCTTAGCTGACACTTCCTCCCACGATGTATCACAGCAATTTGTGTCAGGAGCAGTAATCCATGTACAGAAAGGTGATGGTGCCTTACAGTCCACTCAGAAAGTCCAAGTTGCTGTGGCAACAATCACTTCTACATGCATGCTAGTCTGAAGCTATGAAGGGGTTCCAACATTCTCCTCATTACACAGCTGACCAGGATCTCTCCCCACCCCCCTCACCGTCTGCCATTAGCGTGTGTGTTGGAAGGATTTGCAGGTTGACACTCAGTCTGCTACAAACGCACTTTCCATGGCCAAGTGGGAATTGAACCCAGAGCTTCCGGTGCAGAGGCAGGTTTGCTACCCTCTGCACTGCAAGGCCTCCAAAATATGTACAGAACACAGCTCCATCAATGTAACATAGCTCTTTGAGAAAGAAATGATCTTTTTCAGACATTTGGGCTGGGATTTTATGACCTCGTTTGGGCGAGGCTCGTAAAATCCTGCCTGAGGCCAACGGAGAATTCCGTTCTGCGTTGAAATTCTGATCTTGAAGTGGTGCAACCCAAGCACAAAAGCAAGGAAGCTTAATCGTGTCACAGTAAAAACAATTGGAAGTTTTTGATTTTTAAGAATGGAGCAGGTTGACTGGCCCAAGAGAGTCTGAGGATTGAAGATAAGACATGACAGGCTAGGCCACGTTGGTAGATAGTGGGGAAGAAGTGGAGGCTAAGAGCATGTGACAGGAGGCTCAGGAGCAGGTCAAGGAATCGAGGTGTGAGGCAAAGGGTGGGGGGCAGCTGAGAGACAGAAAACAGCAGCACCCATAGCAGCAACCTGGTTTGCTGAAGTCTCAACAAACCCCTTTTGGGAGATTCGTGGGTCCGTCATCAGATTAACATTGAAAACCCAATTTAAATTTCACCTGCAAGTATTACAGACGTATTACAGGGAAAGTGTCACTGCTCCTGTGGACAATTTAACACCAGAATCACCATGTGGTTGCACTGGATCCTTCAAAATGGAATGTGTGACCAATTTGAATGTATTACAGATATAATTCTACACTCAGAAAGCCTAATACTTGGAAAGCCTTTTGCTATTTATTTATTAGTCACAAGTAAGGCTTACATTAATACTGCAATGCAGTTACTGTGAAAATCCCCTAGTCACCACACTCTGGCGCCTGTTCGGGTCAATGCACCCTAACCAGCATGTCTTTCAGACTGTGGGAGGAAACCAGAGCACCCGGAGGAAACCCACGCAGACACGGGGAGAACATGAACCTCCCCGACCTTCCCTTTTCTTCTTCTTCACCACCCCCTGCTGCCTCCGTACTTAAACTCATTACATCTCCAGGCTTGTCAAGCTTTGGCAAAAGGTCACTGACTTGAAACGTTGATTCTGTTTCTTTCCCTCCAGGTCCTGCCTGGCCTCCTGAACATTCCCAACTATTTTCTGCTTTTATTTCAGACTACTAGGCTAATCGGTGCTTTGGATTTGTTTTAGCAAGCAGCAGTCAGGGCGAGTGCATGGGAAGGATGACGCGATCTACCTTGGAGACCGTTTGAATTTAACACCTCGGCATGTAGACAGACTCAGGAATTCTTAGCAGTGGCAAGGTATTAATAACACAATCATCAGTAACTCCACTTCTGTCAGTCTGTGGGGAAATCCCACCACACAGTTGGTCCACGACTGCTAAGCAACCCGATGATTTTTCAACACGCGTGCTGCAAATGATCTCCCAGATAAGGGCTGGTTTTGTGGCTTTCCCTGGTGTCAGTAAATGTATTAAAAAAAAATACCGCCAGACCGTAATCATAATCTTTTCAGCCGCAGAGCAATTTTCTATTATTAACCAGTTAGATTTGGACTCCTGTTTGACTGTGATCTGGATATGCTGTGGAGTTCACACCTCATTATGACACTTGGCTCCTGAGAGCTGCGTTGTAATGAAGGCGCTGCCTCGCTGCTGCGTTATCAGTGTTGTACAGGTACAAGTCCATCATGATTCATACTTGTGTTATTATCTTATGGTTGCCCGGAGCGATAGTGTCGCGCTGTAATTGCTTTTCCTCCCAGACTCACCTAAGTAGTCACACTAAGGCATTGAAATGTACTGACTTTTAATAGGAAGTCAATCTCGAGGGATGGATTTTTTTTAGCCCCCCCCCCCCGCCCCCCGCCGTCCTCCTGCAGAGGAAGGGGCGTAACTGACCACTCAAGTTTCAAACTGGGCCTCATTTCTCCTGGGCCCAGGGTTTGGGGTTTAGAACCGGATGGGGTCTGGACAGCTTGGACTTCAAGGACAGTTCACTAGATTGATTCCTGGGAGCAGAGAGCTGTCCTAGAGAGACTGAGTAGATTGAGCCTGTATTGAATGGAGTTACATAGAAAATAGGAGCAGGAGGAGGCCATCGGCCCTTCGAGCCTCCTCCGCTATTCATTTTGATCATGGCTGATCATCAAATTCAATATCCTGATTCCCCTTTCCCCCATATCCCATGATTCCTTTAGCCCCAAGAGCGATATCTAATTCCTTCTCGAAATCACACAATGTTTTGGCCTCAATTGCTTTCTGTGGGAGTGAATTCCACACATTCACCACCCTCTGGGTGAAGAAATTTCTCCTCACTTCAGTACGAAAACTATGACCCCTAGTTCTAGACTCCCCCACCATTAGGAACATTCTCTCTGAATCTACCCTGTCTAATCCTGTTAGAATTTTATAAGTTTTTATGAGATCCCCTCTCATTCTTCTAAACTCCAATGAATATATTCCGATACGACTTAGTCTCTCCTCATATGACAGACTTGCCATCCCAGGAATCAGCCTGTACTCCCTCTATAACAAGGGCATCCTTCCTCAGATAAGGACACCAAAACTGCACACAATACTCCAGGTGTGGCCTCACACCAATGTCCCCTGTATAATTGCAGTAAACCATCCCTATACACTATACTTGAGGGAACTCAATGAAATATATAAACCCTTAATTTTTCTAAGTTTTTAGTTTATTTATTAGTCACAAGTAAGTCTTACATTAACACTGCAATGAAGTTACTGTGAAACACTGCAATGAGGTCTCTGGCGCTGTGAAGCAGCAGTGCTAATCATTATGCCACCTGCTTCCCCCTGGCTGAATTAGGGGCCATAGTTTCAGGATAAGGTCAGCCATTTAGGACTGAGATGAGAAGGAATTTCTTCACTCAGAACAAACATACGAATTAGGAGGAGGATTAGGCTATTTGGCCCCATGGGCCTGCTCCACCAGTCAATAAGATCGTGGCTGAACCCACTGTAACCTTCGCTCCGCATTCCCCCTCCCTCCACCCCGATACCCTTTGACTCCCTCATTAGTCAAGAATCTATCTACCTCTGCCTTAAAAATGACCCTGCTTCCACAGCTCTCTGTGAAAGAGAGTTCCAAAAACTCACCACCCTCTTGAGAGAATTAATTTCTTCTCATCTCCCTCGTAAATGGGAGGCCTTCTATTTTTAAACTGTGCTTACGAAGAGACTTTGAATCTTTGGAATTCTCCATTCCAGAGATGTTTGGTCATTGAGTATTTTCAAGATAGAAATGGATGGACTTTTGGGCACCAAGTATACCGAGGGATATGGAGATCAGGTGCACAAGTGGAATTGAGGCAAGGGTTAAGTCATGAACTTATTGAACACTGAAGTAGTCTCGAAAGGCCGAATGGCCTACTCCTGCTTCTATTTTCAATGTTTCCATGTGTTTCTCTGAAGCAGATGTGAGGGGCCGAATGAACTACTGATCCTGCATCTTAGGAAGGAAGTCAGGTTTCTAACTGGAGACTGGGGTTACTCCATGGTGACAGATGGAGCGATGGCGGCTACTGAACGGTAAGCTACTGCCCTTCTCTTTGGAGTGCGATTGGCCACCAGGCAAATAAAAGGGTGAACATTCTGTCCTTTTGTGGAGGCCAGATGCTGCAGATGCCAATCAGAGGGGACCTGAAGCAGTCTGACTCACTCTGACCCCATGAAATGTCTGCCCAAGTCCCAACTTGATATTGCACGAGGAGAAGTTTTCTCCGTGGACTTGATGCTGAGGTGGGGGTGAGGTGAGATCTGCAGGTTCCTGCAGCATGTGTTATGGAGCTAGGAAGAGTGTGTGCCTGCACCTTCCAACTCCACTACAAAAAAACCTCAGTAAAAATAAACTTCTAACATCCTTGTCATGTCATTTACTGATCCGAATACCAGCACACACAAGCAGATCTTTTGTGTCTCAATCTATGCCCATGTTCCCCTTGGAAATTTCAATAGTGTGGCTTCTAATGCCATTATCCAGTCTGCAATTCATGTTGGATGAAGTTGACAACTTGTTTCAGAGGTTACTGAGAGGTAAAGGCTTCCAATCCTATTTTTAGGCCTCATTATTATTGATTTTCTTAAGGGTGAACTTGATCCACTATCGCTTGCTGGAATAGTACCCTTTGGCACAATAAAAATATAAATTGCTGTCCTTCACTAGATAAATTACTGAACAGTCTGATTGTGCCCAGAACATATAGCACAGAAAAAGACCATTCGGCCCATCTGGTCAATGTCAGTTCTATGCTCTACTTGAGTGTCCTCTCTCCCCTCTACATTTAATCCTATCAGCATTTCCTGATATTGCTTTTTCCCTCATGCACCTAGCTAACTTTTCCATAAATATATCTATATTATTCATCTCTCCTGAAGGGGAGCCATTGGCCTAGTGGTATTAGAACATAGAACATAGAAAAGCTACAGCACAAACAGGCCCTTCGGCCCACAAGTTGCGCCGGTCATGTCCCTGCCTACCTAGGCCTATATATAGGCTTACCTATAACCCTCAATCCTGTTATCGTTCCTACCTACCTAGGCCTAAATATAGGCTTACCTATAACCCTCAATCGTATTATCGCTCGACTATTAATCCAGAAACTCAGCTAATGTTCTGGGGACCTGGTTTCGAGTCCCACCCATGGCAGATGGTGGAAATTGATTCAATGAAAAATACCTAGAATTAAGAATCTACTGATGACCATGAAACCATTGTCAGAAAAACCCATCTGGTTCACTAATGACCTTTAGGAAAGGAAATCTGCCGCCCTTACCCAGTCTGGCCTACCTGTGACTCCAGAGCCACAGCAATGTGGGTGACTCTCAACTGCCCTCTGAACAAGGGCAACTAGGGATGGGCAATAAATGCTGACCAGCCAACGAGGTCCATGTCCCATGAATGAATTATATGACAACAAGTTCCACATTCTCTGGGTAAAATTGTTTCCACTGATTTATTTATCTGATTCATTAGCGACTTTCCTATATTAATGATGCCTAGTTCTGGACTTTTCTAAAAGTGGAAATATAGGCCGGAATTTTACCATCCCACCCGCCATGGGAATCGGAGCGGGCAAGGGGCGGACCATGGAAAGGTCTGTTGACCCCGGGGGGATTTTACGGTTTCAGGACAAGTGGGGCCGTATAATCCCACCCATATTATCTATATTAATTGTACAGTTGTAGAGAACTCTATCAGGTTACCTCACCCCCTTTTCTAAGGCAGAGTTGGTGGTATGTTGCAGTTCAGTAAGAAGTCTCACAACACCAGGTTAAAGTCCAACAGGACTTTATGTTACAGTTCACCCAGGGAGTTCAAGGCCAGAATTCCCTGATCCCATCCGCGCTGGGATTATCCAGTCCCGCTGCGGTGAATGGAGTTTTAGCTGAGCATAGAATTCTCCATTCTCACTGGCATCAGTGATGGAGAGAATGAGATCAGAGAATCCCGGTCCAGGTTTCTGCAGCAATATGCCTGTTGCAGTCTGAGCGGCGCGGTAGCACAGTGGTTAGCACTGCTGCCTCACAGCGCCAGAGACCCGGGTTCGATTCCCGGCTAAGGGTGACTATCTGTGTAGAGTTTGCACGTCCTCCCCGTGTCTGCATGGGTTTCCTCCGGGTGCTCCGGTTTCCTCCCACAGTCTGAAAGACGTACTGGTTAGGTGGATTGGCCTTGGAAAATTGCCCCTAAAGTGTCCCAAGATGTGTAGGTTAGGAGGATTAGTGGGGTAAATTCCTGGGGTTACAGGGATAGGGTGGGGGGTAGGCCTGGGTAAAATGCTCTGTCAGAGAGTTGGTGTAGACCTGACGGGCCGAATGGCCTCTTTCTGCACTGTTGAGATTCTATGACTCTATGGATAGTGATGATAGAGGCTCCAGTAATGTACATCCCACCAGATAACTGACCAGGAGTCACTCCCACTCTTATTGCCTGCCACGAGTGCATGGTGGAAGGATTTACAAGTTAATACTCAAGTTTAGCCACATTATGAAAGCACGTTCCTTGGCCGTTAAGTCCTGGAGTGGAACCTGAATCTGGAGCTTCTAGCAGAGAAGCAGGGATGCTACCCATTGTACCTCAATACCTCCTGTAGCAAGGAGTTCCAACCTATTCAAGTCATTTTGACAACTGTAACCTCTTGGCAATGGTATTATCCTAGTAAATCTTTTTTGCACAATGCCCAGCGAGTCTGTATCATTTGATCCAATACCCATTGGATCAACATTCTGAGCACAGTATGGTGTAAACAATTTACATATAAATTTAATATACCTTCTTTTGTGTTGCAATTACAGAAATGAACCCCATGTATTTTTCAGAGACTTTGTGGGTTCCTTAATTCGCCAATTTAAAATTTGGGGAATAAAAATGAGCTCTATGATTGTTAGAATGTTTGAAAATAAGCAAAAAACCGCCTCTTGTGTTTCAAGCACACACTGCCTGCTACCAAAACATCCTGATTCATTCCCACTCAAATGCTTATCCGAATGTTTGAATCAGGGTAAGACCAAAAGTGCAACGTACTTGCGGGGATCATCATTTGATGAACAATGAGGAATTCTAAAAAAAAACATTTCTAAATTATATTGTGGCTAACATTTAGAATGACCCTGTAACTTGGGTGCAATTTTTAGTTCATTGGTGGTATAAACTCTGCGCTGCACTGACTACACGCAGGAGAAATTTAATATAAGTGTGTGAAACATTGTGATAAAATGGCATTCAAGGGAATTAAATTCAATAAAAATAATGGCCCACATGATCTCATACTACAACGTAACTTTTAATATTTAAACATATTATGATTCAAAGTACTTGCTGCCTCCTATTTCAGGCTTCCATGTATCTCAGGGTTGGACAGTATTGTAACGGCATTTTGGGCAATTTAATGCATTTTTCTGACACTCAGCAGATGATGTGGAGATGCCGGGGTTGGACTGGGGTGAACACAGTAAGAAGTCTCACAACACCAGGTTGAAGTCCAACAGGTTTATTTGGTAGCAAATACCATAAGCTTTCGGAGCGCTGCTCCTTCGTCAGATGGAGTGGAAATGTGCTCTCAAACAGTGCACAGAGACACAGAAAGCAAGTTACAGAACTTGATTTCTGTGTCTCTGTGCACTGTTTGAGAGCACATTTCCACTCCATCTGACGAAGGAGCAGCGCTCCGAAAGCTTATGGTATTTGCTACCAAATAAACCTGTTGGACTTTAACCTGGTGTTGTGAGACTTCTTACTGTACTCAGCAGATATCCAGACGAATTGGGCATTGAGTACAGGGACATTATGTTACAGTTGTATAAGTCGTTGGTGAGGCCGAGCTTGGAGTATTGTGGACAATTTTGATCACCCTGTTACAGGAAAGACATTGATAAACTGGAAAGAGTGCAGAGAAGATTTACGAGGATGTTGCCAGGATTAGTGGGCCTGAGTTACAGGGAGCGGTTGGCCAGGCTAGGACTTTATTCCTTGGAACATGGGAGAATGAGGGTTGACCTTACTAAGGTGTGTAAAATCATGAGGGGCATAGATAGGATGAACGCACATAGTCAGGGAAGGGGAATTGAAAACTAGAGGGCACAGGTTTAAGGTGAGAGGGGAAAGATTTAAAAGGGACCTGAGGGGCAACTTCTTCACACAGAGGATGGCGCGTGTATGGAATGAGCAGCCAGAGAGAGTGGTTGAGGCAGGTACAATTGCAACATTTAAAAAGCATTTGGTTAAGTACATGGATGGGAAAGGATTAGAGGGATATGGGCCAAACACGGGCAACTGGGAGTAGCTGGGAGGGCACCATGGTCAGCATGGAGCGGTTGGGCCGAAGGGCCTTTTTCCGTGCTGTATTGCTCTGTGACTCTATGACTCTAATTAGGAATAGTTTTGTAATGTTGCCACAGCGAAGGTGAACACGATTTAACCCAGTCCTCACATTCATGTAAAAGGTTACATCAATTTATTTTTCACATTTATTGTAATGAAACGTCCTCGGGGGTTTAATAGCAGCACCATAAAGCAAAACTAGAAACTGGGGGCTGAATTTTCCAGCCCTTTCTGCTGGAGAGATCTTCTGGTCCTGCCAATGGTGACTTCTTCCCCCCCACCATATGGCCCGCTATCCCCTTCCCCTCCCCACCCCCCGATCCCCTCCCCTTCCAACTTCCCCCATGGTGGTTTTCCCCAGCTGCAGACGTCAGCAGGACTGGAAGATTCCGCTGGTGGCCAATGGTGACCCACCCCCACTGGCAGAAAGCACGCTGTGGAGTGATGGAGGAGGGAGGTGGGGGGGGGGGGGGGGGGAGCAAAAACTCCCCCAGATAGCAACAAAAGGACAGATGATCAAACAAAGAAGTAGGTTTTAAGGAGCACCTTATAGTCGGAAAGAGAGTTGGAATGATGGAGAGAGAGAAAGGCAGAGCATTGGGAAACAGCAGCTGATGATGCGGTTACCAGTGGTAGCCTGATTAAAATCGGGGAGACTCAAGAGGCCGGAATTTAATAAGCACAGAGATCCTTGTGGAGTTGGAGAGGATTACAAAGATAGAGAGAGGGGGGTGAGGCTGTGTTGGGATTTGAAAATAAGCATGTGAATTTTAAAATGGAGGCATTGCTTAGCCAGGAGCCGGGAGGTCAGTGAACACAGAGGGTGCTGAATGAAGAGGACTTGATGTGGAGAAGCAGAGTTTTGGGGGACCTCGTGTTTACAGGAGGTTGACCAGGAGTGCTTTGGAGTAGTAAAGTCTCGGGCCGGAATATTACGGCCGTTCAGTCCATCGGGATTTTCCCATCCCGCTGCAGTGAACGGAGATTTGGCGGGATCCCAAATTCTCCGACCTCGCTGCAGCGAGGTGTGGTGTGAACGGCCGGTAGGATTGCACCCTCGGGGTAATAAGGTAAGAGTGAGGGTTTCAGCGTTAGATTAGCTGAGGTAGGGGCAAGGTAGGGGCAGTTTTATAACCAAGGGCATTGCTGTGTTCACTTTGCAGACTTGCACTCCTTGCTTTAGCTCCAGTGTCAGAGATGGCTCACTGGGTAACATTCTCACCCTGGGTTAGAAGATTGTGGGTTCAGATCAGAATTGAGTATAAAATCCAGACAAATATTTTCAGCGCTGTGCTGTCTCTCAGGTGAAGTGAGGCCCGTCTGGTGGATGGCATGCTATTAATGAGGAGCACACGAGCTCTTGCTGGTGTCCTAGCCAACATTTATCCCTCAGTTATTATCACTGCAATGATGCACTTTCAACAATTGCATTAGTGTACAGCAAAGCATTTATTTACAAGGAACTACATGCGGCACGGTAGCACAGTGGTTAGCACTGCTGCTTCACAGCTCCAGGGACCTGGGTTCGATTCCCGGCTCGGGTCTGTGTGGAGTTTGCACATTCTCCTCGTGTCTGCGTGGGTTTCCTCTGGGTGCTCCGGTTTCCTCCCACTGTCCAAAGATGTACTGGTTAGGTTGATTGGCCATGCTAAAATTGCCCTTAGTGTCCTGGGATGCATAGGTTAGAGGGATTAGTGGGTAAATATGTAGGGTTATGGGGGTAGGGCCTGGGTGGGATTGTGGTCGGTGCAGACTCAATGGGCCGAATGGCCTCTTTCTGTACTGTAGGGATTCTAAGATTCTAAGATACAGGAGCAGCAACGTGTGTGCTGCTAGTTCTGGAACACCTCTGCCTAAGGGAATTCCTTCTCCTGGGCTGATTCCCCGCTCTGAGTCCCGATTGGTCACCTAGGCTAGATGACCCTTACTCTGCTGTGTTACCCTTAAAGGGACAAATCATTAAAAGATTGTGATTGGTCATCTGGTCACTTATTTAATTGTTTTCTGTGTGAGCTTGCTGTGCACCAATTGGCTGCTGAGTTTTCCCTATTACAACAGTGACTACAGATCAAAAACATTTCTTCCTCACAACCTACTTCCTGTAAGGACTCCATTCATTTCTCTCAATTTCTCCAGCTCCATATCCTTTGTTCTGTGCTGCATCAATGCTTCTGACACACCTTCCTTTTCCTTCAACCGAGGATTCCTCACACTCGGGTTGACAAGGCCCTCAACTCTGTTCAACCCTTCTGCTCTTAGTCCCTTCCCCTGCCTCCCAGAACTGTGAGAGCGCTCCCCTTTTCTCCTCACGTTCCACCCCACCCACCCCCGCATTCAAAGGATTGTCCTCCACCATTTCTACCAATCCAGCACCATGCCACCAGGAAGTGTACACTTGCCCTTTTACTTCTTCCCTCTTACTGCCAAGGCCCCAAACCCTCCTTCCGGGTAAAGCAGTGATTCACTTGTATTCTTCTCAATTTAGTCTGCTGTATTCAATGTTCACAATGTGATGCCCTCCACAGGGGAGACCAAACGCAGACTGGGCGAATGTTTTGCCAAACACATTGGCTCAGTCCGCATGTGGCACGGTGGCACAGTGGTTAGCGCTGCTACCTCACAGTGCCAGGGACTTGGGTTCAATTCCGGCCTCGGGTCACTATCTGTGCGGAGTCTGCACATTCTCCCCGTGTCTGCGTGGGTTTCCTCCGGGTGCTCCGGTTTCCTCCCACAGTGCAAAGATGTGTAGGTTCGGTGGATTGGCCATGCTAAATTGCCCCTTAGTGTCCAAACATTTGCAGGTTAGGTGGAGTAGCCATGGTAAATTCACAGGGTTACAGGGATAGGATGGAGAGGAGGGCCTGGGTGGGGATGCTCTTTCAGAGAGTTGGTGCAGGCTCGATGGGCAGTTGGCCTCGTTCTGCACTGTAGGGAATCTGTGATTCTAAGTACGACCCTGCGCTTCCAGTTGCTTTCAACTTTAACTCAGCAATTTGCTCTCATGCTCACGTCTCTGTCCTCAGCCTGCTGCAGGGTTCCAGTGAAGCTCAACGTGAGCTCGAGAAACAGCACCTCATCTCCTGATTAGACACTTCTGGATCCAGCAATGAGTTGGACAGTTTCAGGCCGTGAACTCTGTCTGGTTCTGTTTTTTGCCGTGTGTCAGTCTGAATCCTGTTTCTCGTGTTTCTGTTTTCAGACAGAGTCACTTGTTGTTCTACCATTAACAGTCACTTTGGACAAAAACTTTGGGTGGAATTCTACCGGCACATCCACCCGAGGTTCGTATGATTTCGCCCGAGGTCAATGGAGAATGCTGTTCTCCGAGCCCCGGGGCGGGCGTGCCGGTCAGTTCCTTTGTTTCTTCGTTACAACCATTCCCACTCCCTTTGCCTTTTGTTCCATGACATTTTTGTCATTTAATCTCTCCCTAAATTCCCTCAGTGTATGTGAACAGGCGCCGGAGTGTGGCGACTAGGGGATTTCACAGTAACTTCATTGCAGTGTGAATGTAAGCCTACTTGTGACACGAATAAAATAAACTTTAAACTCTTGTCCTCTACCCCATCCCAAACTTTCCCTGTTGTTCTTAGCATCCCTACAGTACAGAAGGAGGCCATTCGGCCCATCAAGTCTGTACCGACCACAATCCCACCCAGGACCTATTCCCGTAACCCCACGCATTTATCCTAGCTAGTCCCCCTGACACCAGGGTCAATTTAGCATGGCCAATCAACCTATGCCGCACATCTTTGAACTGTGGGAGGAAACTGGAGCACCTGGAGGAAACCCACGCAGACATGGGGAGAACGTGCAGACTCCACACAGACAGTGACCCGAGGCTGGAATCGAACCAGGATCCCTGGCACTGTGAGGCAGCAGTGCTAACCACTGTGCCACCCACTCTCCCCTATTTCAACGACATAAAACCCATCATATTTCTACCCTGCTTCAGTTCTGAAGAGGGCTGAAACATTCACTCTGTTTCTCTCTCCACTGATGCTGCTGTGCATTTCCAATCCTTCCCACTTTTATTTCAAAATATTTCCCTGGTTGTAGAGGGCTTTGGGACGCGCTACGTTCCTGAAGGGCGCTCTCTAAATGTAAAGTCTTTCTTTTCACATGGATTTCTTCCAGCAGGCTGCAAATGAAAGCAATTTTCCATTTCTCCATCGAACGCTAACTGGTGTAGAACAGCAGCTCATTCAGAGCAGCAACTGCCGACATACAGTTTTTAGTTGGGGGTGGGGGGAGAGAGGGAGGGAGGGGTGCACTGTCACAGAGGGACAGGTGGGTGGTAAAACTGCGAAGGTTTCACATTCACCTTGGTTTGAGTGAACCGTGGATTGTCTGCTCCAATCTCACCAGCAGGTGGCACTCAGACACCAGCCACTGACTGTCGTTATCCGCAATGGTTTAATTAGCCAGACCAAGCCAAGATGCAACACTCACAAAACAAATATAAATCTTTCATCCCGCGTCTGGGGGAGGAATCAGCTCAAACAACAACTATAACTTGTTCCCTTGGAGATTCCTCATTTAGGATTATGAACCCTATCATCTTTCCTGTCCCTAAGATATTTACGACCTTTTTCTTCTTGCTCTTTTCCATGAGCTGAATTTGCCGTGGTCTATTACGGTCTGTTGCCACCATACGTGCCGAGGGTCTCGATGTAGACCTCTAGTCTCTATGCTGAGCAAGATATTGAGTGTGATGAAGATTCTGGTTCAACACAATGGGATTAAATTTCTTACAAGCAGCAGCTATATACAGCACTGCACAGGCTGTGATCGAGCCTGGGTTCAAACAGTTACATGGACTGATTACTTAACCATTCTATTTGTCCTTTGGCACACTGCTTACCTTTGCTCTGCCAACACATTTTGATCTCTTATTGGGCCGCGATCATCACCCTTCTTAGCCAAGATCATTTACATTGCCTTTGTCCTTTTGTCTATGACACTCCAAAGGTGCGGGTTAGGTTGATGGGCCATGCTAAATTGTCCCTTAGTGTCCTGGGATGTTTGTTAGGGGGATTAGCAAGGTAAATATGTGGGCTTTCAGGGATAGGGCCTGGGTGGGCTTGTTGTCGGTGCAGACTCGATGGGCCGAATGGCCTCCTTCTGCACTGTAGGGATTCTATGATTCTACACCTTTGTCAATCTCCCCCTTGTCTACGTGCTCTGTTCTCTCTCCACAGACGCTATCAGACCTGCTGAGATTTTCCAGCATTTTCTTTTTCAGATTCTAGCGTCTGCAATAATTTGCTTTTATTTTACTTGACTTTATGCCTGATTCATGAGGTATAGATGGAGTCTTGCAGAGTCACAGACAGTCTTCATTAGGGATCACAGGCAATAATGAGCATCTAGCATGGTGGCTGCACCTTTTAACCTCCTGCCTTGCACATGGTAGTGTCACCTATGCAGCTTTTTAAAGGTACATGCCATTGTCTGCATTGGCACACATGCAATATCACAACACAATTTGCTCTCTATCAAGCAGAACATCTGAATGAATACTCCGGGTAACCCAAGTCAAGTGTCTAATCTTACTCTTGTCTACGTAAATTTAAAATAAAAAGAAACTCACAATTTATATTGGACACATTGTTATTGTCACAAATGGACATCTCAAAGGGCGTCACGGACATTGAAGTACCTTTGATGTGTAGTTACTGTAGGAATTGGGCGTACATGTCCACCGATCACTGAAAGTGGCAACGCAGGTGGATAAAGTAGTTAGGAAGGCATGCGGCTTGCCTTCATCGGTCGGGGCATTGAGTATAAAAATCAGCAGGTCATGCTGCAGCTGTACAGAACCTTAGTTAGGCCTCATTCGGAATATTGTGTACAATTCTGGTTGCCACACTACCAGAATGATGTGGATGCTTTCGAGAGGGTACAGAAGAGGTTTACCAGGATGTTGCCTGGTCTGGAGGGTATTAGCTATGAGGAGAGGTTGGATAAACTCGGTTTGTTCTCACTGGAACGACGGAGGTTGAGGGGCGACCTGATAGAGGTTTACAAGATTATGAGTGGCATGGACAGGGTGAATAGTCAGATGCTCTTTCCTAGGATAAGAAAGTCAAGTACGAGGGGACATAGGTTTAAGGTGCGTGGGGAAAAGTTTAGAGGAGATGTGCGAGGCAAGTGTTTTTTACACAGAGGGTGGTGAATGTCTGGAACGCGCTGCCCGGGGAGGTGGTGGGAGCAGGTACGATAGCGGCATTTAAGGGTCATCTAGACAAATACATGAATAGGATGGGAATGGAAGGATACGGACTCCGTAAGTGCATGCGGTTTTAGTTTAGGCTGGCATTGTGATTGGCCCAGAGCCTTGAATGTTATGGCGTGCCAAACACTCATCCCGGTACTTTTAAAAGGATGTGAGGCATCCCGCCTCCACCACCCTCCCAGGCAGCGCATTCCAAACTGTCACCACCCTCTGAGTAAAAAGGTTTTTCCTCAAATCCCCCCTAAACCTCCCACCCCTCACTTTTAACATGTGTCCTCTTGTGACTGACACTTCAGCTAAGGGGCTCAGAGCCTCGAAAGCTTGTGTGGCTTTTGCTACCAAATAAACCTGTTGGACTTTAACCTGGTGTTGTTAAACTTCTTACTGTGTTTACCCCAGTCCAACGCCGGCATCTCCACATTGTGATCGGCACAGGCTTGGGGGGCCGAAGGGCCTGTTCCTGTGCTGTACTTTTCTTTGTTCTTTGAATGTCAGCAGCTATTTTACAAATAGCAATGTGTTAATGACGAGGGTTATCTGCTTTTTGAGGTGTCGATTAAGGGATAAAAATTGGTCCGGAAATGAGGAATAAAACTCTCATTCATCTTTGCAAGTGTGCCACTGGATCTTTTGCCCTTTGAGAAGAGAAATGGGACCTCAGTTTAATGTCACGTCCAGAAGGCAGCATCCCAGACAATGCAGCACCCCTTGAGTCCCACACTGGAGGGCCAGGCTAGATTATCCTGCTGAACTCCAGGGGAGGGATTTGAACCTACGATCTTCTGTGTTAAAGGGAAGAGTGCTATCAACTGAGCCATCTGATGATTACTGTTGATTGACCCACTAGATGTGTGTCTTGGATTTCCATATCTCCTTTAATACATCAAGGAATCCTTGAAGCTGAGATTATAGGTGGCGTTAAGAGCTTAAATCAACTGACTTCATACAGAGAAAGTTTTTAATTACATTTTTAATTGTTTTTTTCTGCTAATTATAGGAATGGAAAAGTCCAATGTTTGGCTGTGAACAACAGGTCCTCCTAGGACAGGGTATTGTGTAAAGGTCTCCATTACAGACCTGAACTCCAGCCTTAAAACAGCCCTAGACCAGAATAACCCGACTGTAGCAAGGCAAATATATCTACTTTCCATACTGGACACTTCTCTGGACCCTCTGGGGAATGCGTTCCTCGTTGTTCATTCTGGCAGATAAAAGAAAGACTTGCATTTAGATAGCGCCTTCCGTCCAAAGGATGGCCCAAATTGTTTTACAGCCAATGAAGTACTTTTCTGACGTGTAGTCACTATTGTAAAGCTGGAAATAGCAATATGACAACGACTAGATGAGCTGGATTTATTTTGCTCTCGATTTTTTCTTCAAATTTTGTTAAACTTATTGAAAGTAGAAATGTCACACTGCATAGAATCATAGAACAGTACAGCACAGAAAGAGGCCATTCAGCCCAATGAGTCTGAATCATAGAATCACAGAATACTACTGTGCAGAAGAGGCCCTTCGGCCCATCGAGTCTGCACTGACGCATGAAAGGCCCTGACCTGCCCACCTAATCCCATCTGCCAGCACTTGGCCCAGAGCCTTGAATGTTATGGCGTGCCAAACACTCATCCCGGTACTTTTAAAAGGATGTGAGGCATCCCGCCTCCACCACCCTCCCAGGCAGCGCATTCCAAACTGTCACCACCCTCTGAGTAAAAAGGTTTTTCCTCAAATCCCCCCTAAACCTCCCACCCCTCACTTTTAACATGTGTCCTCTTGTGACTGACACTTCAGCTAAGGGGAACAGCTGCTCCCTCTCCACTCTGTCCATGCCCCTCATAATCTTGAATACCTCAATCAGGTCGCCCCCTCAATTTTCTCTGCTCCAGAGAAAACAACTCAAGCCTATCCAACCTCTCTTTATAACTTAAGTGTTCCATCCCAGGCTGCATCCTGGTGAATCTCCTCTGCACCTCTCAGTCTCTGTCAAGAGCTTATGAATTTGTTGCGAAGGAAGCTATACTGAGTTCTGACTGTTCGGGATTATTTCACATGGGGGTGCTTCTAACTTCAGAAAGAGAAATAACTTTTTGTTTCCAGGCTGAACTTGAACTCTGCTCCCTTCAAGTCAAGTGTGCCAGCCCACCACATCACGAAACCTCTCCCAGGGCCCAGCTTTCAATCTCCCACCTCACCCTCTTAATTAGCGCCCTGTCAGAGGTTTCTGAAATCCTGGTGGTTGATTAAGCACTTGCGTTCTGAATCAGCCAGTAACACACGCTGTTTTCTTGGAGATACCAAGATGGAGAACTGCTGAAAAGAGAGATATTTTACAACGGACAAGATAAAAGGCTTTGTCTACAGCTCCCACGCGTTGTATGATCTTCTCATGAGCAGGACTGAATCTGCCTGGATGCCACCATGACACGCAGCATTGGTATGCCAATTTGAGACCTGCAGGGAACTCATGTTCACTCCTGGAATATGCGACATCGCTCTGGTTAAGTCAACGTTTATAATCCATCCCTAAATGCCCTGAAGACGTTGGTGGTGAGCCGCTGCAGGCCATTTGCTATAGATACAGCCACAGTGCTGTTAGGAACTCCCAGAATTCTGACCCCCATGATAATTGTTCATATTGAGTTGCTGAAGATTATGAATCTCACCACCATGTGCAGTAAGCATTTACTTTAGAAGGTTCACCAGGATTTTGCCTGGTCTGGAGGGATTTAGGTAAAACCATAAGACCATAAGACATAGGAGCAGAATTAGGCCACTCAGCCCATCGAGTCTACTCCACCATTCAATCATGGCTGATATTTTTCTCATCCCCATTCTCCTGCCTTTTCGCCATAACCCCTGATCCCCTTATTAATCAAGAACCTATCTATCTCTGTCTAAAAGACACTCAATGACCCGGCCTCCACAGCCGCCTGTGGCAAAGAGTTCCACAGATTCAACACTCTCTGGCTGAAGAAATTCCTCCTCATCTCTGTTTTAAAGGGTTGTCCCTTTAGCCTGAGGTTGTGCCCCCTGGTTCTAGTTTTTCCTGCGAGTGGAAACATCCTCTCCATGTCCACTCTATCCAGGCCTCACAGTATCCTGTAAGTTTCAATAAGATCCCCCCTCATCCTTCTAAACTCCAACGAGTACAGACCCAGAGTCCTCAACCGTTCCTCATACGACAAGGGATCATTCTTGTGAACCTCCTCTGGACCCTTTCCATGGCCACACATCCTTTCTTAGATATGGGGACCAAAACTGCTCACAATATTCCAAGTGGGGTCTGACCAGAGCCTTATACAGCCTCAGAAGTACATCCCTGCTCTTGTATTCTAGCCCCCTCGACATGAATGCAAACATTGCATGAAGAGAGGTTGGATAAACTCGGATTATTTTCACTGGAAAGACGGAGGCTGAGGGGCGACCTGATTGAGGCCTACAAAACTATGAGAGGCACAGACAAGGTAAATAGTCAGAGGCTTTTTCCCAGGGTGGAAGTATCAATTACAAGAGGGCACAGGTTCAAGGTGAGAGGTGGTAAGTTTTCGGTGAGAGGAGAGAGATACAAAAGGGTCCAGAGGGCCAATGTTTTCACACAGACGGTTGAGAGTGTCTGGAACAAGCTGCCAGAGGTAGTAGTAGAGGCGGGTACAATTTTGTCTTTTAAAAAGTGTTCTCATCCCCATTCTCCTGCCTTTTCCCCATAATCCCTGATCCCCTTATTAATCAAGAGCCTATCTATCTCTGTCTTAAAGACATTCAACGACTTGGCCTCCACAGCCTTCTGCGGCAAAGAGTTCCACAGATTCCCCACTGTCTGACTGAAGAAATTCCTCCTCATCTCTGTTTTAAAGGGTCATCTCTTTAGCCCGAGGTTGTGCCCTCTGGTTCTAGTTTTTCTGCTAGAAAAACTAGAACCAGTTTGTGCGGGGGATGTGTGGGGAACGTTTTTCACACAGAGGTTGGTGGGTGCCTGGAACGGTCTGCCAGTGGGGGTGTGGAAACAGGCACATTCGCAACGTTCAAGGTACATCTTGATATACACATGAATGGGAGGCGAACAGAGGGATAGAAACCTCTTATTGGTGCAGGCCTGATGGGCCGAATGGCCTGCTCTGTGCTGTATTGTTTATTGTCTTTTAAGACCTGTGTTATGTAAATTCATTAAACTGGTTTAAGATTTAGGAGTGTGAACTAACAAAATTAAATTTGTAACCTCAAACTAAACATAAAGTACAGAATCTAAGGGGCATTTGGTTAATTATTGTCTGTTATTCTATTACAGAGAATTTTTTTTGTACCTGTCATCAGAACCTGGCTTTAAATCCAATTGACAATGAGTGAATGAAAGTCTATCTGGACCAGTAGTTGTAAGGGCCTTACAATAACTATCTTGGGCAATCTCTCTTCAGTTTCTAACTGCTGAGATTAACAGCATAGAATTACCCATTATTTGGCACCCAGGAAGCACCAAAAACAATTATTGTCGTAGTCGTATATATTTTCAAGGTTAGGGGTTAAAGATTAAAGGTGAAACAGAACAGAAAGCGAGCTTTACCCTCCAGTTGCATTTTCTGTAATTCTGATTGTATTCGATGCTGACGGGGGGTGAGGGGGGGCGGGGGTGGGGGGGAGGGGGGTGGTGGGGGGTGGGGGTGGGGGGTAACCTTATCAGCTCGCTGTATGAACAGAGGAGGGGAAGATCCAGAGTGGTTTCAAGAACAACAGGAACAAAGACATTGAAGAGAAAAAAATCTGCTTTCAGATATTCCAAAACCAGTTCAGAAAAGTCTCACAGTCAGTGGTTAGCACTGCTGCCTCACAGCGCCAGGGACCCGGATTCGATTCCCGACTTGGGTCACTGTCTGTGCAGAGTATGTCCGTTTTCCCCGTGTCTGGGTGGGTTTCCTCAGGGTGCTCCGTCCGGATTCTTCCCACAGTCCGAAAGACGTGTTAGTCAGGGTGCATTGGCCGTGCTAAATTTTCCCTCAGTGTACCCGAACAGGCGCCGGAGTGTGGCGGCCAGGGGATTTTCACAGTAACGTCATTGCGGTGTTAATGCAAGCCTACTTGTGACAACGATAAATTCTAAACTTTAAAGACTTTAAACTTTAAAAATTCATTTTCCAGCCTTATTGATTTTCCTCCTCATGCCCACACATGCATGGGAAGAGGGATTCGGAGAGATCAGGAACACCGGCGAGCGAGAGATCTAGCAAGAACTCTGAAAGCATGTCATTGGAACCTTTATGACTGCCTTCATGGACTTTGTGTCTCAGCCACTCGCTCATTCTTGGAGTCGATGCGTCTCATTGGCTCCTGTTGTGCATCACTCAAGCTCTGAATACAGAGACTGAAAATCTATGGGAACCAAGAGCTCAAGAGAAAGAAAAAAACCCACATTTAGGGATCTAATTGTACTTCACAAACGAAGCTGACACACAGCTCTCATTAATTCTACACACTGTGTCCAATGCAAAGGCCTCGCAAAATGAAATGACTTTGCATTAGAACAGATGAAAAAGTCTGTGCCAGTCAATAGGAGTTGTGGACTGTCTTAGCCTGACAATAGAATGTGGCAATATAGTCATCGCAAGGCACGGCAGTAAACGCAGACAACACTCAACCAGATTGCGCTAAACAGAAGGTATAACAAAATATTCAAAAGCCTGTTAGATATCACTTAAAGGTACAACCGCACTCCCACTCCACGCTGAATACCAGCGCAGCCCTTTTGTATCAGAGGTGTGGCAATGTTTCAAAATAAGTTTGAGGATCATTGAAATGTGTGCAAGGCAGTCATAGATTGGACAGATTATCCGTGCTCCCTTTAAAACTTAGTTGTTATGCCCTGCCCGTTTTTTTCCACTGTGTGGTCCCTTTAAATTATTTTGCGTAGCCGTAAACGCAGACAAGACCTGCCTGGCCCGCTTACCCATGCAGCTCAGCGGGAACACTGCAACTAACCATGATTGAGTCATAGAGGTTTACAGCATGGAAACAGGCCCTTCGGCCCAACTTCTCCATGCTGCCCTTCTTTTTTAAACCCCTAAGCTAATCCCAATTGCCCGCATTTGGCCCATATCCCTCTATACCCATCTTACCCATGAACTGTCTAAACACTTTTTAAAAGACAAAATTGTCCCCGCCTCTCCTATTATCTCTGGCAGCTTGTTCCAGACACTCACCACCCTGTGTGTGAAAACATTGCCTCTCTGGACACTTTTGTATCTCTCTCCTCTCACCTTAAACCTATGCCCTCTAGTTTTAGACTCCCCTACCTTTGGGAAAAGATATTGAGTATCTAGCTGATCTGTGCCCCTCATAATTTTATAGACCGCTATAAGATCACCCCTCAGCCTCCTACGCTCCAGAGAAAAAAGTTCCAGTCTTTGCAGCCTCTCCTTATAACGCAAACCACCAAGTCCCAGTAGCATCCTAATAAATCTTTTCTGCACTCTTTCTAGTTTAATAATATCCTTTATATAATAGGATGACCAGAACTGTACACACATGTAATGAACTGAAAGTGAAGCATAATGCGTTCGTGCTCTCAGGGGAATGCGGCGGGGTGCAGCTTTGCATTGGGGTTGTGGGGGGGCGGGGGTGGGGGGGGGGCAGCTAGTGGTAGAGCTGGAACTTGGAGGCGGACCTGGCCATTAGGGGGCTGGCGATCAGAGCGCTGTGGTGGGGTGGGGAGAGGGGGGGGGGTGAGGGGAGGGGAAGAAGGGGGGGGGGGGAGTTTGGGGTCGCCGATCGGATGGCTGGTGATTAGGAGGAGCATGTCACGGCACCGTTGCACTGTGGTTAGCACTGCTGCCTCACCGTGCCAGGGATCTGAGTTCAATTCTGGCCTCGGGTGACTGTGTGGAGTTTGCACTTTCTCCCCGTGTCTGCGTGGGTTTCTTCTGGGCCCTCCGGTTTCCTCCCGCAGTCTAAAGATGTGCGAGTTAGGTTGATTTTTCATGTAAAGATTGACCCTAGTGTCAGGGGGATTGGCAGGTGAATGTGTGGGGTTGCGGAAGTAGGGCCAGGGTGGGATTGTGGTTGGTACAGACTCGATGGGCTGAATGGCGTCCTTCTGTACTGTAGGAATTCTATGATTCTTTAACCGATCGCCCAGTTCGCTGGGAAATTCGCACATGCGCACTGGCCCCCTCAGCAGTCTGATGCCAGCTTCTCTGACGGGATTAGGCCCCCCCCCCCCCCACCGGTGTCAATCCCCTCATGGCCTCTGTGATGTACAGAGTGCCGTAAATTCATTTTACTAAGCTCGCCCAAAAAAACGGGCAGGTAAAACTCCTGTTTTCCCACCTGTTGGACACTTCGTTCTTTATTTCAGAAATTCACGCCCCCTTACCTTTCAAACAGATCACTCGCCCCTCACCCCATTTCATTCTTAATACTAGCCTCAGCATTCATCACTTATCCAAATAATAACAACAGCAACTTGCATTCATATTGCACCTCTAATGGAGCAAAACATCCCCAAAACATTCACAGGAGCAAAACCATCTCAATTTCAGGACATCAGATTAAAGGTTTGGACAAAAGGGTGGATTTTAAGGAGTGTCTTAAGGGCAGGAGAGGTGGAGATGGGGTGTTTTAGAGAGGGAATTCCAGAGCTTATGGTTGAGGCATCTCAAAGCAGGGACAGCACAGTGGCACAGTGGTTAGTAAAGTTTATTTATTAGTCACAAGTAAGGCTTACATTAACAATGCAATGAAGTTACTGTGAAATTCCCCTAGTCGCCACACTCCAGTGCCTGTTCGGGTCAATGTACCAAACCAGCACATCTTTCAGACTGTGGGAGAAAACCGGAGCACCCGGAGGAAACCCACACAAACGGGGAGAACGTGCAAACTCCACACAGACAGTGACCCAAGCTGGGAATCGAACCCAGATCCCTGGCGCTGTGAGGCAGCAGTGCTAACCACTGTGCTACTGTGCCACCCATTGCTGCCTCACAGCGCCAGGGACCTGGGCTCGATTCCCAGCTTGGGTCACTATCTGTGTGGAGTCTGCATGTTCTCCTCATGTCTACATGGGTTTCCTCCGGGTGCTCCGGTTTCCTCCCATAGTCCGAAAGACGTGCTGATTAGGTGCATTGGCCTTGGTAAATTCTCCTTCAGTGTACCCGAACAGGCACCGGAGTGTGGTGACTAGTGGGCTGGAATTCTCTCACTCGCCACTGGAATTTTAGTTGGCCGGTTGTGGACAATGTGAAATCCCATTGACAGTCGGGTGGGAATTTCCGGCTTTTCGACCAGTGCGGCGGGAGAATTCCGCCCGGACATTTTCACAGTAACTTCATTGCAGTTGCTTACTTGTGACACTGATAAATAAACTTTAAGAAACTGTTTAAACCTATCACTAATGGTTGTGCCTTGCTGCAACTGAATGTCAGTTTGGTACACCTCCTCACACCGTCTAACAGTTTCCTAACCAAAGCTATTGATAAAGGAATAGAAAAATGAAACACCAGCCACTGTCGAGAGAACAATGTCAGCTACCTTTTGAAAAATTAAATAGAATTATCATTAACTTTAGCACCGATTTCTTCTGTTTAATTTTGACTAATTTCTTTTGTTGCCGGTGTTCATTTAAATTAATGTCGGTGCTGGGAAATTAGCTCAGGGTGTTTGCTGAGTGCGCACTGAGATTGAATTAACATCAATAAAGATATAATCACAAGGACATGAATGCTTCATCTTCAGTCTGTATCTGCCAATTCAGCTGTCTTGCACTATCAAGCTCAACAACTGTGTTCAGGCAGGAGTCCCCATTGGTGCCATCAGTACTCAGTGTTCAAATAAAACTTCATATCAGCAGCAAGGGAAAAACAAACAGCGGGACGTAAAGTTAATTGTTACAGTGTGCAGTTGTTTAATCTTACAGAAAACTTATTGGCGCAGAGCAGTGGCAATGTTACTCAGCTGCTCAATATCGGTTGTTCTTGAACCTTTATGACTTTGAAGTTGGGTTTTCCCAATATTACTGCATAAGTGCTTTTATTTGTATTTTGTTCGCTGTGTGAAATTCCTCTGCCGCTTATTTAACTTAAAATAAATGGGTTGCCATCTCTCTTACAACATCCCAAGTGGAGCCGATGGCCTGGTGGCATTATCACTGGACTATTGATCCAGAAAGAAAAGTGGAAAATCTCAGCAGGTCTGACAGCATCTGTGGAGAGAGAAAAGAGCCAACGTTTCCGGGGGGATTGCTGAGACTCTCCAGCGTTTTCTGTTTGAGATTCCAGCATCCACAGTGTTTTGCCTTTATATCAATCCAGAAACCCACCTCATGTTCTGGGGACCCGGGTTCGAATCCCGCCACGGCAGGTGGGGAATTTGAATTGAATAAAAAAATAAGGAATTAAAAATCGACTGATGACCATGGAACCATTGTCGATTGCTGAAAAAACCCATCTGGTTCACTAATGCCCTTTAGGGAAGGAAATCTGCCCTCCTTACCTGGTCTGGCCTACATGTGACTCCAGAGCCACAGCAATGAGGTGGACTCTCAACAGCCCTCAGAAATGGCTTAGCAAGACACTCAGTTGTCCAGAAGGCAGCACATCATCACCTTCTGAGGGGTGACTGGGATGGGCAGTAAATGCTGGCCAGCATGTCCCACGAATGAATAAAGAAAATGTTGTTTTTGGACAAAAAGATATTCAAAGCCAATGGTTAGAATGCCTGATATTGAGCAATTAGTGTGTCTTATCCAAGTCATATAGAATTTATATTGTAGTGTCACTGTCACGACTGATATATAAATAAGTACCAGTGCCTCTGGTGAAGTACTGTCTCAGTTGGAAAGCTAACGCCAGTGATGCAGTTTTCACAGTGTCTGAAAAATTGGCTGCCCTGAAAATGAAAATTGTGACTGGCATTGCTCTTGTGCTGTTCCGACAATCTGATTTCCAGGATTCTGCCATGGCAGCAAGAGAACTCTCCCCTTCAAGAAGATACTGAACAACTGCCCCAAACACATACATTACTACTTCCTGATACACAATTCCCACCAACAGATACAGATCTTGCACAAAGTGTAAGCACTTCGTACATCTTAATGCGAACACTAACACTTAGCGCTTCAGTTTCCAAGTTTTGCGCAGGCATCTTACCCAACATTGGAGGAGAAAAGAAGACATTCAGCCCCTTGAGCTTGTTCATAGAATCATAGAATCCCTGCAAAGCAGAAGGAGGCCATTCGGCCCCTCAAAACTGCACCAACTCTCTTACCCAGGCTCTCTTCCCCTTCCCCATAACCCCACACATTTACCATGACTAATCCATCTAACCTACAAATCTTGGGATACTAGGGGGAAATTTACCATGGCCAATCCAGCTAATCTGCACATCTTTGGACAGTGGGAGGAACCCGAAGCACCCGGAGGAAACCCACACGGATACGGGGAGAATGTGCAAACTCCACACAGACAATGACCCGAGGCCGGAACCGAATCCAGGTCCCTGGCACTGTGAGAGAGCAGTACTAACCACTATGCCACCGTGCCGTCCTCTGTCATTGTGCTGCCATTCAATTGGATCACGGCTGATTTGCACACTGGATAACTGGCCTAACAAAATTGAACTGACCTCAAGAGTTGAAAATCCACAGCAGTTTGGGGATGGAGGAGGGATTTAAGTTCCAGATGTTCACCATCATTCATGTAGCAAAACACTTGCTGATTTCGAGTAGGCAACACGATGGCAGGTGGAGTATAATGTGAGAAAATGTGAGGTAATTCACTTTGGTGGGACGAATAGAAAAGCGGAATATATTTTCAAAGGCACGGTAGCACAGTGGTTAGCACTGCTGCCTCACAGCGCCAGGGACCTGGGTTCGACTCACAGCTTGGGTCACTGTCTGTGTGGAGTTTGCACGTTCTCTCCGTGTCTGCGTGGGTTTCCTTTGGGTGCTCCAGTTTCCTCCCACAGTCCAAAGATCTGTGGGTTAAGTTGATTGGCCATGCTAAATTGACCCTTAGTTTCAGGGGGATTAGCTGGGTAAATGTGTGGGGTTATGGGAATAGGTGGGATTGTGATCTGTACAGACTTTTGGGCTGAATGGCCTCCTTCTATACTGTAGGTGTTCTATGGTGCTATGTTCTACGATTCTATGATTGAAACTTGTGAATGTTGATGGCCAGAGAGAGTTGGGTATGCAGGAACACAAAATGTTAGCGTGCAGGTACAGCAGCAATTAAGAAGGCAAATGGCATGTTGACCTTTATTGTAAGGGGACTGGAGTACAAGAATAACAAATTCTTGCTCCCATTGTACAGGGCTTTGCTGAGATCATACTGCATGCAGATTTGGTCTTCATATTGAAGGAACAATAGACTTGCATTGGAGGCATTACAGTGATAGTTCACTGGATTGGTCCCTGGGATAAGAGAGTTGTCCTATATTGAGTGGCTGGGTAAATTAGGTTTATATTCTTTGGACTTTAGAAGAATGAGAGGTGATCTCATTGAAACAGGCAAGATGATAAGGGATGGCACTGAGAGGATGTTTCTCCTGGCTGGGGAATCTAGAACATGTGGGGGCACAGTGCCAGGATAAAGGGGCAATCATCTACGGCTGAGATGACGAGAAATTTCTTACTCAAAGGGTTGTAAATCCAGAAGATTATGGATGTTCCATTATTGAGATAGACAAGTTTTTAGTTTCTTAGAATCAAAGTATTTTGGGAGTATGTGGGAAAGTGGAGTTGAAGCGAAGGATCAGCCTTGACTGTACTGAATAGTGGAGCAGGCTCGATGGGCTGAATGGTCTACCCCCTCCTCCAAGTCTTAAATTTTATGTTCTAATGTTCACCTTTCACTGATCACACTGTAAGTTTAAGATTATACCCCCTTGTTCTGTCAGCAGTGGAATTAGTTGTTCTCTGTCTATTTCAAAGAGCTTGATTAGATCACAGAATGATAGAATAGTGTCATAGAATCATTACAGCACAGAAGTGGGCCATTCGGCCCATTGCATCTGTGCCAGTTCTCTGCCACAGCAGCTCACCCATTCTAACTCACCTGCCTCTTCTCCATAGCTCTGTAAATATTTTCTCTTCAGATAATTATTTAATACCCCTTTTGAAAACCATGATTGAATCTGCCTCCCCCACACTCTCAAGAGAGTAAATTGCAAATCCTAACCACTCACTGTGAAAAATGTTTTGTCGCTGTTGCTTCTTAAGCCAGTCACCTTGACTTAATGTTCCCTGATTCTCAACTCTTCCTCCAGGACGAGCAGTTTCTCCTCACTTCCTCCGACCGGACCACAATATCAAATCTCTTCTCAACCTTCCCTTCTCCAAGAAGAACAATCCCAGCTTCTTCAATCCATCTACGGAATTGAAATTCCTCATCCCTGGAATCATTCTGGTGAATCTTTTCCATAGCCACTCTTAATGCCCTCACATCTTTCCTGGTGCCCAGAATTTTAATATTCCAATTGGATCACCCTCTCAATGGCTTAAACTCAAAAGGGGAACAACTTACGTTTATGCAAACTATTCTCATAAATTAAGCCATTGAAACTAAATATTAAAGACCAGCAACATTCT
Organism: Mustelus asterias; assembly: GCF_964213995.1. NCBI lineage: Eukaryota > Metazoa > Chordata > Chondrichthyes > Carcharhiniformes > Triakidae > Mustelus > Mustelus asterias. Next base: position 161,816,667 of record NC_135802.1, read on the forward strand.
GCCAAGAGAACAAAGATGTTCTTGAAGGAACAGAACAATTAGTTACCAAAACAATGAGAGAAACCTGAAAATAAAGCAAGCTAACTCCGTTTCTCCCTCCACGGATGCAACCATTGTGCCACCGTGTGAAGGCGGAGAACATTCAGTTAACAATACCAGGGAGATAAGTTGGCATCATAATCGGACCGATTGCATTTGCTACACAATGTACACTGTGCATAGTGGTTAGCACTGCTGGCTCACAGCGTCGGGGACCCAGGTTCGATTCCCGGCTTGGGTGACTGTCTGTGTGGAGTCTGCATGTTCTCCCCGTGTCTGAGTGGGTTTCCTCCGGGTGCTCCGGTTTCCTCCCAGAGTCTGAAAAATGTACTGGTTCGATGCATTGGCCGTGCTAAATCCTCCCTCAGTGTACCCGAACAGGTGCCGGAGTGTGGCGACTAAGGGATTTTCACAGTAACTTCATTGCAATGTTAATGTAAGCCGACTTGTGACACTAATAAATAAACTTTAAAAATACCTAGCAACTAACAATGGTAACCGCCTGGAAACATAGAGATTTCTACCATCTGCTATAAGGGCAACTACCAGGCAAAAGTGAAAGAAAGGCTTGAATTTACTGACTAGCCGACAGACTGGGATAGGGATCATCAGCCAGTTTGCTGTCAAACAAGTTACTGATGCATTATCTCGCAGGACTGTTATTTTCAATTATTCTCACATGGAATACAAACAGTCCAATCTTATCAGATGTCATAAAAATCTTCGGGAGTCACTCATGAACTTTCCATGGCCATTGAGCCTCTGGAGACACAGTCTACATAAGTTGAAAGGGGTTTCGCCCCAGTACTGATGAATTGAATTCAGCCTGCCAGGGTGATCTTCTATATAAGGCTCTAGTTAATGACATCCTTGCACCAGCCAGGGACAGACCCAGAGTGTGGATGCAACAAAGCACCATCCAGGGTCATTATACAGCACACCACTCACATTTGAAACAAGTGCTCCAGATAGCTTGATGGATGAGGGCTGCTTTATAGTATGACTCCATCACAGTCTCCAAGATCATTATTATCTGTCACAAGCTCTACAACTTTCCAGTGCAGAGATGCATAATGAGAAGGAGGAAAGCTCTTTCAGCAATGACCATGGCAAAGTGAAGATAGTGGCCCAAGTGGATAGCGACAGGAACATCAATGCAGCCAAGAAGACTATTGTAGCACACGCTGATTCAAGAGATAATCAGCAGGAGTACTAATGGCTAAACACAAGTGATTTCAAGTCCACTCCATTACACCAACTATCAAAGCCTGTCCTGTGAATGCTGATACCATATTCATTAGCAGCCAGAAACTCCCTGATCAATGATCAGGTAAAATGGAAACCAATTTATCACATTATTCCATGTGGTTTTACTGTTTTGTCCCGGTGTTTGTCCCAGATAGTGAAAACGTACAATCTGCAACTCTTTGCTCTTAAACGGCTACCACTAAATCTGCCATCTTTTCCTGTCTATTTCTAGCCCCACCTGCCAATAATTGCATTGGGACAATGCCACAGGTTGTATTGGCACGACAGACAGGCACTCTTTCCCTGGTCACACTGATGGGCTTCTCCCTGGAATGTTTGATCTATTGAAACCTCATTGTTTTCTCTGCTGATTCCTCAAGCTCACTGTCTAACTCATGGCAGTTTGATCCCGCTGTGTTGGTGCTTGCAACAGATGGTGTGAATAACGCCAAGTCCTGCGGGGGTGCCGTTGGCGTCTGTTCCCACCGCAGGTCTACGAGACCGATAAGAGGAACTTCATGTTACAAATGCAAGAGCAATACCTTGAAACTGTGTCTGTGTGTACACTGTATCTAGAATTATGCTTCAATATGTCAGTGAATAAGTGTGCGAGTGTGTTAGTTACATTAATAAGTAATTGGTTTTCTATTTGATGTTTATATTGATGCGCTGAGTTAGACTGAACCTTGGTTGATTATTGACAACACTTTGCCTTACCAAAGCCTCTCCCACCAGTCTATAGTTTCCATCAGCTACCTTACCCAAACTGCCCCAATGGTGACATGGCCCTTATCACCAAATCACACCTCACACCCCATTTGACATCTTTTCCTTGCCTTCTTTCACCCCTGTTGCCTCTTCTTTAAAACCCTACACCCACCTCCCCCCACAAAGCCTTACCTAATTTCTCCCTGAGCCATTCTCCCTCTTCTCCTCTGTACTCTCAATGATTCCTAATCTCCAACTCAACTCCACGTACCCTCCCTTCTCCAGATTTACTGTCTACCTGCTCTCCCTAAACCTCTCCATCTATGTGAATGGTCCTAAGTCCCACATCCCGACCCTTCCCCAGTGATCCTGCAGAGTTTTCCTCTTCAGGTACTTCTCCAATTCCTTTTTGAAAGCCACAATGTGAATCTGCCTCCACCACAGGCTCAGGCAGCGCATTCCAGATCCCAAAAAATCACTGCATCAAGAGATTTTCCTTTGGTTCTTTTACCAGTCATCTTGAATTCATGCCCTCTGGACGTTGCCCCATCTACCGACAGGAACAATTTCTCTCTATCTACTCTGTCTTCTAGAACCCCACACGATTCTGAACACTTTTTTTTCAAGATCATGAAAGATCTCATTGTTAATTGTATAAATTATGGTTGGGTCTACAGGTGGGGAGTATTCATTGGATAATGTGCACATATCAAGGGACATGATGGTGATGTAGTTGTAATACCACTGGACTAACAATCCAGGGGCTCAGGATAATCCTCGAGGAACTGGGAAGCACCTATCTTGAGGAACGAGGCCTTCTTCAATTGGTAAGTGCTGCAGGGCATTATCAAAACTAAGCATCTTAATTTACCTTGCATTTTCATTGCAGTTTTTGTTTTCTGTTACTGTGATCCTGTACTTAATTTGTTAATTAAGTTGACTCAAAAGTGTGCAAGGGACACTTATTAACATTAGTGTAGAGTTGGGAGCTATTCATTTGTAATGTCACACTTTGTGAATGTATCTATAAATGAGTAGAGATTGATCCTCATTCGCCAACTAGCTGCAAGAAGCTTAACACTTCCTGTCTCGTGACTCTTCATGTCTTCCTGGTTGCCTGGTTCCCAGAAGGATCTTGAGAGAGCTGCTACAAACTCTCAGCTGGGAAATGCTTCATGACTCAACAAGGTTCATGCAGAGCAAGGACAAAACATATAAATAGAAACAACAGGGTTACAAAAGAGAACACCACGAGATGGAAATGCTGGCATTGGACAGTAAGAGGTCTCACAACACCAGGTTAAAGTCCAACAGATTTATCTGGAATCACGAGCTTTCGGAGCTCTCCTCCTTCATCATGTGAGTAGAGGTAGATTCACAAACACGGCATATACAGACAAAGACAAGATCTTCACTAAAGAATTCTTACTAAAAGGAAAAAAAAGGAGGCAATCACTGAGCCATAGATTTCAGTCAAATGTAGCCAAACTCTATTTAAGAGTCTTTGAAAGTGATGTTGACCTATGTTTGGGCCATTGATTTACCCTTCATTGAAAATCGCCAGTGTGACAGAGAGTGATTTTGATGAATTGTTATAAAAGAAAAATACTGCAGGTACTGGAAGTCTGAAATAAAAGCAGAAAATACTGGATAAACTCAGCAGGTCTGGCGGCATCTGTGAAGACAGAAACAGAGTTAACATTTTGAGTTCATATGACTTCTTCAGAGCTAAAGAGGGGTAGAAATTAATCAATTATATAGCGGGAGAGAGTTGGAGGATGTGGAGCAGAATAGAAGGTCAGGATAGATCGGAGCTAAGGAAGGATTGACAAAGATGTCATGGACACAAGACAAAGAGGGTGTTAATGGTAGTGTTAAGGACTAAAGAAGGTGCTGGTGCATAAAGGCAAGATAGAAGGTGTCAATAGGAGAATAAAGGTCAGTGCTCTGTGAAAGCAAAACCTAAGAACAAGTGACAGATGGCACAGTGAGGGAGAGAGAATTTATATTGAGACAAACAAAAAAGGGTCATGATGGAGGAGAAAAGGTCACAGTCTAAAGCTGATGAACTCAATGTTCAGGCCTTGGACAGTGAGGAGGGGGGTGGGAGGAGGTAAAGGGGCAGGTATTGTACCTTCCGCGATTGCATGGGAAAGTGCTGTGGGAAGGGGGTGAAGTATTAGGGGTGATGGAGGAGTGGGCCAAAGTGTCACTGAGGGAGTGGTCCCTGTGGAATGCTGACATGGGGGGTGAGGGGAAGATGTGTTGAGTCGTGGCATAGTGCTGGAGTTGGCGGAAATGGTGGAGGATGATCCTTTGAATGCAGAGGGTGGTGGGGTGAAAAGTGAGGACTAGGATGAACCTATCATAGTTCTGGGAGGGAGGGGAGGGGTGAAGTCAGGGGTGCAGGTGATGGATTGGATACAGTTGTGCGCGCTGTCAACTACGATCGTGAGGCCAGGATCCAGGGAGGGGGGGGGGGGGTGGGGGGCTGGTGGGGGGAGAGAAAGTGTCTGAGAGTTGGCACTCAGACTTTGTGACGCAAAGGTCAGTGCACCAGACAACAACAGCACCCTTGTCAATCAGTTTAATCACAAAGTCAGGCTTAAAAGCATCTGGACACCAGAATAAGGAAGTGGGCACAAAGTTGGTTAAACAAGAGAGGACTCATCAGATTTGGAGGAGGGGTTACTCCAGAGGTTTCACGATGGATTTACACCGTAACGTTTAGACTATATTTGATGTGCCTTGTTCACCATGGCCATGCTAAATTGCCCCTTAGTGTCCAAAAGATATGCAAGTTAGGTGGATTGGCCATGATCAATACGCAGGCATGATGTGGAGATGCCGGCATTGGACTGGGGTGGGCACAGTAAGAAGTCTCACAACACCAGGTTAAAGTCCAACAGGTTTATTTGGAATCACGAGCTTTCGGAGCGCTGCTTCTTCCTCAGGTGACTATGCAGTGTCATGGGGATAGGGTGGGGGAGTGGGCTGAGGTAGAGTGCACTTTCGGAAGGTTGGTGCATACTCGATGGGCTGAATGGCCTTCTTCTGCACTGTAAGGATTCTATGGATTCACTTCTGGTCTGTGTTTACAGCCGTGTACACGAATGGCTTCAGTCATCTGCACTTGGGAAAATTGTTGATGTGGAGGGCTGGTCAAAAGCGCACTGGCATTCGACGGGCAGGACTGCAAGATCCTGGCGGCGGGCGGGGCTGGAAAATGTCAGCCATGACGAATGCACTGATTGAACTGTGGCAGCGGGGCCGTCTATCCTGGCTGAATCTTTCTTGTCAGAAGCAGTCCTGTTCAAAAATTAAGTCAGGATTTGTTTGATGGCTGGCAGTGTGCTTTGAGGTGCTAATGCAAGTGGATCAGCAGACGATGGAAGATAGAAGATAAATTATTCTGATTGCTGAGCTATTACAGCACCATCCTTTCAGAAGGATTTCATTAGTGAGGCAGCAAAGCCCACACAAGGTGTGAGAGCTGACTTAAAATGCTTGGATGTAAACGGAAATGATTCCCATGGCGCCAAATTACAACTCAAGTTATTCAGCTTTACTTTAGTCCAGAGGTCTGAATTCCCCAATTTGCAAATGCCTGCAATTCCTCTACAACTTCTTAAGGAGCCAACAAAAAAAAAACCCAACTAATCCATGAGTTTTACTGCTTATTAAAAGTTGTGGAAGGATTATGTTCCAATAACATGTATTTCAACTCCTCAGGGACTGGTTCTGTTTCGATTGTTTTAAGTACGATACTTCAGTGAAATGTTGCTCATGCATATTATTCTCCCGGTAAATAAATCTGACAATGTGTGTTAGCCTGTAACATTCATAAAATATGGCAGCTTTCGAGTAAGGAGAATTTTAAAAAAATTATTAGTGTCACAAGTAGGCTTACATTAACATTGCAATGAAGTTACTGTGAAAATCCCCCAGTCACCACACTCCGGCACCTGTTCAGGAGAATTTAGCATGGCCAATGCAGCTAACCAGCACGTCTTTCTGACTGTGGGAGGAAACCAAAGCACCCAGAGGAAGCCCACACAGACATGGTTCCACAGAAGACTAAGGAAATTTGGCATGTCAGCTGCGACTCTCATCAACTTTTACAGATGCACCATAGAAAGCATTCTTTTTGGTTGGATCACAGCTTGGTATGGCTCCTGCTCTGCCCAAGGCCGCAAGGAACTACAAAAGGTCGTGAATGTAGCCCAATCCATCACGCAAACCAGCCTCCCATCTATTGACTCTGTCTCTGGTGAGACCACATTTGGAGTATTGTGTGCAGTTCTGGTCACCTCACTATAGGAAGGATGTGGAAGCGCTGGAAAGAGTGCAGGGGAGATTTACCAGGATGCTGCCTGGTTTGGAGGGTAGGTCTTATGAGGAAAGGTTGCGGGAGCTAGGGCTGTTCTCTCTGGAGCGGAGGAGGCTGAGGGGAGACTTAATAGAGGTTTATAAAATGATGAAGGGGATAGATAGAGTGAACGTTCAAAGACTATTTCCTCGGGTGGATGGAGCTATTACAAGGGGGCATAACTATAGGGTTCGTGGTGGGAGATACAGGAAGGATATCAGAGGTAGGTTCTTTATGCAGAGAGTGGTTGGGGTGTGGAATGGACTGCCTGCAGTGATAGTGCAGTCAGACACTTTAGGAACATTTAAGCGGTTATTGGATAGGCACATGGAGCACACCAGGATGATAGGGAGTGGGATAGCTTGATCTTGGTTTCAGAGAAAGCTCGGCACAACATCGTGGGCCGAAGGGCCTGTTCTGTGCTGTACTGTTCTATGTTCTATGTTCTACACTTCCCACTGCCTTGGCAAAGCAACCAGCATAATTAAGGACCCCATACATCCCGGACATTCTCTCTTCCACCTTCTTCCGTCGGGGAAAAGATACAAAAGTCTGAGGTCACGTACCAACCGACTCAAGAACAGCTTCTTCCCTGCTGCTGTCAGACTTTTGAATGGACTTACCTTGCATTAAGTTGATCTTTCTCTACACCCTAGCTATGACTGTAACACTACATTCTGCACCCTCTCCTTTCCTTCTCTATGAACGGTATGCTTTGTCTGTATAGTATGCAAGAAACAATACTTTTCACTCTATGTTAATACATGTGACAATAATAAATCAAATCAAATCAAAAATGGGAAGAACGTAGAGGCTGATAACATAATTTAAAGGTGATAGTTAATTCTGGTCTTGCTTTCTCAATCACGTTACACACACAGGCGCAACTTTTGTTTTATAGCAGCTTGTTGCCCTTGTGAAAACTGTGTTTTTGCTGTAGATCCATGAAAAGGTCACCATCACCTGGAGGGTCCCCTCCAAGTCACTCACCATCCTGACTTGGAAAAACATTGGCCATTCCTTCACTGTCACTGGGTCAAAATCCTGGAACTTGTTGCCTAACAGCACTGTGGGCGTACCTACACCACAAGGACTGCAGTGTTTCAGGAAGGCAGTTCACCACCATCTTCTCAAGGGTAATTAGGGGCGGGCAACAAATGTTGGCCTCGCCAGCGAGGCTCACATCTCACATAAAAAATCAGTACGAGGAGAAATGAAATGAAATGAATGAATGAACGTCGTCAAAGTCCCAGAGGACCATAGATTGCTCTCCCCTTTTTGAGAGAGAGAGAGAGAGTTGACTGGTGATGATTTAACCTGAGGTTCACCACACCTCGGGCGAGGGGCAAGGTTGAGAAGGATGGATAACCTCAGCTGGTACAGGAATTGAACCTACGCCTCTGGTGTCGCTCTGTATCACAAACCAGCTGAGGGAAAATGCCTACACCAACACATTAATTCAAATGCAAAAACCTCTAATGGTTACATTCAATATTATGCCTCTTCTCAGTGCTCCATGTGCGCTGGTGATGTTATATAATATCATAGTACTTACATCACAGAGAGATGGGAGGCGATGGTCTGGTGGTATTATCACTCGACTATTCATCCAGAAACTCAGCGAATTTTCTGAGGACCTGGATTCAAATCCTGCCACGGCAGATGGTGAAATTTGAATTCAATAAAAAATACCTGGAATTAAGAATCTACTGATGACCATGAAACCATTGTAGGAAAAACCCACCTGGTTCATGAATGTCCGTCAGGGCAGGAAATCTGCCGTCCTTACCCGGTCTGGCCTATATGTGACTCCAGAGCCACTGCAATGTGGTTGACTTTCAATTGCCATTGGGCAACTAGGGATGGGCAATAAATGCTGGCCAGCCAGTGATGCCCATGTCCCATAAATGAATGAAAAAAAGGTCATGATTTATGTTCCACCCTTTGAACCCCATTAACATATCCTTCCATTCCTTTCTCCGTAACGTGTTTATTTGCATCACTTTACATTTATTTTTGATAGCGTCTCCCTCATTCAATCGCACAGTGCCCATGTCTTATTCAATAGAAAGGCTTTTTTCAATTTTATTCTTTTAATTTTGGCCGGAGTTCTGTGATGAATTTCCAGACATGGAGCTACATATGTGAGCAGACATATTGGAAATCAAAGCACAGAGGCCATTCGGCCCAGTGGTATTTTCTATCCAAAGTTTGCTGTGTACATGCAATGGCCAAGGATTTCTGGCCGTTCCCACGGGCGGGATCTTCCAGTCCTGCAAATGGTAACCCCACTCCACGGGGCAGAGGGTGAAAACAACGAGAACGGCACGGTAGCGGCACGGTAGCACAGTGGTTAGCACTGCTGCTTCACAGCTCCAGGGTCCCAGGTTCGATTCCCAGCTCGGGTCACTGTCTGTGTGGAGTTTGCACATTCTCCTCGTGTCTGCGTGGGTTTCCTCCGGGTGCTCCGGTTTCCTCCCACAGTCCAAAGATGTGCGGGTTAGGTTGATTGGCCAGGTTAAAAATTGCCCCTTAGAGTCCTGAGATGCGTAGGTTAGTGGGATTAGTGGGTAAAATATGTGGGGGTAGGGCCTGGGTGGGATTGTGGTCGGTGCAGACTCGATGGGCCGAATGGCCTCCTTCTGCACTGTAGGGTTTCTATGATTTCTATGATGATAAGAAACCCCATTGACAGTGACGGGACTGGAAGATCCCACTGCCAATGGCGGGCTGCCTCCACGAAACACACCACGGGGTGGGTGGAAAATTCCACCTAATGTGTTGACACATGATACAAATTAAAATTCTGGAATTCTAGAAACCAGGCTATGATTGCAGAGTGGACCATTTTCCCTGAAGAAGACAAAAAGTGTGTCACGATTTCATATCAAGCACTCAGGAATGTAAGTAATAAAACATTTCATGTATACTTAATCCATGATTAAATAAAGATCATGGAAAAAAAGATCGACTTCCTTGTAGGAATTAGACAAACACGCTCCTTACTTATATTTTCAATTTAAAAATACTTTGTGTACAAAGTCGTTTTTGAAAGCCTGATTTGGTTTCCCCACGTAAGGAATTCTTCCATGTTCTGTGGATATTAATTGGCAAGAGGCTCATTTACAGTTCTGTGTACGGTTCTGGTCACCCTATTATAGAAAGGATATTATTAAACTAGAAAGAGTGCAGAAAAGATTTACTAGAATGCTACCGGGATTTGATGATTTGAGTTATAAGGAGAGGCTGGGTAGACTGGGACTTTTTTCTCTGGAGCGGAGGAGGCTGAGGGGTGATCTTACAGAGGTCTATAAAATAATGAGGGGCATAGATCAGCTCGATACTCAATATCTTTTCCGAAAGTTAGGGGAGTCTAAAACTAGAGGGGATAGGTTCAAGGTGAGAGGGGAGAGATACAAAAGGGTCCAGAGGGGCAATTTTTTCACACAGAGGGTGGTGAGTGTCTGGAACAAGCTGCCAGAGGTAGTAGTAGGGTACAATTTTGTCTTTTAAAAAGCATTTAGACAGTTACATGGGTAAGATGGGTATAGAGGGATATGGGCCAAATGCGGGCAATTGGGACTAGCTTAGGGTTTTTAAAAAAAGGGCGGCATGGATAAGTTGGGCCGAAGGGCCTGTTTCAATGCTGTAAACCTCTATGAATCTATGACTCTATTTCTCTGTTTCATACAGGGAAATATCCACCCTTTAATCCTTGGCTGCTGCTTTATATTTTATTTCTTGCGAAAATGATACAATTCACAATGAGATAATATGGAAAAACGATGATATGTTAAAACCATGGACATTAGAGCCAAGAAGATTTGAATACTGAATAGGGTGCAAATAAAATCAATCGCCATTTTTCGGATGCGTTGTTGAATTGAGGATCCACCTGCCTGCTCAGGTGGGTGTGAAAGATCCCGTGACACCATTATGTCCTGGTCAATATTTATCCACATCAGAGGAGCAGATTATTTGTGTCAGTATCACATTGCTGTTTTTGGGAGCTTGCTGCGTTTTAAAAATTCATTTGTGGGACACGGGCGTCGCTGGCAGACGCGTAGTTGCCCGAGGACAGTTGAGAGTCAACCACATTGCTGTGGCTCTGGAGTCACATGTAGGCCAGACCGGGTAAGGACAACAGATTTCCTTCCCTAAAAGACATTAGTGAACCAGATGGGTTTTTCGACAATGGTTTCATGGTCATCAGTAATTCCAGATATTTTTTATTGAATTCAAATTCCACCATCTGCCGTAGCTGGATTCGACCCCGGGTACCCAGAACATTAGCTGTGTTTGTGGATTAATAATCTAGAGATAATACCACTAGGCCATCGGCTCCCCTTGTGTTTCCTACATTACAACAGTAATGGTGCTTCATTGGCTGTAAAGCGCTCCGAGGCATGTGGAGCTCATGAAAAACGCTACCTAAATACAAGACTTTCTTTTAGCTATTACGCAGAGCTAATGGTGCTTTGCTGTCTTTCAGAATTAGTTTTGAAGTGCACACAGATGTGGAGCAATGCTTGGATTCTGGAGGCTTACTTGTATGAGTGCCACGTTCTGAATATAGCAGCTATGATGCTTGAGTTTCCATGTACAAACTTTACAGAGCAGCAGTTAGTTCGAGGCGGAAATGTAAATGAAGCAATTATACAAATGCAACGTTTTATAATGCTATAATGTGGACAGCCTCTACTCTGTCAAGAGGATAAAGCTTACCTAACCAAACTGTGAGATGCGTCAGGATCTTGTGCTGTTATGGTATCTATGATAGTCCCCACATCAATGTCTTCATATACGTCTAACATGTAAAAGGGTCGACTGAACACTGGGGGCTCATCCACATCCTCAACTATAATCCTCACGGTGGCTGTGTCCTTGTACGGACCCTGGTTAAGGAATCGAGAGTCAAGGTGACTGTTCAGTGCTTCTACCTTTAAGATATAGTTTTTCTTGCTCTCATAGTCCAACATCTGAGGTAGAAGAACAAAGCATTGGTTAATCTGATTGCATGAAACAAAATGGAAAGGTTCTAGAAGAAAGTAAGCTATTGACTATGTCTGCACCTTTTTCACGAGGACAACACCTTCTTGTGTAGCCTCATCTGTGATGATGTCAAACATATTCATCCCATCACCGTCAATGATACGATAAGTTATTTCTGCATTTTCTCCAATATCGGCATCGTAAGCTTTAATTCTGCCCACAGCAGAACCTTCTCGTGAAGACTCCTTGACACTCATTTGGTATACACCTGCAAGAATAAGAAATTCTCTCAGCTATGGTCAGATGGCTGGACATTACTTTGGATGACACTCCAGTAAAACTCAACCAGAACTGTGTGAGCCAGGGCTTCTCAATGAATGGATGGCTTACTTTGAAACGTACATTCAATCAAATGTAACACCGTGTCCAATTCTCCACAAGGACGTGGTGGCTTTTGAGAGGGTACAGAAAAGGTTTACCAGGATGTTACCTGCCTGGTATGGAGGGTATTAGCTATGAGGAGAGATTGAATAAACTGGGATTGTTCTCCCTGGAAAGACGGAGGCTGAGGGGGGCCACCTGATAGAAGTTTATAAAATTATGAGGGGTATGGATAAGGTGAAAAGTTGGAAGCCTTTTCCCAGGGCAGAAATGATAATCACAAGAGGGCACAAGGTAAGGGAGGAAAGGTTCAGTGGAGATGTGCAGAGGAAGGTTTTTACACAGAGGGTGGTGGGGGCCTGGAATGCGCTGCCATGTGAGGTGGTTGAGGCAGATACGTGAGCGACATTTAAGACTTATCTGGATAGGCAGATGAACAGGCGGGGAATAGAGAGATACAGGCAGTTGGTCTAGATAGGACAACATGATCGGTGCAGACTTGGAGGGATGAAGGGCCTATTCCTGTGCTGTACTGTTCTTTGTTCTTTGTAAAGTTTCATTAACGCATACAGTAGCCCAATGAGAAATTTAACCAAGCGTCGAGAAAGCCTAACATATGTGCAGGAGCAAACGTTTATCTTTTCTTCCGCACCGTAAGCATTGCAAGAAGTTGGATGGGTCTGGTACACATCAGGTTTGCAAACACAAGTTGGATTTGGTATGAAGGAATCATTTCACTAATCAATAGAATGCATGATCTAATCCACTCTGCTGCAATTCTTTATTGTTAGTCATTGGCTGGAATTTTCTCGGCACGCCTGCTCTGATTCTGGGGGCGGGCAAGGCTCGGAGAACGGTATTTTCCCTTGGTCTCAGGCGGGATCGTACGAACCTTGGGCAGTTGTCCCGGTAAAATTCCGCCTATTGTGGGTCTTTTTTAAATGTTATCAATTTTTTAAAAATCATCTTGTGATGTGAAGATCATCCTGAGGAGATGATGGTGGGTCTTCCTCTGTAGATGTTTGATGCAACTGTGTGACTTGCTAAACCACTGAAGTTTAAATATTAAACACCAATGAGACTGTGTCTAGTTGGCAATAAGACCAACTATATTAATGAAGCAGTGTGGATTTTACAACAAGCTGACAGTTTATTTTCAATACGGAGAAATGACTCCTTCTATCAACTTCTTATTTTTTATCATTGTTGTGGATCTTAGATGAGGTTATTTATGGTCTGGATTCACAGGTACTGCTGGAGGCAAGGTAAACCTTTTATTGAACGTTATATTAACATTGCAGGCTTGGCCCAAGGCTATACATAGAATGATCTCTCTTGGAGTCATAGTCATAGAGTCACACACTGCAGCAAAGACCCTTTGGCCTATCGAGTCTGCACCAACAATAGCTACCATTAAAGTCACATGGATCCCATTTCCCTGCACTTGTTCCATATCCTTGAATATTATGATATTTCAAGCGCTCATCCAAATATTTTTTAATGGTTTTAAGGTTTCCGGCCTCCAATACCTTCTCAGGCGGTGCATTCCAGATTCCCACCACCCTCTGAGTGAAAAAGCTCCCTCTGGACCTCCTGTCCCTTACCTTAAAACTATGTCCTCTCAAGATTGGCCCCTCAACCAAGAGGAACAGCTGCTCCCTACTCACCCTGTCCATACACTTCATAATCTTATTCACCTCAATCATGTCCTTCTCAGCCTTCTCTGCTCCAGAGAAAACAATCCAAGCCTATCTAGTCTCTCCTTATATCTCAAATGCTCCATCCCAGGCAATGTCCTGGTGAACCTCCTCTCTAGCCCCTCTAGTGCAATCACATCCTTCCTCTTTGTCATGTGATCTTACTTCACTGATGATATAGACATCAATTTATATGTGTAATATAGAAACATAGAAGATAGGAGCAGGAGGAGGCCATTCGGCCCTTCGAGCCTGCTCCGCCATTCATCACAATCATGGCTGATCATCCAACTCAATAGTCTAATCCTGCTTTCTACCCATAACCTTTGATACCATTCACCCCAAATGCTATATCCAGCCGCCTCTTGAATACATTCAATGTTTTGGCATTAACTACTTCCTGTGGTAATGAATTCCACAGGCTCAGCACTCTTTGGGTGAAGAAATGTCTCCTCATCTCCGTTCTAAATGGTCTATCCTGACTCCTCAGACTGTGACCCCTGGTTCTGGACTTCCCCCACCATCGGGAACATCATAGAAAATGATAGAAACCCTACAGTGCAGAAGGAGGCCATTCGGCCCATCGAGTCTGCACCGACCACAATCGCACCCAGGCCCTACCCCCATATCCCTATATATTTACCCGCTAATCCCTCTAACCTTCGCATCTCAGGACTCTAAGGGGCAATTTTTAAGCATGGCCAATCAACCTAACCCGCACATCTTTGGGCTGTGGGAGGAAACCGGAGCACCCGGAGGAAACCCACGCAGACACGAGGAGAATGTGCAAACTCCACACAGACAGTGACCCAAGCCGGGAATCGAACCCAGGTCCCTGGAGCTGTGAAGCAGCAGTGCTAACCACTGTGCTACCATGCCGCCCTGCATCTACCCTGTCTGGTCCTATTAGGATTTTATGAGTCTCTATGAGATCCCCCCTCATTCGTCTGAACTCCAGGGCGGCACGGTAGCACAGTGGTTAGCACTGCTGCTTCACAGCTCCAGGGTCCCGGGTTCGATTCCCGGCTCAGGTCACTGTTTGTGTGGAGTTTGCACATTCTCCTCGTGTCTGCGTGGGTTTCCTCCGGGTGCTCCGGTTTCCTCCCACAGTCCAAAGATGTGCGGGTTAGGTTGATTGGCCAGGTTAAAAATTGCCCCTTAGAGTCCTGGGATGTGTAGGTTAGAGGGATGAGCAGGTAAATATGTGGGGGTAGGGCCTGGGTGGGATTGTGGTCGGTGCAGACTCGATGGGCCGAATGGCCTCCTTCTGCACTGTAGGGTTTCTAAAAAAAAAACAATCCTCACCTAATCAATCTCTCCTCATACATAGTCCCGCCACCCCTGGAATCATTACCCCTTATATTATATTATCTCTTTGTGTGAGACCTAGCTATACTTTCAAAAGGTCTGTTCCTCCACAATGCCCTTGGTAAGATGTGACCTGATGAAAATACCATATCCACATTACCAGAAACCATTTGCTGAGACCTTTATCCTTTTTAACCAGAGACCTATTTCTGTAGTTTTCAATAAATTTCTCGGACCCCAGACAGCCATTTCTTACAGTTGGACTTATTCCCAGCCCCAAGAATTCTAAAACTGGAAAACAAATATATTATCATGATCCATAAATAAATCATCCCAACAACAGAATACTTCTTAGATTATATATAAAGTGTCAATACTTGCAAATTCTTTCAATAATCTAAAATAATAGGTCAATAGGCATGCCAAATGTACAACGCTCTTGGACATGAATGTTGGATGTGATTTGTGTGGGTAATTAATAAACTATGGATTTAATATTTTGAGTGCTCTTTGCTTTTAATCCGATTTATGTAAATCTCACAAAAGAAAGTATTTCTATGTTGGAAAGGAATATTATCAGAGCAGCAACCGTCACGACTGTGTGGACACCAGGCTCATTTGGACTAAAAGGCAATGGTGATCGAATACGATTATGCCTTTATTCATCAATGCCACACACTTACAAACTATCGTTTCAAATTTTGCAATAAAGCATTAAATATGACTCACTTTGAGGAAATCTGGGAGGATTGTCGTTGACATCGGTGAGGGTGATGTTTACAGATGTTGTGCCAGATAATCCTCCCATCTGCCCACCCATGTCCTTAGCCTGGATGATCAC